>NW_028318575.1:2912500-3245000 GCF_062004578.1 Staurois parvus | reverse complement strand
TATTTTTTTACGATTTCTGAAGTCAAACTGGTAAATTTTTAATCACAATAAAAGTGAGGTTTGTCTTCATCCACTGCCACCTGCAGATTCCATCACCAAAAGCTGACATTGGGTTTAGACTGTATTGTCGGCACATATAATGATACACACTGAGATTACGATACTGTGTAAGGCAAGCAAAGAGCCCCGGGGCCAAAAACAAAAACAAAAAAGATGGAGCATGTGATCCATTATATCTTTATATTCTGTGATTCTGCTAGGAGGACATGGGCTCTCTCTCCATTGTGTCTCTCTCTATTTCTGATTCTATTTATCTCTCCATTCTTGTTTCTTGAGCTATACAGTATATATATATTATATATATACATACACACTGCTCAGAAAAATGAAAGGAACACTTTGAAAACCCATCAGATCTCAAAGGGGAAAAAATCTCCTGCCGGATCTCTATACTGATATGGACGGGGTAAAGTGTTAGGAACGTAAGGATGCCCTATTGTTTAATGGAAATTAAAATGATCGACCTACAGAGGACTGAATTCAAAGACATCCCGAAAATCAAAGTGAAAAAATGATGCAGCAGGCGAGTCCATTTTGCTGAAATTTCATTGCAGCAACTCAAAATGGTCCTCAGTAGTTTGTATGGCCCCCACGCACTTGTATGTATGCCTGACAACATCGGGACATGCTCCTAAAGAGACGACGGATAGTGTCTTGGGGTATTTCCTCCCAGATCTGAACCAAGGCATCACTGAGCTCCTGGACAGTCTGAGGTGCAACCTGGTGGCATCGGATGGACCAAAACATGATATCCCAGAGGTGTTCTAATGGATTTAGGTCAGGCGAGCGTGGGGGCCATTCAATGGTATCAATTCATTCATACATCCACTCTCGCTACATGAGGCCGGGCATTATCATGCACCAGGAGGAACCCAGGACACACTGCACCAGTGTAGGGTCTGACAATGGATCCAAGGAATTCATCCTGATACTTAACGGCAGTCAGGGTGCCATTGTCTAGCCTGTAGAGGTCTGTGTGTCCCTCCATGGATATGCCTCCCCAGACCATCACTGACCCACCACCAAAATGGTCATGCTAAACAATGTTACAGGCAGCATAATGTTCTCCACAACTTCTCCAGACCCTTTCATGTCTGTCACATGTGCTCAGGGTGAGCCTGCTCTCATCTGTGAACAGCACAGGGTGCCAGTGGTGGACCTGCCAATTCTGGTGTTCAATGGCAGATGCCAATTGAGCTCTATGGTGCTGGGCAGTGAGCACAGGGCCCACTAGAGGATGTTGGGCCCTCAGGCCACCCTCATGGAGCCAGTTTCTAATTGTATGGTCAGAGACAATCACACCAGTGGCTAGCTGGAGGTCATTTTGTAGGGCTCTGTCAGAGCTCATCCTGTTTCTTGCACAAAGGAGCAGATACCGGTCCTGCTGATGGGTTAAGGACCTTCCGCGGCCCTGTTCAGCCCTCCCAGAGTACCTGCCTGTCTCCTGGAATCTCCTCCATGCTCTTGAGACTGTGCTGGGAGACACAGCAAACCTTCTGGCAATGGCACGTATTGGCAACGCCATCCTGGAGGCAACGCCATCCTGGAGGAGTTGGGCTGCCTGTGCAACTTCTGTAGGGTCCAGGAATGGCCTCATGCTACCAATTGTGACACTGACCCTAGCCAAATGTAAAACTAGTGAAAAACAGTCAGAAAAGATGAGTAGGGAAAAAAATGTCAGTGGCCTCCACCTGTAAAACCATTCCTGTTTTGGGGGTCGTCTCTTTGTTGCTCATCTAGTGCACCTGTTGTTAATTTCATAGTTACATAGTTAGTCTGGTTGAAAAAAGACAAAAGTCCATCCAGTTGAACCATTAAAAAAAAAAAGTTATGATTTCATTAACACCAAAGCAGCTGAAACTGATTAACAACCCCCTCTGCTACTTACCTGACCAGATTAATATCCCAGGAGTTTACTTGACTCTGATTAAAATGCGTTCCTTTAATTTTTTTTTTTTGACTAGTGTTATATATATATATATACATACACACACACGCTGTACATTATATACACATCATTTTTTTAATTTACTCTTGTAAAGCTGTTCGATCCCTTGTAGCCATCTGCAATATTTAGACTATACACCCAAAAGTATGTATGTATCTGTGGATTGCAAAATCATCACCAGTCATGTGATTAAGTGCTTGGTCTTCCATTGTCAGTCTCACAGCACTGTTTGTTTGTTGGCTTCACATTGACCTTTGACCTGCCATTCAGCCAGAGATTACCAGACTGAGTCAAGTGCTGCGAATGACATCTCCTGGATCCAGGAACAAATTTTCCTCAAGAGTCAATGCCAAGACTACAAACTATATTACTTAATATCTTCAGCTTTCGTACGTGATCACCCCTTATGGACCACAGCAATTTAAACATTTCCACAATAGATCTGTTTATTTGGTGATGATCTTTACATGACTCTTACATTACTTTAGAAAACAAAGTAATATAGTTACATAGTTAGTCTGGCTAAAAAAAGACAAAAGTCCATCCAGTTCAACCATTAAAAAAAAAAAAAAAGTTATAATCCTATACCCATAGTTGATCCAGAGGAAGGCAAAAAAAACAGCAAAGCATGATCCAATTTGCTCCTACAGGGGAAAGAAAATCCTTCCTGATCCCCCGAGAGGCAATCGGATATTCCCTGGATCAACTTTACCTATAAATGTTAGTATCCAGTTATATTCTGTGTATCTAGGAAAGAATCCAGGACTTTCCTACAGCAATCCACTGAGCTGACCAGAACCAACTCTTGATGGAGTCTATTCCACATTTTCACAGCTCTTACTGTGAAGAAACCTTTCTGTGTTTGGAGATTACATTTCATTTCCTCCAGACGTAAAGAGTGCCCCCTTGTCCTCTGTGATGACCTCAGGGTGAATAACTCTACACCGAGTTCATTATATGAACCACTGATGTATTTATACATGGAGATCATATCCCCCTTATGTATTATACATGGAGATCATATCCCCCCCTTATGTATTATACATGGAGATCATATCCCCCCTTATGTATTATACATGGAGATCATATCCCCCCCTTATGTATTATACATGGTGATCATATCCCCCCTTATGTATTATACATGGAGATCATATCCCCCCTTATGTATTATACATGGAGATCATATCCCCCCTTATGTATTATACATGGAGATCATATCTCCCCTTATGTATTATACATGGTGATCATATCCCCCCCTTATGTATTATACATGGAGATCATATCCCCCCTTATGTATTATACGTGGAGATCATATCCCCCCCTTATATATTATACATGGAGATCATATCCCCCCTTATGTATTATACATGGAGATCATATCCCCCCTTATGTATTATACATGGAGATCATATCCCCCCTTATGTATTATACATGGAGATCATATCCCCCCCTTATGTATTATACATGGAGATCATATCCCCCCCTTATGTATTATACATGGAGATCATATCCCCCCTTAATCTCCTCTTCTCAAGAGAGAATAAATTCAGTTCCTCTAATCTTCCCTCATAGCTGATCTCCTCCATGCCTCATATCAGTTTGGTTGCCCTTCTCTGTACTTTCTCCAGTTCCCCAATGTTCTTTTTGTGAATTGGTGCCCAAAACTGAATTGCATATTCCAGATGAGGTCTTACTAATGATTTGTACCGGGGGAAATGATATCTCTCTCTCTGGAGTCTATACCTCTCCTAATACAAGAGAGGATTTTGTTCGCTTTAGAAACCGCAGCTTCGCATTGCATGCCATTATTAAGCTTGTGATCTACCAATACTCCCAGATCCTTCTCCACCATTGATTCCCCCAGTTGTACCCCCCCTAGTATGTATGATGCATGCATATTCTTAACCCCCAAGTGCAGAACCTTACATTTATCAGCATTAAACCTCATTTGCCACATAGTTGCCCAATTACACAGAGAATTGGCTTGTAAATTGGAGACATCCTGTAAGGACGTTATTCTACGGCACAGTTTGGTGTCATCTGCAAAGACTGAAATGGGATTTTTAATCCCAGACCCAATATATTAAAAAGTAAGGGTCCCAACACTGAACCTTGGGGTACACCACTGACAACCCTAGACCATTATGTATGAATCATTAACCACTACTCTCTGAATACCATCTTTTAGCCAGTTTTCTATCCATTTACTTACAGATTTTTCCAAGCCTGTAGACTATACCTTACACATTAGCTGTGTGTGGGGAACTGTGTCAAACGCTTTTGCAAAATCCAAGTATACCACGTCCACTGCCACCCCTTTGTCCAAGTATACCAAATCCACCTCTACTCCTCTGTCCAAGTATACCAAGCCCACCGCTACCCCTCTGTCCAAGTATACCACATCCACCGCCACCCCTCTGTCCAAGTATACCACATCCACCGCCACTCCTTTTTCAAGTATACCACGTCCACGTCCACCTCTCTGTCCAAGTATACCACATCCACCACCACCCCTCTGTCCAACTATACCACGTCCACCGCCACCCCTCTGTCCAAGGTTTTGCTCACCTCCTCATAAAAAGAAATCAGATTTGTTTGACAACTTCTGTCTTTCATGAATCCATGCTGTCTGTTGCTTAAAATATTTTTTTTCAGCAAGAACTCATCTTTGTGGTCTTTTATTAAACTCTCCAATATCTTCCCAACTATAGAAGTTAAATTAACAGGTCTATAATTACTTGGTAAAGATTTTGAACCCTTTTTAAATATTGGCACCACATTGGCCTTATGCCAATCCAGTGGTACTATGCCAGTCATTAAAGAGTCCCTAAAAATTAGAAACAATGGCTTTGAAATGACAGAGCTCAATTCTTTAAGGACCCTCGTGGGTGTATGCCATCCGGTCCAGGTGCTTTATACACCTTTATACTGTGTAAATATTTTTGGATCATATCAATTATGAGCCAATGTGGATCATCTATAGCTGTGTCAGTACCATGCCCATTATGGACAAGAGCTCCCCAATGCTCCTTTGTATACACAGAGCTGAAGAAGGTATTTAATAAATTTGCCTTCTCTTTGTCCCCAGTCACCCACTCTAGATATTTTGTAAAGGGCCTACATGCTCGGACCGGACCTTTTTACAAATAATATATTTGAAGAATTTTTTTTCTTTTACAATCTGTCGTTCGCTTTCAATTTTTGCAGCCTTTATTTCCTTTTTACATATTCTGTTATATTCTTTGTAATGTTTAAACGATGATAGCGTTCCTTCATTGTTATATTTAATAAAAGCTCTTTTCTCATTATCTATAGCTTTTTTAACTTTGGCCGTAAGCCACATATGCTTGATTTGTAGCCTTTTAAACTTGTTGCCCATGGGAATATATTTTGAAGTGTGTTCACATACAGTCTTTTTTAAGAACTCCCATTTCTGTGTTGTGTTCATTGATGCCAATATTCCATCCCAGTCCAAGTCTTGAAGACCAGCTCTCAGCCTTGGAAAATTAGCGCTCTTAATATTGAGCATTCTTATTTTTGCGTATGTGCTTGCTGTTTACAGCTAACAATAAATGAAATCATGTTATGATCACTGTTACCCAGATGTTCTTTTATATGGTCATTCGTAATAAGCTCTACATGGTTTGAGATTACCAGGTCCAGCAGAGCATCATTTCTAGTTGGGGCCTCTATGAACTGTACCATAAAATTGTCCTGTAGTAGGTTTAAAAAGGTTTGCCCTTTAACTGTTCCTGCAGTAATATTTATTCCAGTCAATTTCTGGGTAATTAAAATCCCCCATTATTATCACTGTCCCAGCCCTCTGCGCAATATGCTGAGTCTCCACCTCCTCATTAACACTGGGAGGCCTATATCAAATTCCAATGATTACCTTTGTAGTACGCACCCCCATGTGCAGTCCACCCATAATACTTCAGCCTCATCACACTCTCCATCAACTAGGTCCTCTTTCACACTCGCTCTGAGATCACTTCTCACATAGAGACAGACACCACCACCTTTCCTATTTAGCCTGTCTCTCCAAAAGTGAACATGTGAAGAATGAAGCCAAGATTCAGCAATACCAATTAAATCATAGTTCTCTTCATGCACCAAAGCTTTCAATGAACCTATTTTGCTTGGCAGACTTCTGGCATTGGTGAACAAACACTTTAATACATTGACATCTTGTGTACACGTAATTTGCATATTTTTTATTTTCGGATAAATGGTACCAATTCCATTGGTTGTTTGTAACATGGGAACCTTCTTATTATCTGCCATAGCCTTCCCCCCATCTTTCCCCATTCCACCCACCAGTAAGTACTGACCGCTGTCTGATCTGTCTGCATTGAGTTCTCTAATCTCCGCCTGTCTTTCCTGAGTTGCGCATGGCACAGGTAATATTTCAGAGAATATCACCTTGGAGGTCCTTCCCTTCAACTTGTAGCCTAGTTCTTTATATTGATTTTTAAGGAGCCTCCACCTTTCAAGTATTCTGTCATTGGTTCCAATGTGGACCAAGACAGCTGGGATATGCCCAGCCCCTCCCAGTAATTTATCAATCAAGTCCACCACATGCTGAACCCTGGCACCAGGGAGACAGCAAACCGTTCAGTTGAGGTGATCCTGGCGACAAATTATTTTATCAGTCCTCCTGATTATAGAATCCCCTACTACCACCAGCTGTCTAGGCCTTCTTGCACTACCTTCACCACCCCTCCCAGATGCTCTTCCCTCCCAGCTGTTAGGGATAGCATTGACATCCAGGGCTGCCACCCCTGAGCTTGCCACCCCCACATCTTCACCCAACTTGGCAAATATTTTTGGATGCTCAAACCCAGGGCCGGTCTTCCTTTTCTGTGAGCCCCTACTACTCCCTCTTGTTAAAGAAATCCGTCTTCCTACCTGATAATCCTGATTAGCCCCTCCGCCCTCCACATCAATCCCATTAGCTACCTACTCAGAGAGCAGAAGACCCTTTTCAAGGTTGTCGGTTCTGCCCAGTGTTGCAACTTGCTCCTCCAGATCTCTAGCGTGGATTTCCAGAAGGGCAACCAACTCACATCTGTTGCAGCGGTATCCATCCTCGCGCCATTGCTCCATTGTTGCATACATGCGGCACACTGTGCACTGCGCAAAACCTTCCACCCTGCTAGCACTCATCAGTTGTCACTTACAGATTAGTAGACTCCTGTTATAATCTGCTGTTTCCAACTCTGGTTTCTTAACTCCACTTATCAAATGTCCAGCAAGCAAAATACAGGCAAGCTCAGAGTGAGCTCTACAGCAAGTTATATAATACCTGTAGAATTTGTGACCAATTAACCCCTCCACTTAATTAGCAGACTGAAGAAAGACAAGGAAGAAAAAAATTTGTTTTAAAAAGTGACAGAAAAAAAGTAAAAGCTTTTAGCAAGACCCAAAGAAAAAAATAAAACAACTACAAGCACCAGCAATCAAAAGTAAAAAACTTTTTCTCCATTCAAATCTCCCACTCTTTTTATCTATCAGCCAGCAAAAAATGCCAGTATGTACACTGTCTTCTCACAGTAATGTTTTGCAAAATATATTACGCTTTCTATGAATTATTTAGACAAAAAGTTAAAAAAAAGAAAAACCCAAACATTTCTTTTCCATTTTGATCAGTGTTAATTCTTAAAAAAAGTTGTTTTACTCTAAATAAGAAGTATACATTTTATTCTGTAATTTGTCTAATTTAAAATGACACCAAAATGACGTTTCTGGTACACAACATTGCAAGTGAGCAAAAAAACATATTTTTTTGCATTTTGCTCATTTTCTTGTTGTCCGGCACCAAACAATGTAGCACAATGAATGGAAAAAAAATAATGGTAAAAAGTAATTTTAAAAAATCAGGCAAAGAAATAATAGCTAAGCAGAGAAGGGGAGGTAGGAGTTAAAGTGTCACTAAACCCAGGACCCCGCATTCACTATATCTGGTCTCCCCGGACCCTGCATTCACTATATCTGGTCTCCCCGGACCCTGCATTCACTATATCTGGTCTCCCTGGACCCTGCATTCACTATATCCGGTCTCCCCGGACCCTGCATTCACTATATCTGGTCTCCCCGGACCCTGCATTCACTATATCTGGTCTCCCAGTACCCTGCATTCACTATATCTGGCCTCCCAGAACCCTGCATTCACTATATCTGGTCTCCCAGAACCCCGCATTCACTATATCTGGTCTCCCCGGACCCCGCATTCACTATATCTGGTCTCCCCGGACCCTGCATTCACTATATCTGGTCTCCCCGGACCCCGCATTCACTATATCCGGTCTCCCCGGACCCCGCATTCACTATATCCGGTCTCCCCGGACCCCGCATTCACTATATCTGGTCTCCCCGGACCCCGCATTCACTATATCCGGTCTCCACGGACCCCGCATTCACTATATCCGGTCTCCACGGACCCTGCATTCACTATATCCGGTCTCCACGGACCCTGCATTCACTATATCCGGTCTCCACGGACCCTGCATTCACTATATCCTGTCTCCACGGACCCTGCATTCACTATATCCGGTCTCCCCGGACCCTGCATTCACTATATCCGGTCTCCCAGGACCCTGCATTCACTATATCTGGTCTCCCCGGACTCTGCATTCACTATATCCTGTCTCCACGGACCCTGTATTCACTATATCTGGTCTCCCCTGACCCTGCATTCCCTATATCTGGCCTCCCAGGACCCTGCATTCACTATATCTGGTCTCCCCGGACCCTGCATTCACTATATCTGGTCTCCCCGGACCCTGTATTCACTATATCTGGTCTCCCCTGACCCTGCATTCCCTATATCTGGCCTCCCAGGACCCTGCATTCACTATATCTGGTCTCCCCGGACCCTGCATTCACTATATCTGGTCTCCCCGGACCCTGCATTCACTATATCTGGTCTCCCCGGACTCTGCATTCACTATATCTGGTCTCCCCAGACTCTGCATTCACTATATCTGGTCTCCCCAGACTCTGCATTCACTATAACTGGTCTCCCCGGACCCTTCATTCACTATATCCGGTCTCCCAGGACCCCGCATTCACTATATCCGGTCTCCCCGGACCCTGCATTCACTATATCCGGTCTCCCCGGACCCTGCATTCACTATATCTGCTCTCCCCGGACCCTGCATTCACTATATCCGGTCTCCCCGGACCCTGCATTCACTATATCCGGTCTCCCCGGACCCTGCATTCACTATATCTGCTCTCCCCGGACCCTGCATTCACTATATCCGGTCTCCCCGGACCCTGCATTCACTATATCTGGTCTCCCCGGACCCCGCATTCACTATATCTGGTCTCCCTGGACCCTACATTCACTATATCTGGACTCTTTGGCAAAAAGGCATCTATAGCTAAGTATTCTTGTTACATTTTCCAATATTATCACATTTGTTATTTTTATCTGTTATTATTTAATTAAATGTTATATACAGTTAGATTTTACCTACAAGTGCTTTTTGTGATCTCTTTGCACATCTCAAAAAACCCCAAAAACGTAAGCTATCACCTAACAAGACACGTGCGGTTCATTTTGTTCTAAACCGAATTTTGGATGAAATGTTTTGTAATTCAAAGAATCGGATGTATCAAAATTTCCAAATTACAATAGTAACAAATGAAAAGGAAAAGAATAAAATAGAAAAAGAATAGATTAGCAAAGAAATGAAAGAATAAAATGGAATAGAAAAGAATAGAGGAAAAGAAAAGAATAAAATAGAAAGGGAATAGATTAGTATAGAAATGAAAGCATATAACCATCTTTCAAAAAGAATAGAATGCAATAGAAAAGAATAGAGAAAAGCAAAGTATGGGCAAGCACAGTGGCTAAATGGTTAGCACTTTTGCCTGGCAGTACAAGGGTCGTTGTTTCGAATCCCAACCACGGCACCTCCTGCCTGGAGTTTGCCTGTTCTCCCTGTGCCTGCGTGGGTTTCCTCCAGGTACTCTGGTTTCCTCCCACACTCCAAAGACATGCTGGTAGGTTAATTGGTTCCTGTCTAAATTGGCCCTAGTATGTGTATGTATGAATGTGAGTTAGGGACCTTAGATTGTACACCCCTTGAGGGTTAGGGACTGATGTGAATGTACAATATATATGTAAAGTGCTGTGTAAATTGACAGAGCTGTATAAGTACCTGAAATAAATAATAATGAAAAAGAATAGATTAGCAAAGAAATTAAAGAATGGAATAGAAAAGAATACAATAAAAAAGAATAGACTAGAAAAGAATTTAACAATCTTCCGAAATTCAAATAGAATAGAACCAGCTATTCTTCACAATGGATTTGATTTGCTATTTTTTCCATTCAAATTTGATTTCAACCCATTGGAAAAATTTGAACCCGATCGAAAATGACTAAATAAAACGAAACAAAATGAATGCAACAAAACTAAATTAGTAACTTAACGAATCGATCCGAAACTAAACCAATATTTTTGCACATTTCTACACGTAACCATGATAGAACATGGGTGAGTTCATGACGCTTTCTGAAAAATCTTTTTTGCAGAAATGGGGTTTTCCTTGAAGTTCGATGGGAGTTCACATCTTCCCGGGCAGACCGCTCTCAATATTCGGTTCCAGCAGGCATGGTAACAGCCCGGAGGAGAAACAGTTGTGTTCAGGGGCGGACTGACCATTTGGAAACTCGGGCACTGCCTGAGGGCCCGGGGTCAGTAGGGGGCCCCATGAGATGCCCCTGGTACCTTTTTCATAGGCTTTTTTGAGTTTGGCCAAGGACACAGGGGCCCCATGATAACCTATTGCCCGGGGCCCCATGAGTTGTCAGTCCGCCCCTGGTTGTGTTCTGCAGAGATGAAACGCAGAAGTCTCAGCTGCACCCAGGGGCGGACTGACAACTCATGGGGCCCCGGGCAATAGGGGATCATGGGGCCCCTGTGTCCTCACCAACACCCAAAAAAGCCAATGAAATGTACCAGGGGCATCTCATGGGGCCCCCTACTGACCCCGGGCCCTCGGGCAGTGCCCGAGTGTTCGAATTGTCAGTCCACCCCTGGCTGCACCCCTCCATTCGGATACATCTGTAGTCACAGTAGCAGCACACCTGATGTGAGCCTCTTTCGGTTGTGTGGATTGCAGGGTGTATACACTGAAAATGCTGCAGTAATCACATCTTCGCCCTCGCGGTAAATCCAAGATAAAATAAATGCTAATATATGTTCGTCTTCCGAGTCCTCCATCCGCCCAGCAGCTGCAGACAGACTTCCAGATGTTTAATTAATACTGTTTACCAGTGCGCCCTTCCAGCCACTTCCAGGATCCGTGCGCATGAGGCGCTAATTAACTCCCGAGGGGCAGCTTAACGAACATGTGCCGCGTTCAGCGTACACCTAACAACACGGCGAGCGCTAAACACATGAAACGGACATTTTCAGCAATTAATTGATCATTTACACTTAAAGGAATGAACTGGCTCTGCGGGAACAGCTGGAGAAGGAAAATCTCAGTTTTGCAAGAAAAATGGATATAAAAATGTACAAATGACAAAAAAAGTCATTTATGGCGGAACTTCGACCTTCCCTTCAGTCTTGCACAGTTGTAGCGGCTCCTCTCCTGGATTGAAAAGGCTTACTCTGATTTCACTGCACACTGTGAGCTTCTCACCCATCAAGGTATTTCTAATATTTATCTAACCCAAGAGCCAATCCACTGCTTGTATCACTGCTGAGGACTCGTATGAGGAGCACTGGGGCAGGGGGCTGTGATGTTTTCGGGAAGCTACTGTATGTACAGCACTCTGCCAGCCCCTCCTACCAGCCTGCATTGCAAGCACATAGACCCAGTAGTGACTTCACTGCTACAGTTGTGCTCAAAAGTTTGCATTGCCTGGCAGAAATTGTGAAATTTTGGCATTAATATTGAAAAAATGACTGATCATGCCAAGAAATGCTCTTTTATTGAAGGATGATGATCATTTGAAGCCAGGGGCGGACTGACCATTTGTAAACTCGGGCACTGCCCGAGGGCCCGGGGTCAGTAGGCGGCCCCATGAGATGCCCCTGGTACCTTTTTCATAGGCTTTTTTGAGTTTGGGCAAGGACACAGGGGCCCCATGATCCCCTATTGCCCGGGGGCCCCATGAGTTGTCAGTCCGCCCCTGTTTGAAGCCATTTATTATCACATAGTTGTTTGGCTCCTTTTTAAATCATAATGATAACAGAAATCACCCAAATGGCCCGGATCAAAAGTTTCCCCCCCCCTCCGGAATGTTTGGCCTTGGTACAGACACACAAGGTGACACACACAGGTTACAATGCCAATTAGAGGGTAATGTCCCACATCTGTGACTTTTTAAATTGCAATTAGTGTCAGTGTATAAATAGTCAATGAGTTTGTTAGCTCTTACATGGAAGCACTGACTAGGCTAGATATGGAGCCATGAGGATCAGAAAAGAACTGTCAAAAGTCCTGCGTAACAAGGTAATGGAACTTTATAAAGATGGAAAAGGACATAAAAAGATGTCCAAAGCCTTGAATATGCCAATCAGTACTGTTAAATCACCTATTAAGAAGTGGAAAGTTCGGGGATCTCTTGATACCAAGCCAAGGTCAGGTAGACCAAGAAAGATTTCAATATCAATGCCAACATTTTCACAATTTCTGCCAGGGTATGTAAACTTTTGAGTACAACTGTATGTAATGAAAATTGAAAGGGTCTATTAAAAAGAATGTCATTGGCATGTTAATCAGGCGGGGAAGAAGGAACCAGGGAAGGCAAAATATAAGTAGATTAAACGAAACCACTTGCCCTCCTGAGGATTTATCCAGCCCCCCCCCCCCCCTCCAGACCAGGTCATTTTTTGTGATACGGCGCTGCGTTACTTTAACTTACAATTGTGCGGTCATGCAGCACTGCACCCAAATGAAAGTTCAGTCCTTTTTTCCCATGAATTAAGTTTTCTTTAGGTGATATTCGATCACCTGTGTGTTTTTTACTGAGGGGCACTGGGCAGGAAGAGGTTAATGTGAGGGGCGATCAAAGGGTTGACTATGTGCTGGGAGTGTTTTACTAGGGGGCGGGGGGGTGTGCTTCACTGTAAGCACACAGATCGAATCCGAAAATTAGCAGACTTCGGATGCGCGAATCGAAATTTTTCCTAAAATGGCGGCGACATGTGCGGCGACGGAGCGGGGATGTCTGGGAAGGCGCGCAGACAAGGCGCGCTGACCCATAATGCATTCATTCATGACATGTGATCGCATTAGCCAATCAGCAGCCAGCCAGCACTGTGTAATGGTCGAGCTATAAATGGCGGCCATTTTAGAATTCTCCATTTGCCTCCAGTCATTCAAGAGAGGCAGACCTGGCTGTATTGAGGGAGAGAGTTAGGGACACAGAAACGTTACTTAGGGCCAGAGAAACGTTACTTAGGGCCAGAGAAACGTTACTTAGGGCCAGAGAAACGTTACTTAGGGCCACAGAAACGTTACTTAGGGCCACAGAAACGTTACTTAGGGCCACAGAAACATTACTTAGGGCCACAGAAACATTACTTAGGGCCACAGAATCGTTACTTAGGGCCTCAGAATCGTTACTTAGGGCCACAGAAACGTTACTTAGGGCCACAGAATCGTTACTTAGGGCCACAGAACCGTTACTTAGGGCCACAGAAACGTTACTTAGGGACACAGAATTGTTACTCAGGGACAGACACAGAATTGTTACTGAAGGACACAGAATTGTTACTGAGGGACAGACACAGAATTGTTACTCAGGGACAGACACAGAATTGTTACTCAGGGACAGACACAGAATTGTTACTCAGGGACAGACACTGAATTGTTACTCAGGGACAGACACTGAATTGTTACTGAGGGACACAGAATTGTTACTGAGGGACACAGAATTGTTACTGAGGGACACAGAATTGTTACTGGGGGACAGACACAGAATTGTTACTCAGGGACAGACACAGAATTGTTACTCAGGGACAGACACAGAATTGTTACTGAGGGACACAGAATTGTTACTGAGGGACACAGAATTGTTACTGAGGGACACAGAATTGTTACTCAGGGACAGACACAGAATTGTTACTCAGGGACAGACACAGAATTGTTACTGAGGGACACAGAATTGTTACTGAGGGACACAGAATTGTTACTGAGGGACACAGAATTGTTACTCAGGGACAGACACAGAATTGTTACTGAGGGACACAGAATTGTTACTGAGGGACACAGAATTGTTACTCAGGGACAGACACAGAATTGTTACTCAGGGACAGACACAGAATTGTTACTCAGGGACAGACACAGAATTGTTACTGAGGGACACAGAATTGTTACTGAGGGACACAGAATTGTTACTGAGGGACACAGAATTGTTACTCAGGGACACAGAATTGTTACTCAGGGACAGACACAGAATTGTTACTCAGGGACAGACACAGAATTGTTTCTGAGCGACACAGAATTGTTACTCAGGGACACAGAATTGTTACTCAGGGACACAGAATTGTTACTCAGGGACAGACACAGAATTGTTACTGAGGGACACAGAATTGTTACTGAGGGACACAGAATTGTTACTGAGGGACACAGAATTGTTACTCAGAGACACAGAATTGTTACTCAGGGACACAGAATTGTTACTCAGGGACAGAGACAGAATTGTTACTGAGGGACACAGAATTGTTACTCAGGGACACAGAATTGTTACTGAGGGACACAGAATTGTTACTCAGGGACACAGAATTGTTACTCAGAGACAGACACAGAATTGTTACTCAGGGACACAGAATTGTTACTGAGGGACACAGAATTGTTACTGAGGGACACAGAATTGTTACTCAGGGACAGACACAGAATTGTTACTCAGGGACAGACACAGAATTGTTACTGAGGGACACAGAATTGTTACTGAGGGACACAGAATTGTTACTCAGGGACAGACACAGAATTGTTACTGAGGGACACAGAATTGTTACTGAGAGACACAGAATTGTTACTGAGGGACACAGAATTGTTACTGAGGGACACAGAATTGTTACTCAGGGACAGACACAGAATTGTTACTGAGGGACACAGAATTGTTACTCAGGGACAGAGACAGAATTGTTACTGAGGGACACAGAATTGTTACTCAGGGACACAGAATTGTTACTGAGGGACACAGAATTGTTACTCAGGGACACAGAATTGTTACTCAGAGACAGACACAGAATTGTTACTCAGGGACACAGAATTGTTACTGAGGGACACAGAATTGTTACTGAGGGACACAGAATTGTTACTCAGGGACAGACACAGAATTGTTACTCAGGGACAGACACAGAATTGTTACTGAGGGACACAGAATTGTTACTGAGGGACACAGAATTGTTACTGAGGGACACAGAATTGTTACTCAGGGACAGACACAGAATTGTTACTGAGGGACACAGAATTGTTACTGAGGGACACAGAATTGTTACTCAGGGACACAGAATTGTTACTCAGGGACAGACACAGAATTGTTACTGAGGGACACAGAATTGTTACTGAGGGACACAGAATTGTTACTGAGGGACACAGAATTGTTACTCAGGGACACAGAATTGTTACTCAGGGACAGACACAGAATTGTTACTCAGGGACAGACACAGAATTGTTACTGAGGGACACAGAATTGTTACTCAGGGACACAGAATTGTTACTGAGGGACACAGAATTGTTACTCAGGGACACAGAATTGTTACTCAGGGACACAGAATTGTTACTCAGGGACAGACACAGAATTGTTACTCAGGGACACGGAATTGTTACTGAGGGACACAGAATTGTTACTCAGGGACAGACACAGAATTGTTACTGAGGGACACAGAATTGTTACTGAGGGACACAGAATTGTTACTGAGGGACACAGAATTGTTACTCAGGGACAGACACAGAATTGTTACTGTGGGACACAGAATTGTTACTGAGGGACACAGAATTGTTACTCAGGGACACACACAGAATTGTTACTGAGGGACACAGAATTGTTACTGAGGGACACAGAATTGTTACTGAGGGACACAGAATTGTTACTCAGGGACACAGAATTGTTACTCAGGGACAGACACAGAATTGTTACTGAGGGACACAGAATTGTTACTCAGGGACACATAATCGTTGAATTAAAGAGTATGTCAGACAACATGCAGAGGAGTGGCAGAGGAGGCAATGTTTTAGGAGCGAGCAGACGTGGCAGCAGAGGAAGGGGTCGAGGCAGCACTAGTCGCAGCCAGAGGCCATTGCTCCCGGTGTCATCCAGCGGTCGTGTCTCCACCGACAACCCTGCCGTCATCGATTGATTGGCTCGGTCGTCTTCCTCTTCCCAGGTCACCTCTGACACCTACAGCCAACGGTCGGTGGGTACGTCAGACACAACCGTTAGTTGGCATGGCCCGGGAGCAAGCCCACTGAAATCACGTGTCCTCTACCTGCCCCTGTCCTTTGGTGTTCCCTCACCAAGCGAAGTATCGCATGCTGTGGGCTCAGCCCCACTGTACAGTGAGGAAGAGCTAACAGAGGGCGGTCAGGAACGGGGGGAGACATCCGCCTCTTCAGCAGCCAGGCGAAGAAGTAGTGGCGAGGAGAGTGGCTCGGTAGCCGGTCTAGAGACAGGTCTGTCTCCTGACCCACACGCAGCCGAGGGGGCTAGTAGTGAGGCGGAGACCCTAATTAATGATGATGAGGCTGATCGCACTTGGCAGCCTCGTCGTCATCAGGCTATTGCTTCCGCATCATCAGAAGAGGGTGGCAGCTTGGCAGCGAGCAAAACAGTCGGTGGGTTGCCCAGGAGACAGCAGCAGGGTCGCAGCAGTGTCAGTGGAGCCAAACGGCCACGGAGTAGAGCACCAGCTCCACTGCAGCCTACCACCACAGCCAGTAGTGGTGCCGGTGTGCACGGAGGAAGTAGCAGTCAGCCAGTGAGGAGTATCGGGGGCAAAGTTTCCTACTCGGCGGTGTGGCAATTTTTCGTCAAGCCGCCCGAGGAAGTAAACGTAGCCGTATGTCGACTATGTGGCCAGAAAGTCAAGCGTGGCCAGGGGGCCCATGTTGGGACTACAGCGTTGCGGCAGCATATGCAGCGTCGCCATTTGGTGGCCTGGGAAAACCGTGATAAAGATACGGCGGTTCTGCCTGCCCCAGCCCCCGCTCCATCACCCGCTCCGTTACTTGCTCCGTCACCCGACGTCAATCGCCCTCTATCAGCCAGTCAAGGCTCCAACACCTCTGCTGAGGGGAGTTGTCGCTCGTTGGCATCTTCCGCTCGTTCAGATGCTCCTTCTCCTGCTACTCCTCTTCACGGATTCCGTCAGCAGTCTTTCTTGGAATCCGTTTCCAAGAGACAACAGTTTGCGAGCACGCACCCGACGGTGCAAAAGCTGAACGTCCTCCTGTCCAAGTTGCTGGTGCTGCAGTCCCTCCCTTTCCAAGTGGTGGACTCAGCACCTTTCCGAAAAATGATGGCTTGTGCCGCACCGCGGTGGAGAGTGCCAAGCCGTCATTTCTTCGCCAAAAAGGCAGTGCCAGCCCTGCATTCACATGTAGAAGAGATGGTGGGCCAGTCTTTGAGCATGTCGGTCTCTGCCAAAGTGCACGGCAGCGCCGACGTGTGGAGCTGTAACTACGGTCAGGGACAGTACATGTCATTTACGGCCCACTGGGTGAACGTGGTGCCGGCACAGCCGCACCAGCAACTTGGACAGGTCACGCCGCTTTTGCCTCCACGTTTGCACGTCCTTGGTCCACAAAAGATGTCTGCCTCTACCACCTCTTCTTCCGCCGTGTCCTCAGCCGCCACCCCCGTGCCAAGTCCCATTACCTGACCGGCATATCACATGTGCAGGGCGCAACGGTGTCACGCTGTGCTGCACCTGGTATGCCTTGGCGAACGTAGTCACACAGGGGAGGAACTTCTGAGTGTAATGAACAGAGAAATCGACAGATGGCTGTCTCTGCGCAAACTGAAAATCGGAACCATGTTGACCGACAACAGTAAGAACATGGTGTCTGCTCTGCGTCAAGGAAGGTTGTGCCATGCGCCATGCATGGCTCACGTGTTCAATCTGGTTGTCAAGCGGTTCCTAAAATCCACCATCCCACTGCAAGACATCCTTAAAATGTCACGTAAACTTTGCATGCATTTCAGCCATTCCTACACCGCAAAGCACACCCTCCTTGAGCTGCAGCGGCAGAACGGAATTCCACAGCATCGCCTGATCTGCGACGTTGCAACAAGGTGGAATTCAACCCTACACATGTTAGACCGCCTTTACGAACAGCGAAAGGCCATCACCGATTTCCTGATGTTACAAGCGGATAAAGGTACTCCCCTGTGTAACTTAGATGTCAGCCATTGGCAGCTTATGCGTGACACCTGCCGCTTGCTCAGGCCCTTTGAGGAGGCCACGCTATTCGTGAGTCGGCAGGACTATGGGATGAACGACGTCATTCCTCTGTTGCACGTCCTGGAACAAATGCTGTTAACAATGGCTGGTCAGGGTGCGGTAGACGTGGCGCACAGATCTCAACGCCACATGACCCCTGTGGGGGCAGGACAGGAAGAAGAGGAGGAGGTAGAGGAGGACATTGGTGCTCAGGAATTATTGAGTGAAATGGGTGGTTTTTCCACTCAGCGGACAGGAGTAGAGGAGCAGGAGCATCTGGTAGAGGAGGAGGAGGAGGAGACAGAGGACACAGACGCACCGTGGCAGTATGCTGTGGAGATGGAGGCAGGGAGTCCCTCGCATTCCTTGGCACAAATGGCCCATAGCATGCTCGGTTGCTTGCGTAGCGACAGCCGAATAATAACCATCAGACAGAGGGATGACTTTTGGCTGTCCACCTTGTTGGACCCTCGCTACCGTTCAAAAATGGTGGCCTTTTTCACACCTGCTGAGAGGGAGGCCAAAATAAAGTACTATAAAAACCACCTATATAGTCAGCTGGTCTCTGCCTTTCTGTGCCAACGTCCATCCTCAGACACTGTGGGCCCTGTGCGCTCGCGTTCCGCTGCCATGGCAGCAGGGGAGGGGTGGGGTGGTAGGAGCAGTGGCAGCTCCACCAGCAGCGGCTGCCTCAGTCTGCAGTCGATGATGAGTAGCTTTCTTCACCAGCGCAGTGAGGAAACTACTAACCAGCCGCAGCAGCAGCAGCATCCGGTGGACCTGGAGCAGGACCTCAAACAACAGGCTTGGGCCTACTTGGACAGCACCCTGCCAACCAAGGTAGACAATCCCCTTGACTACTGGGCAACGAAACTTGACATTTGGCCCCAACTAGCTGAATTTGCCCTTGAAAGGCTGTCATGCCCGGCCAGTAGCGTGGCATCGGAGCGCGTGTTTAGTGCGGCAGGAGGTATTGCAACTCCGCGGAGGACACGACTGTCCACCCAAAGTGTGGAGAGACTCACGTTTGTGAAAATGAATCAGGCGTGGATTAGTCTGGATTTCAAACCACCAGTTCCTGACACAACTGACTAAATCCGCCATGAATCATGCCCCAAACATGTGCCACTTTCAGGTCTCCTCACACTAATGGTGGGTTCCATTTTGTCATAGGGTGCTGGCAGATTACGGGCCTCCCATTGCTGCTGCCAGGCCCGTAATCTGCCATGGGCCCCTGTACCGCCTCCTCATGCTGCTGCCAGGTCCAGAGTGTGTCATGGGTCCCTGTACGGCCTCCCATTGCTGCTGTCTCCATCGCCACACTCTGCCATGTGCCACTTTCAGGTCTCCTCACACTGCTGGTGTGCTCCATTTTGTCATAGGGTGCTGGCAGATTACGGGCCTCCCATTGCTGCTGCCAGGCCCGTAATCTGCCATGGGCCCCTGTACCGCCTCCTAATGCTGCTGCCAGGTCCAGAGTGTGTCATGGGTCCCTGTACGGCCTCCCATTGCTGCTGTCTCCATCGCCACACTCTGCCATGTGCCACTTTCAGGTCTCCTCACACTGCTGGTGGGTTCCATTTTTGTCATAGGGTGCTGTATGGCCTCCCATTGCTGCTGCCTCCACCGCCGCACTGTGGCTCCACACTCTGGTTCTGGCCCCGTGACTGCCCAAATGAGTGAAGTGTGCGGTGATTCTAAGATCGACGGCACTCATCTGCATGTCATACTGACTGACAGTATTATTTCTCTTCCCCAGCAGACTCCAAGGGCATTTAAATTAAAGGTACAGTGTTCTGCACTAATATAAAGGCTCTCTGAAGCCTAGAAACACCCTTTTATAAGTTAAAATCGCAGCGAATATATTCGCATCGAATCGAATTTATTCCTCGAATTCGCCGAATCAGCCGAATCGAATTTTTGAATACTTCGCTCATCTCTATTCACTATATCCGGTCTCCCCGTACTCTGCATTCACTATATCCACTCTCCCCGGACCTTGCATTCACTATATCTGGTCTCCCCTGGCCCTGCATTCACTATATCCGGTCTCCCCGGACCCTGCATTCACTATATCTGGTCTCCCCGGACCCTGCATTCACTATATCCGGTCTCCCCAGACCCTGCATTCTTTATATCCGGTCTCCACGGACCCTGCATTCACTATATCTGGTCTCCCAGGACTCTGCATTCACTATATCCGATCTCCCAGGACTCTGCATTCACTATATCTGATCTCCCTGGACCCTGCATTCACTATATCTGGTCTCCCTGGACCCTGCATTCACTATATCTGGTCTCCCCGTACCCTGCATTCACTATATCCGGTCTCCCCAGACCTTGCATTCACAATATCTGGTCTCCCTGGACCCTGCATTCACTAAATCTGGCCTCCCACAGTACACACAACTCGGAAATGCAATTGGTTTAGTAAATATAAACTGCTAAATACCTTTTCTCACCAGCAGTATATAGCAGTCTATGACTTCTATCAGTATCCAGCTGAGCACTGGTTAAAGCTTGTAGGAGGAATTTTCATTCTGCTCTGACTGTCCTATGAGTCTGCATAACCCCTGACCCTCTGTCTGGACAGTACTGATTGGCCCTGTGCTGATCACATGCACCCTCCCAAATGAGAAAAAAAAAATTCTCTAGCAATAGACACCAAACTGAGCATGTGCAGACTGTCTCCTAGGGTCCTGTACTATCAGCAGATGGATGGGGGATAGTAAAAGAAGGGGAGGATCAGAGAAGATTGTACTGTTGTGGGTTTAGTAACACTTTAAAGCAGTTTTAAATCCCAAACCAAACATGTAATATATTGCAGCTTACCAATCCTAAGGCTCCATGCACACGGGGGGCGTTCTAAACACACCAGAAGCGTTAGCTGTGTAAAGTCATGTTAAATTTGAGTTTCTCAGCATTTTTGGACTAAAGTTTAGCCGCGTTTAGCAAGCTTTTTTATCTGCACCAGTCCATTACATATCATGTTGGATGATTTCAGTGACAGGAGCATGAGGGCCGGATCACACCAGATGCAGTATAGTGCGACTTTATTCTGCATCAAAAACGCATGGATAGAGTTTAACCGGATTCCATTGTCCCTAGTTCACACCAGTGCAGCGCATTCCAGTGCTGTCAACTAGAGTAGATGTATTTTTTCTGTATGGAATACATCTGGAATGCAAAAATGTTTAAAAAAAATGACAGGATCCAACTAGCAGGTGGTGCCATGCTTGAGATTCAAACCAATGGCCCTTGTGCTGCCAGGTGGAAGTGCTAACCACTTAGCCACTGTGCTGCCCCCCCCCCCCCCAAAAAAAAACATTTTAAAACTAACAATGTAGTAAAAACATGAAGTTGTAGTCAGTGCAGGATCCAGGATGTGAATACATTTGTATAAATCTCTGCTTATTGCTTTGAAGTGGGTGGAAAAGCACAATCTTAATCACTTGCGGACCACCTACTGCAGTTTCACTGCCCCACCAGATCACCTACGTGTTGGTGATCTGGCATTTCCGGGTAGGACCTGTCATTCGCTACAGCACAAGCCAATCAGCAGGTCCCGGCCAATGATTTATGGCCAAAACTTGCTGATTGGCATAGCAAATGACAGTTCACATAAAAAAATGTATCAAAAATGCACCGGAACGCATATGTACTCAACTGAGACAAAGAAAAAAAGTGGGGGGGAAATGCGCCAGATTGTATAAAAAAAAAAGGCGCCAGAATGCATCAAAAAAATGCACATGCAGAAATCATGAAGCGGCCCTAAGGTTCACACCAATGCGAGTTACGGTTGATGCATTTTTCCAGTGCGTTTTGTAGTTTTTCACATGCGTTTTGCATTTTTGGGGAGGCGTCTGTTGTCTTGTGAGAAAAACCAGCAAAAACACAAGGATTGCATTTTTTGATTCATTTTTTATGCATTTCCATTGAAGTGTATGGAACCAAAGTCACAACCTGGTACAGGAAAAAAGTTCTTGACACTTTCCAAAAAAATGCTCCGGTGGAAAACGCAGAGATGTGAACGTGACCATAAGAAACAATTTTCAATGGACTGTCGTGCGTTTCTGCAAAACTGAACCAGGCTTTAGATTTATTACAGGTGCTTATATAGTGACATCAGTTTACACAGCACTTTACATATATATTGTACATTCACATCAGTCCCTAACCCTCAAGGGGCGTACAATCTAAGGTCCCTAACTCACATTCATACATACAGTGAGTACAATTTAGACAGGATCCAATTCACCTACCAGCATGTCTTTTGGAGTGTGGGAGGAAACCGGAGTACCCGGAGAAAACCCACACAGGCACAGGGAGAACATGCAAACTCCAGGCAGGTGGCGCTGTGTTTGGGATTCAAACCAACAACCCTAGTACTGCCAGATGGAAGTGCTAACCATTTAGCCACTGTGATTTCCTTCACGCTTTGCGTAGCGAGAACTCGCGCTCCTACTCACAATTTTGGTTGGGGGATTTTCACGAGGTTCTGAGTGTCGCGCATTAAAACAGCCCATTCACTTCAAAAGGCTGCCTTATGTGCCTTTGTCACCCAAAAGAAGCTCCTGCTCCTTTCTGGGTGACAAGCTTTATGCGATGTTTAAAGTCACATTTTGCCGTGGTTGCTGCGCAATTCTATCACACAACAAAGTCACACCACTTTAGGGGTGCCACTTAGAATGGATGGCCTTCAAAAGCGCACTGCACGTTTTGCACCGATTGCCACACGATTTGAAATTGCGGGCGGAATTGCAGCAAATACGCCCAGGATTCCAAATCGCCAAGTGTGAATGGGGCCCCAAGAGCGGTACTTTTTTATGTTTGTCTATATGTGCAACAAAAACAGTTGCAATAAATGAATACAATGCCTGAACACCTACCACACATATTTATTTATTTCAGGTACTTATATAGCGCCATCAATTTACGCTGCACTTTACATATATATTGTACATTCACATCAGTCCCTAACCCTCAAGGGGCGTACAATCTAAGGTCCCTAACTCACATTCATACATACACATACTAGGGACAATTTAGATAGGAGACAATTAACCTACCAGCATGTCTTTTGGAGTGTGGGAGGAAACCGGAGTACCCGGAGGAAACCCACACAGGCACAGGGAGCACATGCAAACTCCAGACAGGTGGTGCTGTGGTTGGGATTCAAACCAATGGCCCCTGTACTGCCAGGTGGAAGTGCTAACCACTTAGCCACTGTTCTGCCCTCCCCCCAAAAACACATTTTAAAGTAACAACATAGTAAAAACATGAAGTTGTAGTCAGTGCAGGATCCAGGATGTGAATACGTTTGTATAAATCTCTGGTTTTTGCTTTGAAGTGGGTGGAAAAGCACAATCTTAATCACTTGCGGACCACCTACTGCAGTTTTACTGCTCCACCAGATCACCTACGCATTGGTGATCTGGCATTTCCAAGTAGGACCTGTCATTCGCTACAGCAAAAGCCAATCAGCAGGTCCCGGCAAATGATTTATGGCCAAAACCTGCTGATTGGCATAGCAAATGACAGTTCACAGCTCTGTGTTTACAAACAACACAGGGCTCTGTACACAGAGCGGCGATATGGCTATTTTTTTTCTCCCTGCAAAGTCTCATTGCTTCATTGCTCACACACATTCCACATTGTTAGGCACACAGTTAACCCTTTGATTGCCCCTAGATGTGAACCCCTTCCCAGCCAGTGTCATTAGTACAGTAAGAGTGTATAGTATCTGCACTGATCACCGTATTAGCCTTGGTTCGCACTGATGCGGTGCGGAATTCGCAGCATTTTCTGTGCAAATTGCGCACCGCATCAGAATCGCACCCCATTCATGTGAACCGCTGCGGGTGTGTATGTTAAGTTAACAACACCCTGAAATCGGTATGCAAAACGCGGTGCGATGTCGGAGGTGTGAATACCCCTGTGATCTGATTCTAGTGCAGGCCAAAAAACGGGTCCTGCACCTTTTTGGTGCGGGTGCGGTGCGATTAGAGCCATGCAAAATGTAGGGCTCCAATCGCACCGCACACAATTCGCATGTGATTTGTACAAGAATGCGGTGTGGTTCCTGTGCGATCACATGCGATGTACTGCACCGCATATGTGTGAATCCAGGCTCAGTGTTACTGGTGATGCTAGTGGCAGTTAGTCAGTTCCCACCCAGCATCAATTAGTTGTCAGATTACCCGCCGCAGTATCGCAGTCCCACTATAAGTCGCTAATCACCGCCATTATTAGTATTACATAAATAAATAAAAATTCCAGTATATACTGTACACCATAGTTTGCAGACATGATATCTTTCACACAAACCAATACACACTTATTGAGATTTTTTACCAAAGACATGTAGCAGAATACAGTATGGCCCAAATTCATGAAGAAATTAGAGTTTTTGATTTTTGTATTGGATAATATAAAAATATTGGGGTTTTCAAAATTTTCAGTCTTTTTTTTGTTTATATAATAAAAAATACAAACCCCTGCAGTGATCAAATACCACCAGAAGAAAGTTCTGTTTGAGTGAAAAAAATTATATAAATTTAATTTGGGTACAGTGTTGCATGACCGCGCAATTGCCAACTAATGTCACAAAAAATGCCTTGGTCATGAATGCGGGGGGGGGGGGGGGGGGAGTTTGGAGGATTTTTCAGAGCAGAAGGACTTTTAACAATTTTATTCACAATTTTATGTTACAATTTTGTTACTTCAAAATGTTTATAAATATGTGCGGGAAGTTTTGATCAATTTATAAATATGTGCGGGAAGTTTTGATCAATTTATAAATATGTGCGGGAAGTTTCGATCAATTCATTGCAATGTGTTTGTTTCTATGCCATAAAAGACACAATCCTGGTAATCTCCCCTGCAGGATATATAAACCAGAGAAGTAAGAATCATGGTGTAAAGAAAGCGCGCAGCCCCTGGGGGCCAGAGCTAATTTAAGGTATAAATGGCAGACTTGGAGAAAGGTTATGTGTGTTGACTAATGTCACATTAATTTAAATAGCCAATAAGAGGTAGACGTTCAGCGAGGTTAATAGTGCAACGCTCCGCTCGGCTGTGAGCGGAATGCAGGAGGAGATGTACATGGACAATAAATAAAATATGAAGACGCCGCCGATTATTTAACAAATATTACATTGTGCACATATGTGACCTATTGTAAATGTATGGACAGGGCCTACATATAGTTTAAAGAGAACCAGTCCGAACTGGGCATGTGCAGTACATATGAATATATTTAGTCTTAAAGTGTTACTAGTCCCCGGACCCTGCATTCACTATATCTGGTCTCCCCGGACCCTGCATTCACTATATCTGGTCTCCCCGGACCCTGCATTCACTATATCCGGTCTCCCCGGACCCTGCATTCACTATATCTGGTCTCCCCAGACCCTGCATTCACTATATCTGGTCTCCCCAGACCCTGCATTCACTATATCTGGTCTCCCCGGACCCTGCATTCACTATATCTGGTCTCCCCGGACCCTGCAATCACTACATCTGGTCTCCCCGGACCCTGCATTCACTATATCTGGTCTCCCCGGACCCTGCATTAACTATATCTAGTCTCCCCGGACCCTGCACTCACTATATCCGGTCTCCCCGGACCCTGCATTCACTATATCTGGTCTCCCTGGACCCTGCATTCACTATATCTGGTCTCCCCAGACCCTGCATTCACTATATCCAGTCTCCCCGGACCCTGCATTCACTACATCTGGTCTCCCCGGACCCTGCATCCACTATATCTGGTCTCCCCGAACCCTGCATTCTCTCTTTCTGGTCTCCCCGGACCCTGCATTCTCTATATCTGGTCTCCCCAGACCCTACATTCACTACATCTGGTCTCCCCAGACCCTGCATTCACTACATCTGGTCTCCCCGGACCCTACATTCACTACAGCTGGTCTCCCCAGACCCTACATTCACTACATCTGGTCTCCCCGGACCCTGCATTCAGTATATCTGGTCTCCCAGGACCCTGCATTCACTATATCTGGTCTCCCTCGACCCTGCATTCACTATATCTGCTCTCCCAGGACCCTGCATTCACTATATCTGGTCTCCCCGGACCCTGCATTCACTATATCTGGTCTCCCTGGACCTGCATTCACTATATCTGGTCTCCCCGGTCCCTGCATTCACTATATCTGGTCTCCCTGGACCCTGCATTCACTATATCCGGTCTCCCTGGACCATGCATTCACTATATCTGGTCTCCCCGGACCCTGCATTCGCTATATCTGGTCTCCCCAGTCCCTGTATTCACTATATCTGGTCTCCCCAGACCAGGCATTCACTATATCTGGTCTCCCAGGACCCTGCATTCACTATATCTGGTCTCCCCGGACCCTGCATTCACTATATCTGGTCTCCCCGGACCCTGCATTCACTATATCTGGTTTCCCCGGACCTGCATTCACTATATCTGGTCTCCCAGGACCCTGCATTCACTATATCTGGTCTCCCTGGACCTTGCATTCACTATATCTGGTCTCCCAGGACCCTGCATTCACTATATCTGGTCTCCCTGGACCTTGCATTCACTATATCCGGTCTCCCTGGACCATGCATTCACTATATCTGGTCTCCATGGATCCTGCATTCACTATATCTATTCTCCCCGGACCCTGCATTCACTATATCCGGTCTCCCCGGACCCTGCATTCACTATATCTGGTCTCCCACAAAATAGAGAACATGGAAATGCAATTATTTTAGTAAATATAAACTGTTAAATACCTTTTCTCATCAGCAGTATATAGCAGTTTTGTGACTTCTCTCAGTGTCCAGCTGAGCACTGGTTAAAGCTTGTAGGAGGAGTTTTCATTTTGCTCTAGGAGGATGCAGAACCTCTGACTTCTGTCTGGACAGCGCTGATTGGCCCTGTGCTGATCACATGCACCCTCTCAACAAAGAAAAAAACCTCTCTAGCAATACACACCAAACTGAGAATGTGCAGCGTGCCTCCATGTCTTATCAGGAGATAAGATGGGGACACTGAAAGAAGGGGTGGATCAGAGAAGACCGGATCAAATGGCCTTTTTACACATTGCAGAGGATTAACCCCTTGGGTTCCACAGTGAGTATAACAAGCATGCTTTCCTGCATATACAGACTGATTGTACTGTTGTGGGATTAGTAACACTATAAAGCGGTTTTAAACCCCAAACCAAAAATGTAATATATTGCAGCTTACCAATCCTAAGGCTCAATGCACACGGGCATTAAAAAAAAAAATTCTATTCAAGTATATATTCTTTCCCCAAATTGCCCACTACTCACTATTGCTCTTAAGCTGGCCATACACATGTAGAATTTCGGATGGGAATATTCATACGAAAAGTCGTATGAAAATTCTTTGCACACTCGATGAATGGACGAATGTCGTTCAAAATGTATTTTTTGCTTTTAACATTCGATTTTAAAATGAATGTCATGTAGTGAACGATCACTACATACTGTACACTGGACAAAAATTAATTTGATCAAGAAAAGTTTTTCTTCCCGCCCCTTTGAATTTTACCGTCACTGCTGGCAAAAACGTACATTGATTTGATCCCACTAAATATTGGAAAAATCAAACGAATATTCTTGAAAGAAAAATTCTCGAATGAAAATCTATACATCTATGGCCAGGTTTAGCCTCCTCCCAATCTCCATATTTCTTTTTTAAAGTGGTAGTAAAGTCTACATAAGAAACTAAATAAATGCGCCCCCTGCAGGTGTAAGCCATTATGTATCGGGCACTGCATACTAGTACATTATGAGAGCCTTGCCTACAATCGGAGCCAGGGGGGGACTGAAAACTCATGGGGCCCCCGGGCAATAGGGGATCATGGGGCCCCTGTGTCTTTGCCCAAACTCATAAAAGCCTATGAAAAAGGTACCAGGGGCATCTCATGGGGCCCCCTACTGACCCCGGGCCCTCGGTGGTCAGTCCGCCCCTGGTCATGTCATAGTGGCTCGCAGAGCGGGCCATAAATGCGGTCTGAGCTGCACATGCACGGCTCAGATCACATTACCTGCTGATAGGTGGAGGGGGCATTTATGGCAGAAGAGACCTGTAGGGTCTCTAGTGTTATAAAAACCTGGCCTGTCATCGGGTCTTTAACCAGAAGTACTGCTATAGGGTGGCAGGGCTGCGCAAACACGTATATATACATGATTTACATTTACGGGCAGTGCGTGCTGCCCTACCTGCGCCGCCATTGGCCAATAACCAGGTCCCGGCTGGAGATTCCCTGCCGGCACCTGGCAAAGCTGACAGGGGAGAGACCTGTGTGTAAACAACAAACAAGATATCAGGTCAACACAGGTTTCTCTACTGCCAGCAAGGACATGCTGCTGTGTATTTCTCTGCACAGCATGTCTCCAAGGTAAAACAGCACACAGTTAACACTTTGATCACCCAAAAGTTAACCCCTTGCTGCCCAGTATCATTTTATTACAGTGGCAGTGCTTTTTATTAGCACTGATCACTGTATTAGTGTCATTGTGATGTCAGTGGCAGTTAGTCAGTTCCCCCCCAGTGTCAGAATGCCCACCGCAGTCTATAAGTCGCTGATCGCTGCCATTAGTAGTAAAAAAAAAAAAAAATCCCAGTACATATACCGCCATTTGTAAACGCTATAACTTGCACCTAAACCAATTCATTTACACATGTCAGGATTTTTTTTTTGCAAAGACATGGAGCAGAATACATTTTGGCCTAAATTTATGAAGAAATTTGATTTTTTTTTTTTTTTTATTGGACATGTTTAATAGCAAAAAGTCAAAAATAGTGTTTTTTTTTCAAAATTGTCTTTTTTTTGTTTATAGCGCAAAAAATAAAAACCACACAGGTGATCAAATACCACCGAAAGAAAGCTCAATTTGTGGGAAAAAAAGGACATACATTTCACTTATGTACAGTGTTGCACGACCGCACAATTGTCAGTTAAAGTAACGCAGCTCCGTATCGCAAAAAATGGCCCGGTCAGGAAGGGGGGGAAATCCTCTGGAGGGCAAGTGGTAAGTGGTTGTAAAACCTTGTTTTTTTTTTCTTTAAAACAATAAACACATGATACTTCCCTGTTCTGTGTAATGGTTTTCCATAGAGCAGATCCTACCCTAGCGAGATCCCCTCCAAAACTTCTGGACCCTCCCACCTTGCTGAGTGCCCCTAGAGCAACCTGCTTGCTCTGGGGGGCACTGGTGTGTGCTCACTCCCAAGCCACCTCTGTGTGCCTATGTGACGCACGGAGCGTGGCTCATTCCTGCCATCCGCTCCTTCCTCATTGGCTGTGATTGACAATCAATGGCTCCCTCTACTGTGTCTGAGCCAATGAGGAAAGAGAGTCCCAGGAGAGCCTTGGCTCTCATGCACATCACTGGATTGGGAAGTATAAGAGGGGCTGCAGGGGAGCAGCACCCTGAAGCGGATCACTGATCAGTGGAAACAGCCGAAGATGTCGGCTCGGTCATGTGATCAGCGGTGTCCAATCACAGCTGATCGCAAATAGGGAAATTCCGATTATCGGCATTTCTCTCCTCTCGAGCTGTCACGCTGACAGAGGAGAGGAGAGGAGAGCCGGTAATCGGCATTCCTCAGAGGGGACATGTACACTGATCATCAGGGAACTGATGATCAGTGTGCCCTGATGATTTGTGTAGCCCCAGCAGTGCCACCTGTCAGTGTCCATCAATGCCAGCTGTCAGTGCTCATCAATGCCACCTGCCAGTGTCCATCAGTGCTCATCCATGCCACATCAATGCCACATTTCAGTGCCTACCAGTGCACATCAATGCCACATATCAGTGCCCATCTGAGCTGCCTTTCAGTGTCACCCATCAGTGCCAGTCAGTGCCACCTATCAATGCCAGTCAGTGCCACCTATCAGTGCCAGTCAGTGCCGCCTATCAGTGCCTGTCAGTGCCGCCTATTAGTGTCGCCTAACAGTGCCAGTCAGTGCCACCTAACAGTGCCAGTCAGTGCCACCTAACAGTGCCACCTATCAGTGCCATATATGAGTGCTGCCTTTCAGTGCCCATCAGTGATGCCTGTCAATGCCCATCAGTGCCACCTACCCATGCCTCCTCATCAGTGCAGCCTATCAGTGCCCATCAGTGCAGCCTCATTAGTGCACATCAGTGAAGGATAAAAATCACTTATTTACAAAATTGTATAACAAAAACTAAGAAAAAACTTTTTTTTAAAAATTTTCAGTGGTTTTTGGTTTAAGAAAAAATAAAAAAACCCAGAGGTGATTAAATACCACCAAAATAAAGCTTTATCTGTCACAAAAAAATTATAAAAATGTCATATGGGTACAGTGTTGCATGACCGCGCAATTGTCATTCAAAGTGCAACAGCGCTGAAAGCTGGAAATTGGCCTGGGCAGGGAATGGGTAGAAGTGCCCTGTAGGCGAGGGGTTAACATGTGTCGCCCTTTCTGCAAAGGCCAGTTACAGATCGGTGTGGATGCATTTGTTTGTAATAAGGGTGTACATTCCTGGACGTGGACGCATCCAGGTGCATCCGACTTTAAGCATGCACAGGTATACACACCATGCATAAACTCATGTACAGCTTTAACATCTTCACACAGCCATTCATTACTACGATTGGCTGCATACAACAGCGGTGTATCCCAGGAACAGAAATGTGCCCGCAATTTACATTATATGTCAAAAGGCTCCTGTGTGCATAAACCCTTATGGGAGTAATAAAAAATGTGCAAACCCAACATTTCACATTCCTTATATGTGTCTGCTGTACCGTGTACATGCATGACAAAGTCTCCTGTTCTCTTTGTATTGATTCCTTTGTGTGAAACTCCTGGTGTTCCTGCCAGTCCCTCTGCTTTCCTTATTTTTTTTTTAAACTGACCCCACTAGGAATAAGAGCACAGTGTGGTCAGTTCTCTAGCTATGCTGGGAACTCAGTGTGTTGTCCTCCAGTCATTAGGCTTGTCATGACACCCCTCCCCCCACAGCCATTCACTGGGAAGATCAGTGTGCTACTGGTTTTTCTCACCAGCTCTTATGCAGCTGAGCACAGAGGGAATATGATCACTAATAAAAAAGGTTTATTTATTTTTTCAATCTATACAAAATATTTTGCCTTTAATTTCTATTTTAAGCTGAATGAGTTGTTTTAAGGCGAGGGTTTACCTATACTTTAATGACTACTGGACTGCATTATTTATACAGTCAAAAAAATGGCACCCCTGCATTTCTGTCAGATAATGCACCACTTTACCCAGAAAATTGTTGCAATTACAAATGTTACAAATGTTTTGGCATTCTCATGTTTATTTCTTTTGGTGTATTGGTATGACACAAAAAATGGGAAACAAAGCCAAATCTGACACATTCCAGGCAAAACCCCAAAAATGGACTGGGCAAAATTATTGGCACCCTCATTTTAATATTTGGTAGCACACCTCTTGGAAAAAATAATGAGTTTCTTCCACCTCTCTACTGAAAGTTTGGAGCACTCTTCTTTCGCCAACTGCTCTCCGACTGGAAGGGTTCCTTTTCCCAACTGCTGTTCTGAGGTCTCTCCACAGGTGCTCTATGGGATTGAGATCTAGACTAATTTCTGGCCAGTTCAGTCCTCTCCGGCGCTTTGTCTGAAACCATTTCTGGGGGCTTTTTGACGTGTGCTTTGGGTCATTGTCCTGCTGTAAGACCCATGACCTCTAATGGAGACCCAACTTTCTGACACTGGGCTCTACATTGCACCCCAGAGTTCTTTGGTAGTCTTCAGATTTCATAATGCCATGCACACAGTCAGGACATCCAGTGCCTGAAGCAGCAAAGCAACCCCAAAACATCAATGAATCTCCACCATGTTTGATTGTAGGGTCTGTATTCTTTTCTTTAAAGGCCTCATTTCTTTTTTCTGAAAACAGTAGAATGATGGGCTTTACCAAAAAGCTGTCATTTTGTTCCATCTGTCTGCACATTCTCCCAAAAGAAATTTGGATTCCTCAGGTAAGTTTTGGCAAACTCCAATCTGGCTTTTTTATGTTTCTATGTCAGTAGTGGGGTCCTCCAACCATAGGGTCCCCTTTCATTCAGATGGTGATGTATAGAGTGAGCGGACACAGTTGTACCCTGTGCCTGAAGGTCAGCTGGAATTTATCTAGAAGTTGACCGAGGTTCTTCAGCCACCATTCCAACAATCCTTAGTTGCAATCTTTGGTCAGTTTTTCTCTTTCATCCACATCCAGGGAGATTAGCTACAGTGCCATGGGCTACAAACTTCTTGACAATGTTGCGCACAGTGGACACTGGAATATTAAGATCTCTGGAGATGAACTTGTAACCTTGAGACGGTCCATGCTTTTCCAAAATTTTGTTCTCAAATCCTCAGACAATTCTGTGCTGCTCTCTCTCTCTCTCTTCTCTATGCTCCATGTGGCACACAAAGACACACATCAGAAAGGTTGAGTCAATTTTTCACCATTGTAACTAGTTGCCAGTGTGATTTCTATATTGTCAGCACCTGTTCACTGATACAGGTGAGTTTAATTACAAATTACAGGAGCATCACAAACTTGCAATGCAATTATTTCTTACAATTTTGAGAAGGTGCCAATCATTTTTTCCATTTCATTTTTGGAGTTTTGGGTGAAATGTGTTAGATTTGGCTTTTTATTTCTCCACTTTTTTGTGTCATACCAATACAAACAAAAGAAATAAACACGAGAATGCCGAAACATTGGTAATTGCAACAATTTTCTGGGTGAGGTGGTGCATTATGTGACAGAGTTTCTTCCACTTCTCTACTGACATTTTGGAGCACTCTACTTTCGCCAACTGCTCCGGGTCTCTCCGATTAGAAGGGTTCCTTTTCCCAACTGCTGTTCTGAGATTTCTCCACAGGAGTTCTATGGGATTGAGATCTGGACTCATTGCTGGCCAGTTCAGTCCTCTCCGGCGCTTTGTCTGAAACCATTTCTGGGGGCTTTTTGACGTGTGCTTTGGGTCATTGTCCTGCTGTAAGACCAATGACCTCTAATGGAGACCCAACTTTCTGAGTCAATTTTTCACCATTGTAACTAGTTGCCATTGTGATTTCTATATTGTCAACACCTGTTCACTGATACAGGTGAGTTTAATTACAAATTACAGGAGCATCACAAACTTGCAATGCAATTATTTCTTACAATTTTGAGAAGGGGCCAATAATTGTTTTTTTCTGTCACATAATGCACCACCTCACCCAGAAAATTGTTGCAATTTTTCAAGTTCATTTTTGGAGTTTTGGGTGAAATGTGTTAGATTTGGCTTTTTATTTCTCCACTTTTTTGTGTCATACCAATACAAACAAAAGAAATAAACATGAGAATGCCAAAACATTGGTAATTGCAACAATTTTCTGGGTGAGGTGGTGCATTATGTGACAGAAATGCAAGAGTTCCAAATTTTTGGTCATGAGTGAATCTTTTATATCTGCTTGGCGCCCTGCTTTAAAAATACATTTTATTCTCCTTTCCAGCAACTTATAATTTTTTTGTTATTTTCGACTAAATTACATAAATAAAAACCCAATTTCTGTACCTAGGCAACAGAAGAGAAGCGGTAAGAGGAGCCTCCACAAGGCCAAGTCAACAAATTGTAAGGTCAAGCCTCCTCTCAGGTCTCATTAATTGTGGGTCGCTGCAATACCGGCTTAGAAATTTCGGATCTTTAAAAATAAAAAAATAAAAACTAAAGAAAATCTCAGATGATTTGTTTATCCCTCAAACCCGTGCGTTTATGTAGGAGGCTCACCGTGACAGTGATGAATTAAATTACATATTTCCGTGTTTATTTGTCATAAACCTACAGCCGGGATAAAATGATACGCCTTATTACCAGGGAAAACGTGGCGATACAGTTAGATTTCCCATGGCAGCCCATGCTAATAGGTATTTGTTTCCAATTTGTGGTTCCATTGTCTGTGTTAGCAGCCAGATATGCACTGTGCCTTCGTCTATCTAAGCAGCATAATGAGACAACATACAGTCGCAGTATTGGCTGTCTCTGTGGACCTCACATTTGCCCCCATTCGTTTTTTCGGAGGTGTTGGCAATTTTGCTGAAATTCCAAATTCTACACTTGTACTGTATGTTAATGCAAGGACCGTCCATTATATTAATGATAATACACATGGGCTAACTGAGCAAATTAATTGCCAGCCCAGAATGCATTAAACTAACAAAACATAAGTTTAAAATTAAAATTACATTTTCATTAATTAAAAAAAAAAAAAAAGTATTCTAAAAGCATTTTCTAGACATCTAAAGTTTAACTTTAATGCTGGTTTATTCAGCAGCATTTTTCCTGATGCTTTTTCCATTGAAATAATGATAATGCATTAAAATGTATGACAACACCCTTTGTTTGTCAACACTCATTCCAATGTATTTTGTATCTACTTGACCTCTGGAAGGATTTACCCCCCCCCCCCACCCCTTCATGACCAGGGAATGTTTTGCTATTTGGCACTGCGCTACTTTACCTGGCAATTGTGTGGTCAATGCTGCCCACGTGAAATTCATATCATTTTTTTCACACAATTATAGCTTTCTTTTGGTGGTATTTGATCACCACTGGGTTTTTTATTTTTTATTATATAAACTTAAAAAGACCAAAATTAAAAAAATATATATATATATATATTTTTTTTTTTCGGTTATAAAACATATTCAATAAAAAATTTTTTTTTTATAAATTTAGGACAAAATGCATTCTGCTACATGTCTTTGGTAAAGAAAAACAAAACAAAACAATTGTAATATACCCAAGTGTATATTATTGGTTTGTGTGAAAATTATAGCATCTACAAATGATGGTATATACAGACTGGAATTTTTATTTATTTGTTTATTTATTTATTTTTATATTAGTAATGGCGGTGATCAGCGACTTATAGTGGGACTGTGCGACGGGCAATCTGACACTAACTGACACTGAGTGGGAACTGACTAACTGACATTAACATCAGCAGTGACACTAATACAATGATCAGTGCTGATACTATACACTGTCACTGTACTGACACTGACTGGGAATGGGATACACATCTAGGGGCAAACAAAGGGTTAACTGTGTACCTAAAAATATGTAGTGTGTGTACATATTTTACTGCTTTTACTAAACTATGTGACTGTTTTATCTCCATGCTCTGCAGGAAGCAAAAAGCAGCCACGTTGCTGCTGTCTGTACAGAGCCCTGCGTTGTTTGTCAACACAGGGCTCTGTAATGTCATTCATTAAGCTGATCACCAGGGCTTGGCCATAAATCATTGGCCAGGGCCTGCCAATTGATTGGTGTTGTAGTGAATGACAGGAAAAAGTGGGCGGCGGGTGGCGGGCATGCGCGCACGTGCTTTCTACCTGGAAATGCCAGATCCCATACATGTATGTTATCTGGCATAGCGGGGCCACCCTGCAGTGAGAGGTCCAGAAATGTATACTGAATGTCACCACACATCATAACACACATTGATGCGCCTTGATGTTTAGTATATACATGCATCATGATGCGTTGACATGAGCCATAGTGTGCATTGATGCACATCCTAACGCATAACTTGCAATGTGTTTCCACTGATTTCAATAGAAAATGCATTAAGCAAAAACATTCTCAACTAGTGGTGGGCTTGGATTTGGTCGCAACCCAAGTTTGTACGAAATCCAGAAGCTGTCATTGCTGGGCCAATGAGCTGTTGGTCTCCCACCATGAAGCTGATGTACACAGAGGGACAACGATGCTAGTGACATCACTGATCTAATGTGAGCACACAAGGTCATATATATATATATATATATATATATATATATATATATAAAATGTATATTTCACCTGTTTTTCAAACTTAGAAGAGCTGGAATGCGCACTTCGAAAAGCAATGAGTTGCAATGCATTTGATGTGTTTCCATTGATTATAGGCAAAACGCTGTTCTCAGCCATCAAACTGGAATGCCCACTTGGAAAAACAATTTATAGGACCGAGTGGTCCAGATGGCTTAACATGCATTCAGCCTGGCAGTTGGCAAGCTTTTTACGGGATATGGAACATGTCTTGAACTGCATGTACAAGTTTTGGAGGCCTTGATAGGTAAAGAAGGTTTAATGTATGGGGTTTTATGTTATTTTACTTTGAGTTTTAAGCACACCACAGCCTAGGTTCATATGTAGTGGGAGGCCTAACCAGAACCATTCATATCAAGATGCATGGAAAAATATTCTATGAGGTCTCTCCATGGGTATAATGAAAACAGATTGCCATGTCATGTTTTAACTACCAAAGTCCTCCTTCCATAGACACTGAAGATCATGCCCAATGTGCACTGTTTCCCCAGTGTCTTCAAGTGTAGGTCCATCCATATTTGAAAAGGTGAATCCTAGTGTTAAGCCTCAGGGTTAGAAACAGGACCAGAAATATTACTATTGGTGTCACATAACTAAGCAGCCTTAGGTCCTACTCCTTCTACCCATCAATTTTAGTTGGACATGAAATATTTACAAAATATTTTCATCAAGATGCATGGCAAAAGTTCCATGAGGTCCTTCCAGGGGTAGGATGAAAGGATACTGTCACATCATGTCCTTCCATGGACACTGAAGATCATTACAAAAAAAATGACATCCACCCCAACCTATTACTGGCCTTTGCAGTAAGGAGCACATGGACGCATGTCAAAAAACAACAAAGAAAAATTCCCATCTCACTTACCAGCCGGCCTGCAACAAATTCAAAATTTATAGAGTTAGGACTGCAATACACTGGGGTGCCGTGAAGTGGCCATGCAGCTTACAAATATATTTGCAAATGTGTTCCAACTAAACCTCTGGTTTTAACGTGAACTGTTAGACAGGACAATTCAGTTTGTTGTAGGCTGGCTGGTAAGTGAGCTGGGAATTTTTCTTTGTCGTATTTTGACATGTGTTGCCCTTCCATGTGCAATTATAGGTCGGGGTGGTTGCCATTTTTGTACTGTTGGTGCATAGGTGAGGGGGTGCACTGGACATCTTCGCTGCCATTGTGCTATTGCTGGGTATCCAATCCATCCCTATACCATTAAGGAGGGGTTGGACTCTCTCCAGGCATACCTGCCCAGTGTTTTTTTGACACTGAAGATCATGCCAAACGTGCACTGTTTCTCCAGTGTCTTTAAACGTATGGTCCATCCATATTTGAAGAGCTGGGTCTTACTGTTAAGCCTCAGGGTTAGAAGCAGAACCAGAAATATTACTGTCAGTCTCACAAAACTAATGAATCCTAGATGCTATGCCTTCTACCTATCAATTTTAGTTCGACATCATAAATTTCCAAAATATTTATACCGAGTTGAAAGGCAAATATTCCATGAGGTCCTTTCGGAAGTGTGATGAAAAGAGACTGTCTCATCATGTTTCAGCTACCAGCTTCCTCCTTCCATGGACAGTGAAGATCATGCCCGATGTGTACTGTTTCCCCAGTGTCTTTAAGTGTAGGTCCATTCATATTTGAAGAGGTGGGTCCTACTGTCAGGCCTCAAGGTTAGAAGTAGAATCAGAAATATCACTGTTGGTGTCACAAAACTAAAGAGCCCTAGGTCCTCCTCCTTCTACCCATCAATATTCACAAAATATTCACAAGATACAAGGCAAAAATTCATGAGGTCCCTTCCCAGATTATGAAAAAAAAAACATAGTCATGTCATGTTTTGACTGCCAGAATCCTTCTTCCATTGACATGGACACTGCCCCAATGTGTAGGTTCTCCTATGTCTTTCAGTGTGCTGTAGGTTGCCACCTGTGCAATATGTCCATCCGTGAAATTTCTTTGCTACTAAATATTCCACAGTCAACTGTTTATTAGTGGTATTATAAAAAAAAGTGGAAGCAACTGGAAATAACAGCAATTAGCCATGAAATGGTAGGCCACATAAAATGACAGAGCGGGGTCAGCGCATGGTGAAGCGCACAGTGCGTAGAAGGTGCCATCTGTTTGCAGAGTCAATAGCTAAAGACCTCCAAACTTTGTGTGGCCTTCAGAGTAGCACAACAACAGTGCATAGAGAACTTCATAGAATGGATTTTAGGTCCTTTCAGAGGTATGATGAAAAGAGATTGTCAAATCATATTCTAGCTACCAGCTTCTTCCTTGCATGGACACTAAAGATCATGTTCAATGTGCACTGTTTCCCCAGTGTCTTATGTGTAGGTTCATTCATATTTGAAGAAGTAGGTCTTGATGTCAGGCCTCAGGGTTAGAAGCACAGCCATAACTATTACTGTTGGTGTCACAAAACTAATAGGCCTTAGGTTCTACAACTTCTACCCATCAATTTTAGATGGACATCAAATATTTACAAAATGTCTACACCAAGATACAAGCCAAAAATTCCATGAGGTCCTTCCAGGGGTATGATGAAAAGAGACTGTCATGTCATGTTTTAGCTTCCTCCATCCGTGGACACGGAAAATCATGCGTAATTGTCACATTGTCTTTAAGTATAGGTCTATCTATATTTAAAGAGGTGGGTCTTACTGTCAGGCCTCAGAGTTAGAAGCAAAACCAGAAATAATACCATTGGTGTAAAAAAACTAAAGAACACTCTTGAGGTCCTACTCTTTCTATTCATCACTTTTAGTTGGACATCAAATATTTACCATAGGAAGGAAAGGTTTAAGAACTTTCTATCAGTTGGAAGTTCATTTTCTTGACTGCCTCATCGTGAAGACCGATTTAAGCTCCCAAGGTGCTCATTAGTTTCCGGGGCCATCATGGTTTTACTCAGTGGAAATCTATAATGTCCAATGAATATTTTATTAAAGCTCATGATGCAGTGACACTAGCAGCAGTTGAAGGGATGGATTGCTGTTGTGCCTTTACCTGCGCTCAATGAACAAAATTGAAAAGGAGTGAATGGAAATCGAGTGGATAAACCTCAATTCCTTATACAGATCTCTTACTCGAAGTGTTAGGTTATTTCTGTGTGGGAAACATTTTAGTACCCTTTAATTCATCATGGTTCTGTAAAAACACAGCTGACAATATACATAGATGGAACTGTTCATTGAAGCAGTGGACGTTTCATTGAGGCAGTGGCAAGACGTTCATTGGGGCAGTGGCAAGAGGCAGTGGATGTTTGGATTTCAAATTGTAATATTTTTCTGTCAGCAGCACCTGAATATGATAAAGTGTTTATAACCTTGAACGCCAAGCCTGTGCTGCAATTCCAAGTCACGGCGGGCATTAATCACATTCTCTGTATTACATTTTTCCCTCTAGAAAAGTGCTGAGAGTTTCTTGGACAGGTTTGTATTCAAGCAAATAAGCCCAGATTGACCACTGGAAGAACCGATGGCTGATTGAAGAGATGAGTTCAATAAAGACCGCAAAGTGTTAAAGCTTTCTCAGCAGGCCACTTGAGAGTTTACATTTGCCAGTACATTGGCACCCTGCTGGTCTCATCTCAGGCTGCCTACTGCAGCTACTCAGCCTTGCTAAGCAAGAAGGAGATTCACTAACCAGTGACAGCTTAGAGCTGAAGATTATTCCTCTTGTATTTTGCCTTCCCTGGTTCCTCCCAGCTTTCTCGTCAACAAGCTAATGGCATTATTAAATAAAAAAAAATGATGTTTCCATTACATACCTTATTATGGACCCTTTGACATCATCACTAGGTCTCTGTGCTTATTTATGCAATGCGGACAGATCATGGCTAGTGGGAGGGCCAGCAGGGTGCTGTACATAGTTCCCTGAAAACAAGAAGCTGGGATAACACCCACATGTGATACTGAGCCTCCATGATTGAAAGAACTGAAATCCAATGAAGGAAAGGGGTGGGCCAGGTACAGATAAAGTCTGATGGGAGCAGTGGACTGGTCTTGGGAGGAGTTGTGCAAATATCAAAATATCTTGATGGGTGGATGTCAACCTGGAAGATTAGGTGTTGTTGGCGGGTTGTTTTTGCATGTATACTGCATGCATGTGACGAAGAGCCTCCATATCTGAAAGAACCGAAATACAATGAATGAATGGGGCAGGCCAGGAACAGTGAAACTGGGGTGGAAAGAGTGAGATGATGTTGGATGTACTCCAGCCAGGAAATGAGCCAGGCTCCATCTGATTAGCTGCAGCTTCTAATGCACAGTACAATGTAAGAAGCTCACAGTGTGCAGTGAAATCAGTTTTTGGAAATTTCCTCTCACTGTCATGTCTCCAGGGCAGAACATATGGGGAAATCTCTCCAACGGACTGAAAAATATCCCTGAGATTATAAAGCCCAAATCTTGCAAATTCTATTCAGATAATATGGGATCCCAGCCAGTGTTATAATTTAAAAGCAGCTCAGGCTGCAGGATTCACCTTAAAGCAGAACTTCACTCTCTCAGTAAACATGAACTATTTTGAATCCTTAGGCGGCTAGCCTTAGTAAATAGATAGGAAAGTATTTCATAATTACTTGTTTTAAACTTTTTTTTTATGTCTTCAGTTACTTCCTGGTTTTAATTCCTAGGCAAATGATATCATACATCCCAGGAGTCTTCAGGAGGGGTTTTCTCTGCTAATCACACCCTCCTGCCTGCGTGCCTGAGCTAAGGGTAGATGGATTCTCGGAAGTAAATTATACATAAATCATCTGCCCTTACTCAAGGTAGCCAAAGCCAGAAATGCCGGGGGGGGGGGAGTTCAGAGTGATTTCTTTGCAAAATAAAGCATGGAGGCATGGATGGATGGGTGAGTTTACTTTGAATATTAAAATTGAATTAAATAATGTTTTGGGTTTGTGTTGCTCAGATGCAGTGTAGTTCCACTTTAAAGAGGAACTTCACAGCCCATACTTTTTTTTGTATCCCCTCTTTAAATCAAATACTCAACAAGTCCTGCATTTTCCTGGTGCAGTCCATTGCTCTGCTGCTACATGTTTGGTCCCACACTGCCATCACCTCTTCTACAACATTGGGGGCTGGTTGTCTCTTCCAGGTACTTACAACCAGCTCTCGGTGAGGTGCCTCCAGGCTTGCCCTCCAGAAGCTGTGTGTTCCTGCATCTGCAGCCTTCTGAGATATGCAATGGAGATATCCCAGGAGGCTGCAGGAAGAGAGATCTGTTATTCTCATCTACATGAAAATGAAGACAGGCCAAAGTAAAAAAAGAAAAGAAAAAAAATTAACCTGTTGCTGACTGCATAACGCATAAATGTGGCAGCAGGACAGTTGGGCCTAACACCCAGCCAGCAAACATTGGGCTCTCAGGTTCTGTACTGAGAGTGAGTTCACTGACAGCTCCTGTCTCACTGTTTGTGGTTGGACAGGATCCCAATCATGTGACCGCTGTGACAGCCAATCACAGCAATAATGCGATCAGGAAGCTGCCTCCTAGTGGTAAAACCACTTAAAGGGCTGCTAAGAGGCAATGGCAGGGAGCTAAATAATGAACAGGTTTGCAGTGGGGAAAAGATCATTATTGGAGTGAAGGACTGCTTTAAATGTGGAGCTGTCCCATGCAGTACTTCTTTTTCACCACAAGATGTCCCAGCATCATTCAACACAGAAAAACTGAGGACATACTATGAATGCAGGGCACCATGGCCCCACCCCCGAGGGAGCTTCTCCACATCATTCTTCATTTATAGTGTGTTGATGTAGAGATCTAGGTGCTCTTTGCATCTCTAAACCACTGGAGAAGATCAGAACAGCTGCACAGCATTTACAATGGGGGAATCTCCAGGGGATTTCACTTGTGGGAAGACTGCAGAACCTGCAATTGAGCTTTAACCCTTGCTCACTACACCCTAAAAAAAAAAAAAAAAAAAAAAAAAAGAAGAAGCTGAATAATGAACAGGTTTGCAGTGGGGAAAAAGGTTACTTTTGGAGTGAAGGTCTGCTTTAAATTTGGAGCTGTCCCATGCATACTTCTTTCTCACTACAAGATGTCCCATCGTTATTCAACCCAAAACTGAGGACATAATAAAGAATGAAGGGTGCCATGGCCCTACCTCTGAGGAGGCATCACCACATCACATGATTACATGATAAGGAACCTGGCTCCTGGTGGAAAAAACACTTAAATTTTTGCTGTGAGTCAACGATACAGAGTTAAAAAACGAACAGGTTTGTAGTAGGGAAAAGGTTATGTTTGGAGTGAAGGTCCACTTCAAATGTTGAGCTGTCCTATGCAGTACTTCTTTTTCAGCACAAGATGTCTCAGCGTCATTTAACTCTGAAAACAGAGGACGTACTATTAATGCAGGGCACCATAGCCCCACCCCCGAGGGAGCTTCACCACATCATTCTTCATTCATAGTGCGTTGATGCAGAGATCCAGGTGCTCTTTGCATCTCTCCACCACTGGAGAAGATCAGAAGATCTGCACAGCATATACAGCGGGGGGAGTCTCCAGGGGATTTCACTTGTGGGAAGACTGCAGAGCCGATAATTTGGCTTTAGGCTTTAACCCTTACTCACTATACCCTAAAAAAAAAAAAAAAGAAGCTAAATAATGAATAGGTTTGCAGGTGGGGAAAAAGATTACTTTTGGAGTGAAGGTCTGCTTTAAATGTGGAGCTGTCCCATGCATGCAGTACTTCTTTTTCAACGCAAGATGTCCCAGCGTCATTTAACCCTGAAAACAGAGGACATACTATTAACGCAGGGCGCCATGGTCCAACCCCCGAGGGAGCTTCACCACATCATTCTTCATTCATAGTGAGTTAATGCAGAGATCCAGGTGCTCTTAATATCTCTCCACCACTGGAAAAGATCAGAAGAGCTGAACAGCATATACAATGGGGGAGTCTCCAAGGGATTTCACTTGTGGGAAGACCGCTGAGCCTAGAATTGGGCTTTAACCCTTACTCACTAAATCCTAAGTAAGATTTGTTTTTAAAGGCTCTCTTTAAAAGCTTTGACTGTCAAACATTTAGAAAGCCAATCGTTACATTCATCTATACCTGTGTTGTTGAGAAAAAATTGCTATGATAGTTCGGATAAAAAAACCCCCTCGTAATGGGCACAGTTGAGCCTTAATGCCTAGCTGCTACACATGGGGCTCTGAAGTTCTCTGCTGACAGTGTGTTCACTGACTTCACTTCGAGCTGTGACCAACAGCTTCTACTCACTGTTTGTGGTCGGACAGGCTCTCAATCATGTGACCAATGTAACAGCCAATGACAGCGATTACGTGATCAAGAAGTTGCCTCCTAGTGGTAAAACCACTTAAAGGGCTGCTAAAAGGCAGTGGCAGGGAGCTAAATAATGAACAGGCCTGTAGTAGGGAAAATGTTATTTTTGGAGTGAAGGTCTGCTTCAAATGTTGAGCTGCCTCATGCAGTACTTATTTTTCACCACAAGATGTCCCAGTATCATTCAACCCAGAAGACTGAGGACATACTAGGACTGTAGGGTGCCATGGTCCCACCCCCAAGGAAACATCAACACATCATGTGATTACATGATCAGGAAAATGCCACCTGGTGTTAAAACCACTTAAAGGGCCTCTGAGAGGCAGCAATGGGGAGTTAAATAATGAACAGGTTTGTAGAGCTTTCCCATGCTGTACTTCTAATTTTAAAAAGAATGTCCTGGTGTCACTCAACCCAGAGAAGTGGGGACATACTATGAATGTAGGGTGTCATGAACCCACCCCTGAAGGAACTTCACCACATGTGATTATGTGATCAGGAACCTGACACCCGGTGTTGCCTCCTGTCAATGACAGCTGCTGGTCACTGTTTGCATTCGGACAGGCTTCCAATCATGTGAGCGCTGTAACAACCAATCACAGCGTTTGCATGATCAGGAAGCTGCCTCTTAGTATTAAAACCACTTAAAGGGCTGCTGGGAGGCAACGGAAGGGAATTAAATAATAAAGAGGTTCGCAGTGGAGAAAAGATCATTTTTGGAGTGAAGGTCAGCTTTAAATGTGGAGCTGTCCTATGCAGTACTTCTTTTTCACCACAAGATGTCCCAGCGTCATTCAACCCAGAAGACAGAGGATAACCTATGAATAAAGGTACCATGTCCCCACCCCTGAGGGAGCTTCACCACATCATTCTTCATTCATGGTGTATTGATGCAGAGATCGAGGTGCTCTTTGCACCGCTCCACCACTGGAGAAAATCAGGAGATCTTCACAGCATATACAATAGGGGAGTCTCCAGGGGCTGTCACTTGTGGGAAGACAGCAGAGCCTGGAATTGGGCTTTAACCCTTGCTCACTATAACCTAAGTAAAATGAGTTTTTAAAGGTTTTCTTTAAAAGATTTGACTTTCAAACGTTTAGAAAGCCAATCGTTACATTCATCTATATCTGCGTTGTTGAGAAAATATTGCTATGATAATTCGGATCATTTCTACTTCTCATTTTTCGAGCCCAGAGCCAAGCAATAATTTGCATGGGGACAAAGACTAATTAAATCTTGCAGTGCCCCTGTCAGGAAAACATTACCGTTCAAATGAAAGGACCATTCAGGGGAACAACCAAAGGTCTTCCTTTAAATGGTCTTTTCATTTCAAATTGACGTGCTGAGCGGAGGATACTAATAATTATGAAACCTTCCAGTAGCTGAAAGCAGCAATTTCTGAAGGAAAATATTACATGGAAGGAGAAAGGTTTATTGAGATAACTGCTATTAACATGGGAAAGGGTTTCCTTTCTGCTCAAAACAAAAGCATGGGTAGGAAATACAAATTATTATGTGAAATGTCTGGAATTGAAAATGTTCTTGTGTTGCAAGAACCTGGATTCACAATGACAGACAGTTGGCCATGTTTTTATGGTTGCTTTTTCTTGAATGCCCCCTAAACATCGCCATCACCCTTTCATAAGAACCAAAAAAAGATATAAGAGGTGACCCACCATGGCCTTTGTCTCATATACAACCCTGATTCTAAAAACGTTGGGACGCTGTGTAAAATCTACATAAAAATAGAACGCAATGTTTGCACATCTCATAAATCCATATTTTAGTCACAATAGAAAATAGAAAACATAAAAAATGTTTAAACTCAGAAAATGGACCATTTTAAGAAAAAAATAATGTAATTTTAAAACTGATGAGAGCAGCATGTCTCAAAAAAGTTGAGACGGCAACAAAAAGCTGGCAAAGCAAATGTTACTAACTATGATGAGTACCACAAATGCAACAACTCCTCCTGCTCTCAGGGACCCAGATCCGTAGGGGATCGATGGACCAGTACTCTTGAAAAGTATGGAGATTCGTCCTGGACCGATCAAAGGTTGTGCAGCTCAAGCAAAAAGCTGGGGAAACTCGATACGAACTGTAGTGAAGAACAAAAGACAGAGCGCACCAACTTTGCTTATTACTTCAGTAAACAGTTAATGGATTTATTAATTTAGGAGATATACTCACAAACATAGTAGTAAAACAAGCATGTAAAGTCCAAAATTGAACCAAACGATAAGGAGACACGAGCACATCCCATCAGAATGGGAGATTCTCAGAGTGATGCTGACGCGTTTTGAAGTGGGAATCCCTTCTTCATCAGAGCTAGTGCACTCTGATGAAGAAGGGATCCCGCTTCGAAACACGTCAGCGTCAATCTGAGAGTCTCCCCTTCTAATGGGATGCGCACTTGTCTTTTGTTCTTCATTACTAACTATGATGTTTAATACAGCTCATCCACTCCCTCATCATATCACGACTCGACTACTGCAACTCCCTCCTCACTGGCCTGCCTCGCCGCTGGCTATCCCAGCTTCAGTCGATCCTGAATACGGCTGCCAGACTCATTCACCTTTCCAACCGCTCTGTCTCCACCACCCCCCTCTGCCAATCCCTCCACTGGCTTCCGATTGCCCAACGGATCAAATTCAAAATCCTAACACTGACGTACAAAGCTGTCCACCACACTGCCCCGAACTACATCAACGACCTAATATCCAAGTACCACCCAACACGCACACTCCGCTCCTCACAAGACCTCCTTCTCTCTAGTTCCCTGGTCTCCTCCTCCCATGCCCGCCTCCAGGACTTCTCCAGGGTGTCACCCATCCTCTGGAACTCCCTGCCCCAACCCATCAGATTATCACCTACTCTCCTCTCCTTTTGGCGCACCCTGAAAACCCATCTCTTCAGGGAAGCCTACCCCACCCCCTGCTAACTTGCCGACCTCCTCCACTCTTCCTACCACTCCATCCCCCACAGCTATCTCCTCCTGTGCCACCATCCCCTCCCTCCTAGATTGTAAGCTCGAAAAAGCAGGGCCCTCGATCCCCTCATGTTTTGCATTGTATTGGTATTGTTCTGTCACATGTTCTGTCCCCCTTTGTAATGTACAGCGCTGAGCAAACTATTGGCGCTTTATAAATACTGTATAATAATAATAATAATAATAATGAGGTGGAAGAACATTTTGAAAATTACAATGGTTAATTGGGAACAGGTCAGTAACATGATTAGGTATAAAAAGAGCATCTTAGAGAGTCAGAGTGTCTCAGAGGTTAAGATGGCAGAGGTGCACCAATCTGTGAAAAGCTACATCTAAAAATTGTTGAACAATTTCAAAATAATTTTCCTCAATGTAATTATATCATCATCTACAGTACATATCATCATCAAAAGATTCCAAGAATCTGGAGAAATGCACAAGGCCAAAACAAAATATTGGATGCCGTGATCTTCGGGCCCTCAGACAGTACTGCATTAAAAACAGGCATGATTCTGTGATGGACATCACTGCATGGGCTCAGGGATACTTCCAAAAATCACTGTTTGTGAACACAGCTTGCCGTGCCATCCAAAAATGCAAGCTAAAGCTCTATCATGCAAAGAAGAAGATCCAGAAACACTGCCGTCTTCTCTGGGCTCATTTAAAATGGTCTGTTGCAAAGTGGAAAACTGTCCTGTAGTCAGGCAAATCGAAATGTGACATTTTTTCTGAAAACCATGGGCACTGCGTCCTCCGGACTGAAGAGAAGAGTTACCTTCTGGCTTGTTATTAGCATTCACTTAAAAATCCTGCATCTCTGATGATATGGGGGCTCATTGCGTATGGAATGGGCAGCTTGCGCATCTGGAAGAGCCCCATCAATGCTGAAGGATATCTCCAGGTGTTAGATCAGCATATGCTCCCATCCCGACAATGTCTTTTTTAGGGAAAGCCTTGCATATTTCAGCAGGACGATGATAAACCGCATAATGCATCTATTACAACAGAATGGCTTCGTAGTAGAAGAGTCTGGGTGTTTAATTGTCCTGCCTGCAGTCCAGACCTTTCACCAACTGAAAATATTTGGAGCATCTTGAAATGAAAAATACAACAAAGAAGACCCAGGACTGTTAAAGCCTGAACATGTTTTACCTTATTGCATTCTATGTATTAAAGTAAAAACAACACCTGTGCTGCAAGACCCCCCCAGTCCACTCCACCCCCTCTATTTTCTTACCTGGGCCCAATCTGATCCAGCAATGTGCATGAGAGCAGCAGCACTTACCACTGTCTTCATTATCAAAGGGCAGATTGAAAGCATCGGGAGCTATTGGCTCCCACTGCTGCCAATCAAATGCTGTGACAAGGGAGCAGGGCTAAGCCACCTACTCTGTGTCAATAGACACAGACGAGGGTTCCTCGGGAGCAAGCCTGTATGGGTGCCCCCATGGAAAATGGCTTTTCATGGGGCCACTTATCAGAAAAGAGAAGCCTGGAGCACTGGCAGGGGATCCCAGAAGAGGAGGATCAGGGCTGCTCTGTGCAAAACCATTGCACAGAGCAGGTAAACATAACATGTTTGTTATTTTCATTTTTAAAAACAATGAAGGTTTAATGTTACTTTATCCCCTCCACGCCTAAAGGTAAAACAAATCTTAATGCCTAAGCACAATTTTGCAATGTTGACCTGTGTTAGTAAAACTACTTTGTACATACAGGTAAATTATACCTTGTTTTTTTCAGGACAAATTGGGCTTTCATTTGGTGGTAAATGGTAATGGATATCTCTTGATTTATGTTTATTATCAAAGGAAAACTGGCCCAAAATAGTAAAAAAAAATCATTTTTTTAAATTTAGCTGTGTGCAGGGGCGGAGTGACCATTTGGAAACTCGGGCACTGCCCGAGGGCCCAGGGTCAGTAGGGGGCCCCATGAGATGCCCCTGGTACCTTTTCATAGGCTTTTTGGAGTTTGGGCAAGGACACAGGGGCCCCATGATCCCCTATTGCCCGAGGGCCCCATGAGTTGTCAGTCCGCCCCTGGCTGTATGTTTCTTGTTACTACCATAACCTACCACCAAAAAGCAACCCAAAATAAATTTTCCAGCTCTTGACGATCGCAGCGATACCATATATGTATGATATTTGTTGTTTGTACCCGTAGTACAGACCAGAAACAATAGTGCAAATTTTGTTTTGTACTATTTTTACCTAAAACACACTGACACCAATTTTTTTTAAATCCTAACCTTTGACCCTGCCCTTTTGACCGTGACCTTGACCCAAACACTTACCCTAGCACTGAACTAGATCAGCCTTGATCTATGTATTTTTCCTAATTTTTTATTTTATTTTTTAATATTTATTTATGTATTTATTTATTTAAATTTTTTTACAAACATATTTTTTTCCCCGTCTATGCCAGGAGTTAGAGACATACAATGTATCTCTCTCCTCCATTCACAGAGAGAGATAAACACAAGGGGGCCGGGGTATACAGTGACTGATCACTGTGATAGCCAATCAGAGGCTATCACAGCGATCATGTGACCCAGAATCGGGAGTCCCGGGTCCCGATCGTTAGAACGGGACCCGGGGCCCTCAGTGACACTGCAGTCTTTGTGTTGGGAGCACGCTGTGTGGTGGGCTCCCAGCAGAAAGACAGGTATGCAAATATGCGGCCCCACGGAAAAAAGCCCAGTTCTATGAGGCCACATATTTGTGTTACGTCGGCGTCAAGGGGTTAAGCAGTTAGAATCCTATCTAATTAGGCAAGAATGGGTCAACATTCTTCTCCCAAGACTCCAGCAATTGGTCTCCTCGGTTCCCAGTCAATTACAGAGTGTTAAAACAAGAGTGGATGACAAATTGTGGTAAACACGGACCTGTCCCAACTTTTTTGAGACATTTTGCTGCGACCAATTTCAGAATTGCCCTATTTTTTTCTTAAAATGGTCCATTTTCTCAGTTTAAACATTTGATATATTTCCTACTTTGTATTGTCGTGAACATCAGAGCAAGAACAACAATTCTAGTGCCAGACCTCCAGTGTAACTCTAAAGGCTTTGAAAGAGTCGCCTATGGCTAATTGCAGTTTTAAAGCATGACATGTAAGGTATCTATCTACTTAGCATAACACCATCCTTTATATTGTACCAAAAAAGTGGGTATTATACTGTGTTTGTGTGTACTGATATTCATTAAACTGTATTTTTTTCCTGAAAATGTGCGTTTTTAAAAATGGCTGAGCAAATATCGTATGACATTAAAAAATTGCAACAACTCCCATTTTTATTCTCCAGAGCCCCTGCTTAAAAATATACAATATTTAGGGGTTCTAAGTAATTTTCTAGCACAAAAAAAAAGTTGAATTTTAGATACAGTATCTGAGAGAAATGTTAGATTTGACAACATTTGGGGACTTATTTAAAATGGTCGTGGGTTCTTAGATTACACCTGACATACACAGAGCTCAGAATACATTCTGCAGTGAAAAATGATTCAATGGCTGTTATGGTTGTGTTTAATGAGGAGAATGAGGCTCTAATTTATATACTCCATTTTATCTTGAGAGTTTCTTTGGATAATGAATGACATGTCACCACACGCTCTTATGACACGCTGCTAACGGAAAAAAAAAATCAATGAGTTACCGACATCTCATAACTGACTCTGGGTCAGTTGGCGATCACATGAAATGAATGGGGGTAATGTAAAAATTGATGGTTCTTGGCTTCTACTGTGAACTATAATTCTCAGAGTCAAATCTTTGGGCTGAAATGTGGTAGACATGGATGTATCTGTCTGATAGATAAGATAGTAAGCACCATGCTTAGTCAGTATTCATTTTAAAGGACAAGCTCACTTTTAATATAAACTTTCATAAAGGGGACAGTTTTCCCAAACATTTTTTTAAAGGGCCCGTCTCGTTTTCTCTTCCTTCCTTCCTTCCTTCCTTCCTTTCTTTCTTTCTTTCTTTCTTTCTTTCTTTCTTTCTTTCTTTCTTTCTTTCTTTCTTTCTTTCTTTCTCTCAGCCAAGAAAAAAAGGAACAGGTGCAGTCCAATGCAATCAGGTAGATGTTTTTTTATTTTAAATTTGTAAGCAGGAACTTTTGAATGTTAGAGTAAAGAAACAACCTTTCTTTCTTTCTTTCTTTCTTTCTTTCTTTCTTTCTTTCTTTCTTTCTTTCTTTCTTTCTTTCTTTCTTTCTTTCTATCTGTCTTTGCCTCTCTCTGTCTTTGCCTCTCTCTTTCCCTTTCTCTCCCTCTTTGTTTCTTTCTTTCCCTCTTTCTTTCCCTTTCTCTCTCTTTCTTTCTCTCCCTCTCTTTTCCTTTCTTTCTTTCTTTCTTTCTTTCTTTCCCTCTCTGTTTCTTTCTTTCTTTCTTTCTTTCTTTCTTTCTTTCTTTCTTTCTTTCTTTCTTTCTTTCTTTCTTTCTTTCTTTCTTTCTTTCTTTCCTTTCTTTCTTTCTTTCTTTCTTTCTTTCCTTTCTTTCTTTCTTTCTTTCTTTCTTTCTTTCTTTCCCTCTGTCTCTCTCTTTCCCTTTCTCTCTCTTTCTTTCTCTCCCTGTCTTTCTTTCCCTCTTTCCCTCAGCTCCGAAACCTGACAGATCTAGAGGAGATCTGTGTGGAGGAGTGGGCCAAAATCCCTGTTGCAGTGCAAACCTGGTCAAGAACTACAGGAAACGTCTGACCTCTGTAATTGCAAACAAAGGCTTCTGTACCAAATATTAACACTGATTTTCTCAGGTGTTCAAATACTTCTGTTCAGCAGTACAAGACAAATACATTCTTTACAAATCATACAATGTGATTTCCTGAATTTTTTTTTTTCATTCTGTCTTTCAGAGTGGGAATGCACCTACAATGTGAATTTCAGACCCCTCCATGATTTCTAAGTGGGAGAACTTGCAAAATTGCAGGGTGTTCAAATACTTCTGTTCCTCACTGTATATACAGGATCACACCTGCCTTTGCAGTACATCTAAATGACATCCCTTCTCACAATACTCCCTTCCTGTTAGGATTTATGGATTAATGTTCTGTTTCAAATGCCACTTTATGCATTGACATACCTCCTTAGACCCAGTCTGTCTGGACAGTGTGGTAACCTGCTGACTTGCCACCATCCACAGGCAGTTTAACTCTTCAATAAGAGGAAGAGATTGAACCAATACATTTGCACTTCAGCTAATTGCAGTACAGAGGATGTATTCCAATGGGTTTGATTTACTAAAACTAGTGCAAAATCTGATGCAGCTGTGCATGGTAGCCAAAGCTTCTAACTTCGGCTTGTTCACTTAAGCTTTGACAAAAAAAAACCTGGAAGCTGATTGGTTTCTGTGCAGAGCTGCACCAGATTTTGTACTTTCCAGTTTTAGTAAATCAACCCCAGTGACTTTCCTGAGCCCTGTCTCTGTGAACAACTAAAACTGACTGAGGGAACATGGAAGAGGTGGGGAAGGTCTAGCTAGAACTAAACTAATTAGCACTAAACAAGATACCAAAATCATACTAGTAAACAAGTTCAAGGGGCCCAAAACTGGCCCTAGATCTCAGCATACTACAGAAAACTGATAACCTAATGCAGTTCAATACAAAACCTTAGCCTGCTGCTGACTGATTCTAGATCACAGTAGTGCAAAAATAAGTGCACTGGTATAACCCAGAAGAGAAATATGACCAAAAAAGCTTTGGCCATTCATTTAAAGTTTAAAAATGTAATTGTAGGGACCTGCTGCCCTCTACTGTCTGAATATGTAAATAGCTTTGGCTTGTTATTAGCACAGAGTTAATTGAGTATGTCACTTCCTGTCTCTGGGGTGTTGGGTAAAAACCCTGGGAGAAGGAAGTGGAGTGAGAGAGGAGCCCCATGTTCATATACAGGAGCGTTATTACTGCAATACTGTATTTTATCCAGGCCAGAAGGAGAGACTATTAGGTAATTGTTTGTGTTCTGGCTGTTTACCTGTATCTGCCCATAACTTCTTCCTCTGAATCCTTGTCACAGGCAAAGTATCTCTGTCCTATGATTATCTCACATGCACAGTGCCAGTTACAGTCTTCATTCCATGCAGTGTCGATGGCATGTCTTACCACACATTATATCATCCACAAAGGATTAATATGCAGAGCATGACTGCTTCAACCCACTTTTCGAAATTCCAAATGTAATCGTTTAGAGCAGTGGTCTCCAAATTGCATCTCAAAGGCCAGATGCTGCTCTTTGCTTGCCTTCAACTGGTCCTTAGGGCATTATTCCTCCCAATTACATCAATTATAGGTTATTTATTCCTCCCACTGACACCAATATTGAAGCACCATTACTCTCACTGACACCTACAGACACTATTCCCCAATTGACACCAATGATGGGGTACGATTCCTCCCACTGACACCAATGATGGGCACTTTTCCTCCCACTATTGCGAACACTGGGGAAATATTCCTCCCACAGGCACCACTGATGGGACACTATTCCTCCCACTAATAACAATAATGGGATACTATTCTTCCCACTGACACTAATGATGGGGCACGATTCCTCCCACTGACACTAATGATGGGGCACTATTCCTCCCACTGATACCAATGATGGGGCACTATTCCTCCCACGAACACCAATGAAGGGGAACACTATTCCTCCCTCTAGCACCAATAATGGGGTTCCATTCTCTCACTGGCACTGATGATGGGGACTATTCCTCCAACTAACATCAATGATAGGTCATTATTTCTCCAACTGACACCAACGATAGAACCCTATTCCTCCCACTGACACCAGCAATGGGATACTATTCCTCTTACTAACATCAATGATGGGGCACCATTCCTCCAACTGACACCAATGAGGGAGCATTTTTCCTCCCACTGACTCCAATGATAGGGCAAAATTTCTTCCCCTGATTCCAATGATGTGGCACTATTCCTCCCACGGATAGCAATGATGGGGCACTAACCTCCCCTGACACCAATGATAGGGAAATATTTCTCCCTCTGATTCCAAGGCTAGGGCACTGTTCCTCCCACTAGCATCAATAATGGGGTTCCATTGTCCCACTGACACCAATGACGGAGCACTATTCCTCCCACTAACACCAGTGATAGGTCATTATTCCTCCATCTGACACCAACAATGAGGCACTATTCCTCCCACTGACATTAATAATGAGGCACTATTCCTCCCACTGCCAACAATGGCTGGATCTAGGGGGTGTTGGGGTGGGCTTTGCCTCCCCAGATTTTAGTTGTTCCCCCCCAAAGTCAACCCTAACCTACCACTATGCTGCCCTAATCTGACGCTACACCGCCCTAGTTTGACACTATACTCTCCGTGACTGACACTATATTGATCTTGGGTATGCGTTGTGTGGGGAGGAGGAGCTCTGCTGCCTGTGCCCAGGCTGTGTGCAGTGCAGGGATGAGAAAAGAAGCTGTGCCCATGTCCTCTGATCTCCTGCTCCCCTGACATTGTTTTACTGCACCCCCACATCGGACAGGCTAGATCTGGCCCCAGGGCAATATATCTCCAACTGATTCCAATGATAAGGCCCACTCCACCATTGAAGGGGAAAACTATTCCTCCCACTAGCACTAACAATGGGGTTCCATTCTCCCACTGATGTCAAAAACGGGGCACGATTCCTCCCACTGGCACCAATAATAAGTTATTGTTCCTACAACTGACACCATAGATGGGGCATGATTCCTCCCACTGACACCAATGAGGGGGAACACTATTCCTCCCACTAGCACCAATAATGGGGCACTGTTCCTCCCACTAGCACCAACAATGGGGTTCCATCCTCTCACTGACACCAATAACAGGGGACGATTCATCCCACAGACACCAATGATAAGTCATTATTCCTCCAACTGACACCAATGATGGGGCACGAGTCCTCCCACTGACATCAATGAAGGGGAACACTATTCCTCCCACTAGTACCAATAAAAGGGTTCTATTCTTCCACTAACACCAATGATGGGGTACTATTCCTCCCTGTGACCACAATATTCTTCCTCCTGGAACCAATGATGGGGCACTGTTTTTTCCTCTGATGCCAATGATGGGGCACTATTCCTCCCACTGACACCATGATAAGGCAATATATCTCCCACTGATTCCAATGATCGGACACTATTCCTCCCGCTAGCACTAACAATGGGGTTCTATCCTCCCACTTACACCAATAACAGGGCACAATTCCTCCCACTGACACCAGTGATACGTCATTATTCCTCCAACTTACACCAATGATGGGGCATTATTCCTCCCACTGACACCAATGATGGGGCACTATTCCTCCTACTGATACCAATGATGGGGCACTATTTCTCCCACTGATACCAATGATGGGGCACTATTTCTCCCACTGATACCAATGATGGGGCACTATTCCTCCCACTGACACCAATGATGGGGCACTATTTCTCCCACTGATACCAATGATGGGGCACTATTCCTCCCACTAATACCAATAATGGGGCACTATTCCTCCTACTGATACCAATGATGGGGCACTATTCCTCCCACTGATACCAATGATGGGGCACTATTCCTCCCCACTGATACCAATGAAGGGGCACTATTCCTCCCACTGATACTAATGTTGTGGCACTATTCCTACCACTAATACCAATGATGGGCACTATTCCTCCCACTGATACCAATGATGGGGCACTATTCATCCCACTGATACCAATGATGGGGCACTATTCATCCCACTGATACCAATGATGGGCACTATTCCTCCCACTAATACCAATGATGGGACACTATTCCTCCCCACTGATACCAATGAAGGGGCATTATTCCTCCCACTAATACCAATGATGGGCACTATTCCTCCCACTGATACTAATGTTGGGGCACTATTCCTACCACTAATACCAATGATGGGCACTATTCCTCCCACTGATACCAATGATGGGACACTATTCATCCCACTGATACCAATGATGGGCACTATTCCTCCCACTGATACTAATGTTGGGGCACTATTCCTACCACTAATACCAATGATGGGCACTATTCCTCCCACTGATACTAATGATGGGCACTATTCCTCCCACTGATACCAATGATGGGGCACTATTCCTCCCAATGATACCAATGATGGGCACTATTCTTCCTCCTGATACCAATGATGGGGCACTATTTTTTCCTCTGATACCAATAATGAGGCACTATTCCTCCCACTCAGGGGCAGACTGACCATTTGGAAACTCGGGCACTGCGAGAGGGCCCGGGGTCAGTAGGGGGCCCCATGAGATGCCCCTGGTACCTTTTTCATAGGCTTGAGTTTGGGCAAGGACACAGGGTCCCCATGATCCCCTATTGCCCGGAGGCCCATGAGTTGTCAGTCCGCCCCTGCTCCCACTGATACCAATGATGGGGCACTATTCCACCTACTAATACAAATGATGGGGCACTATTCCTCCTACTGATACCAATGATGGGACACTATTCCTCCCTCTGATACCAATGATGGGGCACTATTCCTCACACTGATACCAATGATGGAGCACTATTCCTCCCACTGACACCAATGATGGGGCACTATTCCTCCCACTAATACCAATGATGGGGCACTATTCCTCCCTCTGATACCAATGATGGGGCACTATTCATCCCATTGACACCAATGATGGGGCACTATTCCTCCCACTGATACCAATGATGGGGCACTATTCCTTCTACTAATACCAATGATGGGGCACTATTCCTTCTACTAATACCAATGATGGGGCACTATTCCTCCTACTAATACCAATGATGGGGCACTATTCCTCCCACTGATACCAATGATGGGGCACTATTCCTCCTACTGATACCAATGATGGGGCACTATTCCTCCCACTGATACCAATGATGGGGCACTATTCATCCCACTGACACCAACGATGGGGCACTATTCATCCCACTGACACCAATGATGGGGCACTATTCCTCCCACTAATACCAATGATGGGGCACTATTCCTCCCTCTGATACCAATGATGGGGCACTATTCATCCCATTGACACCAATGATGGGGCACTATTCCTCCCACTGATACCAATGATGGGGCACTATTCCTTCTACTAATACCAATGATGGGGCACTATTCCTTCTACTAATACCAATGATGGGGCACTATTCCTCCTACTAATACCAATGATGGGGCACTATTCCTCCCACTGATACCAATGATGGGGCACTATTCCTCCTACTGATACCAATGATGGGGCACTATTCCTCCCACTGATACCAATGATGGGGCACTATTCATCCCACTGACACCAATGATGGGGCACTATTCCTTCTACTAATACCAATGATGGGGCACTATTCCTTCTACTAATACCAATGATGGGGCACTATTCCTCCTACTAATACCAATGATGGGGCACTATTCCTCACACTGACACCAATGATGGGGCACTATTCATCCCACTGACACCAATGATGGGGCACTATTCCTCCCACTGATACCAATGATGGGGCACTATTCCTTCTACTAATACCAATGATGGGGCACTATTCCTTCTACTAATACCAATGATGGGGCACTATTCCTCCTACTAATACCAATGATGGGGCACTATTCCTCACACTGACACCAATGATGGGGCACTATTCATCCCACTGACACCAATGATGGGGCACTATTTCTCCCACTGATACCAATGATGGGGCACTATTCCTTCTACTAATACCAATGATGGGGCACTATTCCTTCTACTAATACCAATGATGGGGCACTATTCCTCCTACTAATACCAATGATGGGGCACTATTCCTCACACTGACACCAATGATGGGGCACTATTCCTCACACTGACACCAATGATGGGGCACTATTCATCCCACTGACACCAATGATGGGGCACTATTCCTCCCACTGATACCAATGATGGGGCACTATTCCTTCTACTAATACCAATGATGGGGCACTATTCCTCCTACTAATACCAATGATGGGGCACTATTCCTCACACTGACACCAATGATGGGGCACTATTCCTCACACTGACACCAATGATGGGGCACTATTCCTCACACTGACACCAATGATGGGGCACTATTCCTCCCACTGACAACAATATTCTTCCTACTAACACCAATGAAAGGGAACAATGTTCCCACTGGCCCCAATGACGAGGCACTCCAGAGGAGAGGCATTGGGGAGATATGTAATAGAACGCCATCCCATGGTGACTTTCAGCCATCGACTTCAGTGACAAGCCGAGAATTGTCAAGATTTCTTTCCTGGAATACAGTAAACAGCTTAATCTCAGCGTAAAATGCAACTTCAGGGTCCTCATGGGAGCTCTGGCTGTGTAATTGCCGGTTATCAACTTATCGAAAAGGTATAAATGAGAAAACCCAAAATCCGTCGAAGATGACTTTCTTATAAGAACGGAATGGCCTCTCACAGCAGCGGGAGATCATTTATTGGCAACTAAAAAAGATCCCGCTGTTACTTACCTCCAGCTGGGAGGCTGATTAAACTCCGTAGGGGGTGAGGGTAAGTCAGAGCCTCCGGAAATCCACCAATCCAATGGAGGCGCTGACGAGGATCCACGCTATTTTTCATTCTGCTGAGAAGGAGATATGAATGTGGAGTCCATCCTCCGGAAATTGCCAGGAAAAGGTCTCCTTATTATATGTTTGATGATACATTCTTTGATTGATTTTCAATTCTTTTCCATTTCAATTATTTTAATAAACGTTCCTTTGATTATAAAGCGAATAAAGCGGAATTTCAAGCGAAGGCTGCACGTTTCTATTTATTCCCTATCGGGATTTCTGCAATCTTCAACCTGGACCTACAATCAACTATAATTTAGCAGTAATGTTTAAATGTACGACTTTTAAACGAGGTTGCAGCACTATCCCTTGCGATGCCTTAATTTGCTTTTCTTTCCAGAAGTATGGCACCATCTTTATTCAGGCATCATCCAGGGTCATTGTCTACCTCCCAGACTGAGAAGGCAGCTCAGTGATGACACAATCACCTAAGTTCTGTTGTCTGTACAGTTCTTGGCTATGTTCACAAAAATCTGACACAGATCAGCCCCCTGCTACGGCCCCTCAACTTGTGACTTGCTACAAAGGTAACAATGTTGCAATCAGATCACTGGGGGAGAGGAGATTGAGAAAATGCTTCTTCCTGCCAGCAGAGGACTGATCATCCTAGTCTAGGAAAAGTCACTGGACTGGAACTCGATAAATTTTTGATATAGACAGAGATTAGTAAATATATACTGTTACTTTATATTATAACATGTGAATAATTGTTTTTATGTATTTTTTGTGAAAGATATTTTTCTATTTACTTCTTCTTGTGTCTCTGAGACAGGAAGTACAAGAAAGGGCTCCTTCACACCTTTGCCATGCATCAGCCTATTGTAGTAATAAATTCATTTTCAATGACACCTCAATGCATTAAGGCAGGGGTCACCAAACTTTCTAAACAAAGGGCCACTTTACTATCCTTCTAATTTTAGGGGGGCAGGACTGTGGTCAGTGGAAAAAGAGAGTGCTCTGGTGTCAGTGGGAGTAAACAATGCTCTATCATTGGTAATCGGGGAGGAAGAGTGCCCCATCATTGGTGTCAGTGGGAGAAATAGTGCCAAATCATTGGTATCAGTGGGAGGAATAGTGCCCCATCATTGGTATTAGTGGGAGGAATAGTGCCCCATCATTGGTATCAGTGGGAGGAATAGTGTCCCATCATTGGTATTAGTGGGAGGAATAGTGCCCCATCATAGATATCAGTGGGAGGAATAGTGCCCCATCATTGGTATCAGTGGGAGGAATAGTGCTCCATCATAATTGTCAGTGGGGGGAATAGTGCCCCATCATTGGTATCAGTGGGAGGAATAGTGCCCCATCATTGGTATCAGTGGGAGGAATAGTGCCCCATCATTGGTATCAGTGGGAGGAATAGTGCCCCATCATTGGTATCAGTGGGGAGGAATAGTGCCCCATCATTGGTGTCAGTGGGAGGAATAGTGCCCCATCATTGGTATCAGTGGGAGGAATAGTGCCCCATCATTGGTATCAGTGGGAGGAATAGTGCCCCATCATTGGTATCAGTTGGAGGAATAGTGCTCCATCATAATTGTCAGTGGGGGGAATAGTGCCCCATCATTGGTATCAGTGGGAGGAATAGTGCCCCATCATTGGTATCAGTGGGAGGAATAGTGCCCCATCATTGGTATCAGTTGGAGGAATAGTGCCCCATCATTGGTATCAGTTGGAGGTATAGTGCCCCATCATTGGTGTCAGTGGGAGGAATAGTGCCCCATCATTGGTATCAGTGGGGGGAATAGTGCCCCATCATTGGTATCAGTGGGAGGAATAGTGCCCCATCATTGGTATCAGTTGGAGGTATAGTGCCCCATCATTGGTGTCAGTGAGGAATAGTGCCCCATCATTGGTATCAGTGGGAGGAATAGTGCCCTATCATTGGTGTCAGTGTGAGGTGTAGTGTCCCATCATTGGTGTCAGTGGGAGGAATAGTGCCCCATCATTGGTATCAGCGGTAAGAATAGTGCCCCATCATTGGTGACAGTGGGAGGAATAGTGCCCCATCATTGGTATCAGTGGGAGGAATAGTGCCCCATCATTGGTGTCAGTGGGAGGAATAGTGCCCCATCATTGGTATCAGTAGAAGGAATAGTGCCCCATCATTGGTGTCAGTGGGAGGAATAGTGCCCCATCATTGGTGTCAATGGGAGGACTAGTGTCCCATCGTTGGTGTTAGTGGGAGGACTAGTGTCCCATAGGTGCACCTTGCTATTGCCAAGAAAACCTCCCCCACACCATTCTACCACCAGTCTGAACCGTTGATACAAGGCAGGATGGATCCGTGCTTTCATGTTGTTTATACCAAATTCTGACCCTACCATCTGAATGTCGCAGCAACCAGTCTGCTCATTGTCCTCTGACCTCTCACATCAACAAGGCATTTTCCTCCACACAACTGCCACTCACTGGATATTTTCTCTTTTTCGGACCATTCTCTGTAAACAATAGAGATGGTTGTGTGTGAAAATCCCAGTACATCAGCAATTTTGGAAATACTCAGAGCAGCCTATCTGGCACCAACAGCCATGCCACATTCAAAGTCACTTAAATCCCCTTTCTTCACCATTCTGATGCTCGGTCTGAACTTCAGCAAGTCGTCTTCACCACGTCTAGATGCCTAAATGCATTGAGTTGCTGCCCTGTGATTGGCTGATTAGCAATTTGTGTTACCAAGCAATTGTGTGTACCTAATAAAGTGGCCGTGGAGTGTATGTTCCCTCAGTCTGTGTTAGTTCTTTGATAGGTCAGGGCTTAGAAACATCACACACACTTAAAAAAAAACTGGACAAACATCCCCTGCACTGCAATTAGTTGAAATAAAATTGCAATTGATTCAACCTCTGTGTCTTATTTACTTTCACCTCCTTCCAGTGCAGGCCAATTTTCAGCTTTCAGCGCTATCACACTTTGAATGACAATTGCACGGTCATGCAACACTGTACCTATATGAATTTTTTAGCATTTTTTTGAGACAGATAAAACTTTATTTTGGTGGTATTTATTCATCACTGGGATTTTTATTTTTGTTTTTTGCTATATAAATGAAAAAGTCCAAACATTTTGAAAAACGTGTTTCTCTTATAACATTTTGCAAAGAAATAATCTTTCTTCATAAATCTTGGCCAAAATGTATTCAGTTATCTTTTTAGTTAAAAAAAATAACCAAAATTAGTTTCTAACCAAAAATTATAATTTTTCAAAAACATTTTTTTACATTTTTATTTTTTTTTATATTACTATTTATGTTTTTTTTTAACATACTGTCACCCTAGCAGTACAGTGTCACCATAGGGACACTGTACTACTTGTGGGGGGTGATGAAGATTTTTTTTTTTTTTACACTGATTGCTTTTACACTGTAGGGAAGGAGTTAATTTTTCTAGGATGACCTGGGAGACCCCGTCAGAATTCTGGGAGCACACCACGAAGGACCACAGAGACAGGTTGTTTCTGGTATGCTCAGTTTATTGATAGCGCGGGAGACAATTAAATACAAAACAGTTATGGAAGGAGGATGGAGGGAGGATGTCCCTTCATCCAATCAGATTATTACAACCAGTACCAAATCAACCAATCAGAACAGTTATGGAGGGAGGATATCCCTCTATCCAATCAGAACATCATTAGCTAAGCATATTTCTATAGCATGATTATATAAAAATATTATAGTCTGCAGAAATCCAAAGTTCACTTCTCTTGTAAATAGTATGATTCTAACAAAATTCGGGCAGGTTGACATGACATATTAGAATTAGAATAAACAGTAGCCGAGTAAACATGCAGTATTGATTTTTGATCAAAGTTCTCTAACTGTGGAGAAGACTAAAATGTTAGTATTTTTCAGATTTATTAAAGTAGATTTTAGACAGGCATAAAAGATTAACCCTTTCTCCCACATACACCCATAAAGGCTGTAAAAGCAATCATTTCTCCTTCTCCCTGGCTGCATTCTTGCAGCCATTGAGAAATGCTTTGTGAGCTGTGATTGGTCACAGCTTGTCACATGGTACAAGGCTGTTGTGAATAGGCTTGTACCATATGATCTCTGTGATCATTCACAGATTTCACACATAGTAAGCAATGATGTCAGAAGTGACATCTTGCTTACACCTATTCATGTGATCACTGATTGGCCAATCAGTGATCACATGATCGGGACCACACACAGAGGTCCCGTACAGTGATCAGTGTTCTGCTGTGTCCTCCAGACACAGCGGGCACCAGATCGTGGTGCTGCGTGCTCCCAGGGAGCGTGCATAATCCAAAATGGCGGGCGCCGTTTATGAACGGCAACCCACCCCTGCACTGCGACCGTCTGGCCGTTTATATACAGCGGCCGGACGGGAAGTGGTTAAGAGTTAAAGTGCCTGTGGATGGTGGCAAGTCAGCAGGTCCCTATACTGTCTGGACAGACTGGGGTAGATTTACTAAAACGGGTGCACTCAGAATCTGGTGCAGCTGTGCATGGTAGCCAATCAGCTTCTTACTTCAGATTGTTCAATTAGGTTTTGGTGCTAAAAGCTGGAAGTTGATTGGTTTCTATGCAGAATTGCACCAAATGTTCCTTTCTCCAGTTTTAGTAAATAACCCCTACTGGGTCTATAGAATTATGTCAATGCATTTGAAACAGAACAATGATGCTGGAAGTCCTGCAGCCAGGAAATGAGGCGGAGCTCCATCTGATTTGCTGCAGTTTCTAATGCACATCGTGAGAAGCTCACAGTGTGCGGTGAAATCAGAGTGAGCCATATCAGTCCAGGAGAGGAGCCGCTACAACTGTGCAAGACTGAAGGGAAGGTCGGAGTTCAGATTCAAAGCTGATATGAGATTATATTAATGGGATTTAGCTCGGAAAAAAAATATTATTTTTCGCAATCTAAAATTAGAACCAGGGGCGGACTGACCATTTGGAAACTTGGGCACTGCCCGAGGGCCCGGGGTCAGTAGGGGGCCCCATGAGATGCCCCTGGTACCTTTTTCATAGGCTTTTTTGAGTTTGGGCAAGGACACAGGGGCCCAATGATCCCCTATTGCCCGGGGGCCCCATGAGTTGTCAGTCCACCCCTGATTAGAACATGTTTATTACAGACCCAGCATAGCGGAGTTCCTAGTTCATGTTCTTCCAGATGCATCAGCCTCCCATTCTGTAATAGAAACACATTTTTCTCCAGGGTCCAACACTGAAATTGTACATAAATAAATGTGATTTCAGACTTGGCTATTGTGCGGGTTATACAATGGGCAGCCAGTCCCCGTCCTACTCCCCACACTCTGGATGGCTGAGAGGCACAGGAATAATTCAGCACTTTATAAATAGCTGTGACATTTCTGGGCTGGGAATAAATATTTAGCAGCGGAGATAAAAATTACACAGACAGAAAAAAGATAGAAAATCATTATTCTGGAAGTCAATAGAGATTGTGGAAGAGAGGAGAGGTAGGAAGTTTAAAATACGATAATTACCGACTGAAGGTCTCTTCATTGTAATATCACAAAGTGATTGTCAGCGGCTAGAAAGGAAATCGAATTATCTAATTCAGGGCTTATTATCATTATCTGGGGGGACTGACTATAGATTCGCCAGACTGGTGATGTTGGACCACATAGGACCCTAGTACTGAGACTTCATGACCCTGTTTAGGGTGAACCTTTCAAATTCATTATGCTTGGATAAAGACATATCCCAATGTAAGACAAGAGTACACAGGTTCAATAAAGCTCCAACCTCCATCAGTAAAAAGCCATCCTTGAACTCCAGTCCAGTGACTTTGCCTAGGCTGAGATGATGTCACCAGTTTGCTGCAGACAGGAGGAACCATTTCCTCAGTCTCCTGGCCCGCAGTACAGGGTAGTAGACACATGTTTTTTCTGGGGTGGGTTCAGCCTCAGGCATTAGGCAGAGCACAATTTCACTGTCTGTGGGAGAGGCTTAAAACATGAGAATACTCACTGTGTAAATGATAACATACAACACACTCCTGAAAGGAGTCTGAATAGAATCTGGCAGGAGTCAGGACTCCATAACACGCAGGTCAATACAACAACTATTTACCTTCTTCAAGCCAAATTTCCCCCTCTCACTAGGAAAGATCCCCTCCCCCAGTACAGATCTCCCCCAATCTCCACTCCCACTAGTACAGCTCCACTCCAACTAGTACAGCTCCACTCCAACTAGAACACAACCTCTCTAACTAGTACAGCTCCACTCCAACTAGTACAGCTCCACTGCAACTAGCACAGCTCCACTCCTACTAGTACAGCTCCTCTCCCACTAGTACAGCTCCTCTCCCACTACTATAGCTCCTCTCCCACTACTACAGCTCCACTCCCACTAGTACAGCTCCTCTCCCACTATTACAGCTCCATTCTCACTAGTACAGCTCCTCTCCCACTAGTACAGCTCCACTCCCACTAGTACAGCCCCACTCCCACTAGTACAGCTCCTCTCCCACTAGAACAGCTCCTCTCCCACTACTACAGCTCCACTCCCACTAGTACAGCCCCTCTCCCACTAGTACAGCTCCACTCCCACAAGTACAGCCCCTCTCCCACTAGTACAGCTCCACTCCCAGTAGTACAGCTCCACTCCCACTGGTACAGCTCCACTCCCACTAGAACAGCTCCACTCCAACTACTACAGCTCCACTCCCACTAGTACAGCTCCTCTCCCACTAGTACAGCTCCACTCCCACTAGTACAGCCCCACTCCCACTAGTACAGCTCCACTCCCACTAGTACAGCTCCACTCCAACTAGTACAGCTCCACTGCAACTAGCACAGCTCCACTCCCACTAGTACAGCTCCTCTCCCACTAGTACAGCTCCTCTCCCACTACTACAGCTCCTCTCCCACTACTACAGCTCCACTCCCACTAGTACAGCTCCTCTCCCACTATTACAGCTCCATTTCCACTAGTACAGCTCCTCTCCCACTAGTACAGCTCCTCTCCCACTAGTACAGCCCCACTCCCACTAGTACATCTCCTCTCCCACTAGTACAGCTCCTCTCCCACTAGTACAGCTCCTCTCCCACTACTACAGCTCCTCTCCCACTACTACAGCTCCTCTCCCACTACTACAGATCCACTCCCACTAGTACAGCCCCTCTCCCACTAGTACAGCTCCACTCCCAGTAGTACAGCTCCACTCCCACTTGTACAGCTCCTCTCCCACTAGTACAGCCCCACTCCCACTAGTACAGCTCCTCTCCCACTAGTACAGCTCCTCTCCCACTAGTACAGCTCCACTCCCACTAGTACAGCCCCACTCCCACTAGTACAGCTCCTCTCCCACTAGTACAGCTCCACTCCCACAAGTACAGCTCCACTCCCACAAGTACAGCTCCACTCCAACTAGTACAGCTCCACTCCCACTAGTACAGCTCCACTCCCACTAGTACAGCTCCTCTCCCACTAGTACAGCTCCTCTCCCACTACTACAGCTCCACTCCCACTAGAACAGCTCCACTCCAACTACTACAGCTCCACTCCCACTAGTACAGCTCCTCTCCCACTAGTACAGCCCCACTCCCACTCGTACAGCTCCACTCCCACTAGAACAGCTCCACTCCAACTACTACAGCTCCACTCCCACTAGTACAGCTCCTCTCCCACTAGTACAGCCCCACTCCCACTCGTACAGCTCCACTCCCACTAGTACAGCTCCACTCCAACTAGTATAGCTCCGCTCCCTCTAGTACAGCTCCTCTCCCACTAGTACAGCTCCTCTCCCACTAGTACAGCCCCTCTCCCACTAGTACAGCTCCACTCCCACAAGTACAGCCCCTCTCCCACTAGTACAGCTCCACTCCCAGTAGTACAGCTCCACTCCCACTGGTACAGCTCGACTCCCACTAGAACAGCTCCACTCCAACTACTACAGCTCCACTCCCACTAGTACAGCTCCTCTCCCACTAGTACAGCTCCACTCCCACTAGTACAGCCCCACTCCCACTAGTACAGCTCCACTCCCACTAGTACAGCTCCACTCCAACTAATACAGCTCCACTGCAACTAGCACAGCTCCACTCCCACTAGTACAGCTCCTCTCCCACTAGTACAGCTCCTCTCCCACTACTACAGCTCCTCTCCCACTACTACAGCTCCACTCCCACTAGTACAGCTCCTCTCCCACTATTACAGCTCCATTTCCACTAGTACAGCTCCTCTCCCACTAGTACAGCTCCTCTCCCACTAGTACAGCCCCACTCCCACTAGTACAGCTCCTCTCCCACTAGTACAGCTCCTCTCCCACTAGTACAGCTCCTCTCCCACTAGTACAGCTCCTCTCCCACTACTACAGCTCCTCTCCCACTACTACAGATCCACTCCCACTAGTACAGCCCCTCTCCCACTAGTACAGCTCCACTCCCAGTAGTACAGCTCCACTCCCACTTGTACAGCTCCTCTCCCACTAGTACAGCCCCACTCCCACTAGTACAGCTCCTCTCCCACTAGTACAGCTCCTCTCCCACTAGTACAGCTCCACTCCCACTAGTACAGCCCCACTCCCACTAGTACAGCTCCTCTCCCACTAGTACAGCTCCACTCCCACAAGTACAGCTCCACTCCCACAAGTACAGCTCCACTCCAACTAGTACAGCTCCACTCCCACTAGTACAGCTCCACTCCCACTAGTACAGCTCCTCTCCCACTAGTACAGCTCCTCTCCCACTACTACAGCTCCACTCCCACTAGAACAGCTCCACTCCAACTAGTACAGCTCCTCTCCCACTAGTACAGCCCCACTCCCACTCGTACAGCCCCACTCCCACTCGTACAGCTCCACTCCCACTAGAACAGCTCCACTCCAACTACTACAGCTCCACTCCCACTAGTACAGCTCCTCTCCCACTAGTACAGCCCCACTCCCACTCGTACAGCTCCACTCCCACTAGTACAGCTCCACTCCAACTAGTATAGCTCTGCTCCCTCTAGTACAGCTCCTCTCCCACTAGTACAGCTCCTCTCCCACTAGTACAGCCCCTCTCCCACTAGTACAGCTCCACTCCCACAAGTACAGCCCCTCTCCCACTAGTACAGCTCCACTCCCAGTAGTACAGCTCCACTCCCACTGGTACAGCTCGACTCCCACTAGAACAGCTCCACTCCAACTACTACAGCTCCACTCCCACTAGTACAGCTCCTCTCCCACTAGTACAGCTCCACTCCCACTAGTACAGCCCCACTCCCACTAGTACAGCCCCACTCCCACTAGTACAGCTCCACTCCCACTAGTACAGCTCCACTCCAACTAGTACAGTTCCACTGCAACTAGCACAGCTCCACTCCCACTAGTACAGCTCCTCTCCCACTAGTACAGCTCCTCTCCCACTACTACAGCTCCTCTCCCACTACTACAGCTCCACTCCCACTAGTACAGCTCCTCTCCCACTATTACAGCTCCATTTCCACTAGTACAGCTCCTCTCCCACTAGTACAGCTCCTCTCCCACTAGTACAGCCCCACTCCCACTAGTACAGCTCCTCTCCCACTAGTACAGCTCCTCTCCCACTAGTACAGCTCCTCTCCCACTAGTACAGCTCCTCTCCCACTACTACAGCTCCTCTCCCACTACTACAGATCCACTCCCACTAGTACAGCCCCTCTCCCACTAGTACAGCTCCACTCCCAGTAGTACAGCTCCACTCCCACTTGTACAGCTCCTCTCCCACTAGTACAGCCCCACTCCCACTAGTACAGCTCCTCTCCCACTAGTACAGCTCCTCTCCCACTAGTACAGCTCCACTCCCACTAGTACAGCCCCACTCCCACTAGTACAGCTCCTCTCCCACTAGTACAGCTCCACTCCCACAAGTACAGCTCCACTCCCACAAGTACAGCTCCACTCCAACTAGTACAGCTCCACTCCCACTAGTACAGCTCCACTCCCACTAGTACAGCTCCTCTCCCACTAGTACAGCTCCTCTCCCACTACTACAGCTCCACTCCCACTAGAACAGCTCCACTCCAACTACTACAGCTCCACTCCCACTAGTACAGCTCCTCTCCCACTAGTACAGCCCCACTCCCACTCGTACAGCTCCACTCCCACTAGAACAGCTCCACTCCAACTACTACAGCTCCACTCCCACTAGTACAGCTCCTCTCCCACTAGTACAGCCCCACTCCCACTCGTACAGCTCCACTCCCACTAGTACAGCTCCACTCCAACTAGTATAGCTCCGCTCCCTCTAGTACAGCTCCTCTCCCACTAGTACAGCTCCTCTCCCACTAGTACAGCCCCTCTCCCACTAGTACAGCTCCACTCCCACAAGTACAGCCCCTCTCCCACTAGTACAGCTCCACTCCCAGTAGTACAGCTCCACTCCCACTGGTACAGCTCGACTCCCACTAGAACAGCTCCACTCCAACTACTACAGCTCCACTCCCACTAGTACAGCTCCTCTCCCACTAGTACAGCTCCACTCCCACTAGTACAGCCCCACTCCCACTAGTACAGCTCCACTCCCACTAGTACAGCTCCACTCCAACTAGTACAGCTCCACTGCAACTAGCACAGCTCCACTCCCACTAGTACAGCTCCTCTCCCACTAGTACAGCTCCTCTCCCACTACTACAGCTCCTCTCCCACTACTACAGCTCCTCTCCCACTACTACAGCTCCACTCCCACTAGTACAGCTCCTCTCCCACTAGTACAGCTCCTCTCCCACTATTACAGCTCCATTTCCACTAGTACAGCTCCTCTCCCACTAGTACAGCTCCTCTCCCACTAGTACAGCCCCACTCCCACTAGTACAGCTCCTCTCCCACTAGTACAGCTCCTCTCCCACTAGTACAGCTCCTCTCCCACTACTACAGATCCACTCCCACTAGTACAGCCCCTCTCCCACTAGTACAGCTCCACTCCCACTAGTACAGCTCCACTCCCACTTGTACAGCTCCTCTCCCACTAGTACAGCCCTACTCCCACTAGTACAGCTCCTCTCCCACTAGTACAGCTCCTCTCCCACTAGTACAGCTCCACTCCCACTAGTACAGCCCCACTCCCACTAGTACAGCTCCACTCCCACAAGTACAGCTCCACTCCCACAAGTACAGCTCCACTCCAACTAGTACAGCTCCACTCCCACTAGTACAGCTCCACTCCCACTAGTACAGCTCCTCTCCCACTAGTACAGCTCCTCTCCCACTACTACAGCTCCACTCCCACTAGAACAGCTCCACTCCAACTACTACAGCTCCACTCCCACTAGTACAGCTCCTCTCCCACTAGTACAGCCCCACTCCCACTCGTACAGCTCCACTCCCACTAGAACAGCTCCACTCCAACTACTACAGCTCCACTCCCACTAGTACAGCTCCTCTCCCACTAGTACAGCCCCACTCCCACTCGTACAGCTCCACTCCCACTAGTACAGCTCCACTCCAACTAGTATAGCTCCGCTCCCTCTAGTACAGCTCCTCTCCCACTAGTACAGCTCCTCTCCCACTAGTACAGCTCCACTCCCACTAGTACAGCTCCTCTCCCACTATTACAGCTCCATTTCCACTAGTACAGCTCCTCTCCCACTAGTACAGCTCCTCTCCCACTAGTACAGCCCCACTCCCACTAGTACAGCTCCTCTCCCACTAGTACAGCTCCTCTCCCACTAGTACAGCTCCTCTCCCACTAGTACAGCTCCTCTCCCACTAGTACAGCTCCTCTCCCACTACTACAGCTCCTCTCCCACTACTACAGATCCACTCCCACTAGTACAGCCCCTCTCCCATTAGTACAGCTCTACTCCCAGTAGTACAGCTCCACTCCCACTTGTACAGCTCCTCTCCCACTAGTACAGCCCCACTCCCACTAGTACAGCTCCTCTCCCACTAGTACAGCTCCTCTCCCACTAGTACAGCTCCACTCCCACTAGTACAGCCCCACTCCCACTAGTACAGCTCCTCTCCCACTAGTACAGCTCCACTCCCACAAGTACAGCTCCACTCCCACAAGTACAGCTCCACTCCAACTAGTACAGCTCCACTCCCACTAGTACAGCTCCACTCCCACTAGTACAGCTCCTCTCCCACTAGTACAGCTCCTCTCCCACTACTACAGCTCCACTCCCACTAGAACAGCTCCACTCCAACTACTACAGCTCCACTCCCACTAGTACAGCTCCTCTCCCACTAGTACAGCCCCACTCCCACTCGTACAGCTCCACTCCCACTAGAACAGCTCCACTCCAACTACTACAGCTCCACTCCCACTAGTACAGCTCCTCTCCCACTAGTACAGCCCCACTCCCACTCGTACAGCTCCACTCCCACTAGTACAGCTCCACTCCAACTAGTATAGCTCCGCTCCCTCTAGTACAGCTCCTCTCCCACTAGTACAGCTCCTCTCCCACTAGTACAGCCCCTCTCCCACTAGTACAGCTCCACTCCCACAAGTACAGCCCCTCTCCCACTAGTACAGCTCCACTCCCAGTAGTACAGCTCCACTCCCACTGGTACAGCTCGACTCCCACTAGAACAGCTCCACTCCAACTACTACAGCTCCACTCCCACTAGTACAGCTCCTCTCCCACTAGTACAGCTCCACTCCCACTAGTACAGCCCCACTCCCACTAGTACAGCTCCACTCCCACTAGTACAGCTCCACTCCCACTAGTACAGCTCCACTCCAACTAGTACAGCTCCACTGCAACTAGCACAGCTCCACTCCCACTAGTACAGCTCCTCTCCCACTAGTACAGCTCCTCTCCCACTACTACAGCTCCACTCCCACTAGTACAGCTCCTCTCCCACTAGTACAGCTCCTCTCCCACTATTACAGCTCCATTTCCACTAGTACAGCTCCTCTCCCACTAGTACAGCTCCTCTCCCACTAGTACAGCCCCACTCCCACTAGTACAGCTCCTCTCCCACTAGTACAGCTCCTCTCCCACTAGTACAGCTCCTCTCCCACTAGTACAGCTCCTCTCCCACTACTACAGATCCACTCCCACTAGTACAGCCCCTCTCCCACTAGTACAGCTCCACTCCCACTAGTACAGCTCCACTCCCACTTGTACAGCTCCTCTCCCACTAGTACAGCCCTACTCCCACTAGTACAGCTCCTCTCCCACTAGTACAGCTCCTCTCCCACTAGTACAGCTCCACTCCCACTAGTACAGCCCCACTCCCACTAGTACAGCTCCTCTCCCACTAGTACAGCTCCACTCCCACAAGTACAGCTCCACTCCCACAAGTACAGCTCCACTCCAACTAGTACAGCTCCACTCCCACTAGTACAGCTCCACTCCCACTAGTACAGCTCCTCTCCCACTAGTACAGCTCCTCTCCCACTACTACAGCTCCACTCCCACTAGAACAGCTCCACTCCAACTACTACAGCTCCACTCCCACTAGTACAGCTCCTCTCCCACTAGTACAGCCCCACTCCCACTCGTACAGCTCCACTCCCACTAGAACAGCTCCACTCCAACTACTACAGCTCCACTCCCACTAGTACAGCTCCTCTCCCACTAGTACAGCCCCACTCCCACTCGTACAGCTCCACTCCCACTAGTACAGCTCCACTCCAACTAGTATAGCTCCGCTCCCTCTAGTACAGCTCCTCTCCCACTAGTACAGCTCCTCTCCCACTAGTACAGCTCCACTCCCACTAGTACAGCTCCTCTCCCACTAGTACAGCCCCACTCCCACTAGTACAGCTCCACTCCCACTAGTACAGCTCCACTCCAACTAGTACAGCTCCCACTCAGAAATGACGTTATCAAGGTTACAAAGCATTTTTACACTATGGAAAGCCTTTTTGTTTTAATACATGTTCACTACACCTTTGATGTCGATGATCCATGTGGAATTGGGGAATGTCTTTATATATCGATTTGGAGGCTGTGGAGGATGTTAGAGTGACTGCCATTGGATCATATACATGCCTTATTTGACCATTCTATAATATGATAGTCAAATGTTTCTGGTAAGCCTCCCTTGAGCACTGAGTGGGGTGATACGCATTGCACGAGATTGTGTTTTGTCACTTTTATGTCTATGATCACTCACAAGGACATTTCACACTGAGTGGGGTGAACAAGGCTACACTTGAATACACAAGATTATTTCCTGTGATTGAAGATTTTTTTATCACATCAAAAGACTGTTTATATTCTTTGTATCAGAATATAGTGCTGGCGGCTCTTATATTTTGAACCAGCGCAGATACTAATGCTACCTTATTTAAGCTGCAATATAATACATGTTTGCTTTTGGGTTTAATACGGCTTTAAAGTGTTACTAAACCCCAGACCCTGCATTCACTATATGTGGTCTCCCCGGACCCTGCATTCACTATATCTGGTCTCCTCGGACCCTGCATTCACTATATCTGGTCTCCCCGAACCCTGCATTCACTATATCCGGTCTCCCCGGACCCTGCATTTACTATATGTGGTCTCCCCGGACCCTGCATTCACTATATCAGGTCTCCCTGGACCCTGCATTTACTATATGTGGTCTCCCCGGACCTTGCATTCACTATATCAGGTCTCCCCTGACCCTGCATTTACTATATCTGGTCTCTCCGGACCCTGCATTCACTATATCTGGTCTCCCCGGACCCTGCATTCACTATATCTGGTCTCCCCGGACCCGGCATTCACTATATCTGGTCTCCCACAGTACACAGAACATGGAAATGCAATTTTTTTAGTAAATATAAACTGCTAAATACCTTTTCTCATCAGCAGTATAGAGCAGTCTTGTGACTTATATCAGTGTCCAGCAGAGCAGTGGTTAAAGCTTGTAGAAGTTTTCATTCTGCTCTAGGAGGATGCAATACCCGTGACCCTCTGTCTGGACAGTGCTGATTGGCCCTGTGCTAATCAAACGCTCTCTCCTGAGAAAAACAAAACCCTCTCTAGTAATATGCACCAAACTGAGAATAGGGAGAGTGTCTCCACAGGATATGTCTTATCAGGAGATAAGAGGGGGACACTGGAAGAAGGGTAGGATCAGAGAAGACAGGATCAAACTGCATTTTTACACAATGCAGAGGATTAACCCCTTAGGTTTCACAGTGAGTATAGCAAGTGTGCTTTACTGCATCTACAGACTGATTTTACTATTGTGGGTTTAGGGGGATACATTTTGGGCACTGCAGGAACACATTCGATTTTCTGCACGGTTTCACAACGCACTGGTGTGAACGATGCCTTACATTCAGCTCTATCAACTTAAAAGATGTATTTGGGCAGCACAGTGGCTAAATGGTTAGCACTTCCGCCTGGCAGTACTAGGGTTGTTGATTTGAATCCCAACCACGGCACCACCTGCCTGGAGTTTGAATGTTTTCCCTGTGCCTGTGTGGGTTTTCTCCGGGTACTCTGGTTTCCTCCCACACTCCAAAGACATGCTAGTAGGTGAATTGGCTCCTGTCTAAATTGTCCCTAGTATGTGTATGTATGAATGTGAGTTAGGGACCTTAGATTGTACGCCCCTTGAGGGTTAGGGACTGATGTGAATGTACAATATATATGTAAAGCGCTGCGTACATTGATGGCGCTACAGAAGTACCTGAAATAAATAAATAAAAAGATGTTCAGATTAAGTGAAGTTTGCCAAGCCTACTTTGAACCAAACCCACATTCAGCTCATCTCTACCTGTCCTTGATTTAGGCTTGGTTGACGCCTACATATGCGACCAAGCATTGCGCATTTCTGCACGTTCTTTGTGTCATTGTGTGTAAGGCAGCCCATTCATATCTCCCTACATGCAAGAAAATGGAGAAGTCCCTAACTCTAGGGATGCATCAATATATAAATTAGGGTGCGTTTTTCATAGATCATGTGACTCAAAAACACATAAAAAAGCAACACGTGTACATTTTTTCTGCGTTTTTGCTGCATTTTCACTGCATTTCAGGCCTGGTTCGCACCAATGCTGCTTGCACTTTGTCCATTTTCCAGTGTGTTTTGTGTTTTTGCATGTGCATTTTTGATACTTTTTTTATGTGTTTTGTGGGGGGGGGGGTTTTGACCCAACTTGTTGTTCGGCAGATTAAACGCAAAACGCATAAAAATGTGTCAAAACTTCACTACATGCATTTTCCCTATTGAAGTCAATTGTACCAAAAACACAACGTGTCACATTTAAAAACAAATCTCTGATCCTTTCCAAAAACGCAGCAAAAAAGCAAAGATATGAACGTGTCCCATAAGAAACCAAGTTAAATGGACTGTAGTGAGTTTCTGCAAAAAGCACTACTAAATGCATAGGTGCAGGGGCGGACTGACCATTTGGAAACTCGGGCACTGCCTGAGGGCCCGGGGTCAGTAGGGGGCCCCATGAGATGCCCCTGGTACCTTTTTCATCGGCTTTTTTGAGTGTGGGCAAGGACACAGGGGCCCCATGATCCCCTATTGCCCGGGGGCCCCATGAGTTGTCAGTCCACCCCTGCATAGGTGTCAACCAGGCCTCAAAGGGAGGTGCACTTTTGGTGCATGTTGTTTTAACTCACCAAATTTACACCAAAAATGCAGCAAGCTGGATTTTTAACACTGCAAGGGAAGTGCAACAGACCAATGTAAAGACATACATGGAATTTAAAGGGATACATTTTTCTTGAGCTTTTCTTGCGCTTTTTTTTTCAACGCAAAAGTGCTTCAAAAACTGCTCAGTGTGAAAGCAATCTATTGGCTGAAAAGGTGCTGAAAATAAATTCAAGATATTAATAAAAAGTTGAATATTATACAATTATATAGTTAACCGCTTCCCCTATGCCCTATAGCAGAAGTCAGGGTCAGACTGACCATTTGGAAACTCTGGCACTGCCCGAGGGCCCGGGGTCAGTAGGGGGCCCCGTGAGATGCCCCTGGTACCTTTTTCATCGGCTTTTTTGAGTTTGGGCAAGGACACAGGGGCCCCATGATCCCCTAGTGCCCGGGGGCCCCATGAGTTGTCAGTCCGCCCCTGGCAGAAGTACTGCTACAGAGCGGCAGGGCTGCGCACAATAACGTATATATATACTTGATTGCGTATTTCCAGGTAGGGGGCGCATGCGACATTGGCGGCTACAGCTGTTGATCACTGGGTCCCAGCCGGAAATTCCCCACTGGCACCCGGCGATCGCCGAGAAACACTGACAGGGGAGAGACATGTTTGTAAACAATACAGATCTCTCCACTGTCAGCACCAGCATACTGCTTTGTATTGCTATACATAGCAGAGCAATGCAAAGCAGCATGCTTACATAGTAAAGCACGCACAGTTAACCCCTTCCTGCCCAGTGTCATTAGTACAGTGTCAGTGCTTTTTATTAGCACTGATCACTGTATTAGTGTCATTGGGATGTCAGTGGCAGTTAGTCAGTTCCCCCCCAGTGTCAGAATGCCCGCTGAAGTCCCACAATAAGTTGCTGATCGCCGCCATTATTAGTGTAGAAAAAAACATTTTTTAAAATCCCAGTATATATACCGCCATTTGTAAACGCTATAACTTTCATGTAAATCAATTCATTTACACGTATTGGGATTTTTGTTTAGCAAAGACATGTCGCAGAATACATCTTGGCCTAAATTTATGATGAAATTAGATTTTTTACATTTTTTATTGGACATGTTTTATAGCAAAAAGTCAAAAATATTGTTTTTTTTTTTCAAAATTGTCGGCCTTTTTTTGTTTATAGAACAAAAAATAAAAAACACAGAGCTGAACAAATACCACTGAAAGAAGGCTCTATTTGTGGGGAAAAAAGGCCGTAAATTTAATTTGGGTGCAGTGTTGCATGACCGCACAATTGTCAATTAAAATAACGCAGCGCCGCATTGCAAAAAAAGACCTGGTCGGGGGGATGGGGGGGGTAAATCCTCTGGAGGGCAAGTGGTTAAAAATATATATATATATTTTTTTTAAAATTGTCCATTTTGGTTTCAGTTTTGGCCAAATGCATCCTGAATTTCCAGTTTCGGTCCAGAATTTTCATTATGGTGCACCACTACCTGACTCTGCACTGCACCGCACTGAACTGCAAGGTTGGCAGATGCATGGAGGTGCCATTACCAGTTAATGGCACCACCACGCGTCTGCTAATGCGCAGTGCTTTCTCTGCGTGCCGGGAAAGCACGCGATTTTGCACATGTTCCCAGCACACAAAGGTCCGAACTTAGAGCTGGGCATGTTTTATGTTTGGATCAATGACATATGTAGTCACAGCTGACAGCCGGGGTCCCCCCATTATAATTTTGCTATGGGGCCCCATGTCCTTGGTTAGGCCCCTGCTGCACAGTCATTCCTTGTCCTAATGAAAGTAGACAATAACTGGAGAAGAAAGTTCATAAACATCAAGGACGGCCAAAATCATCCTTTCCTATTTTAATATATATTTCTCCAAGGGCTTCCCAATAACCATTGTCAGAGCAGCAGCTGCCAGCTCGTTCTGCTCTCACACTCCAGCGTGATGTGCTTTAATAAAACATTCATGAAGCAGCTACACCAGTTTGAACTTCCCATCGTCTGCAATAAAATAGGTGTAAAAAGCCCCCCAGAAGGGACCAGACCCCCCCTCCTCCTTTCTCCCCCCCAGGACATCACAAGCACATTGCTGGTAAACAGGAATTCGGAGATATGCTGGCCAAGTACTGCTAGATAGATGTCATGAAATCTGGTATTCCTGTAGGTGGAGGAGTCAGCAGAATGATATCACTCTTTGTTTATGTAACGGCAACTTATACTGTAGCGCTGTACAATACGGGATAAATACAGACTAAACCTAGAGCTGATATCTCCTAGATTGTAAGCTCGAAAGAGCAGGGCCCTCGAACCCCTCGTGTATTGTATTGTTACTGTCTTGTCTCATGTTCTGTCCCCCTTGCTACTGTACAGAGCTGAGCATACCCTTTGGTGCTATATAAATACTGTATAATAATAATAATAATAATAATAATAATAATAATGATGTCTATAGATAGAGACCAAGATTGGTATTGTTCTCGATGTTTGTAGCCTCCCTAGCGGTCTGATTATGTCCATATTTCTGTGCTCAAAGCGGTACATTTTTTTGCATGGAAATATGTTTTTTTTTATTGTAGGCCTGTAATTTTTAGGAATAACTCACTGAAATCTGTCCGAACAAGAGTCTAGTAAACATCCCGGGCAGGATAAAATTTGAAACACGAAATCATAAATTATAATTTAACCTCCCTACCGGTCTGATTATGTCCATATTTCTGTGCTCAAAGCGGTACATTTTTTCTGCATGGAAATATGTCGTTTTCTTATTGTAGGCCTGTAATTTTTAGGAATAACTCACTGAAATCTGTCCGAACAAGAGTCTAGTAAACATCCCGGGTATGTTACAATTTGAAACACGAAATTATAAATTATAATTTAATAAATAATCATAAAAAATAACAATATAATAATAAATTTAATTCAATAATATAATCAAACCAAATACACTGAAATGTGAAATATAGCGCCAAGTTCGCACATCACTGAGCAAAGTCGCAGAATCGTTTTCAGTGTCTGATGACGAATTTCCCCCACAAATCATTATCACTCAATTCTGCAAGTGGTTCTGATTTACTATCGCTGTTCTCTAGCCGGTCTAAAACCGATTTTGACCTAAAGGGACGCTTTTTGGACGCCATGGACGTTTCTCGGTTTCCAGGCAGAAAGAACAGTAAAAATGCAGGCAGGGCGCCGGACAAAGCACTCGGGACAAAATGTATGTGAAATGGTTTGATACAGGAATGTTATACTATGTGATTTTAGTGTATTGAGTGAATGTCACTTTTAAAATTTTCAAATTACCCTCCAGTTCCATCCCCCGTACGTCCCGACGTCGCAGGGAACGGAACCCAGAAGACAGATGCCGGCATCGGACGGAGGACATTGCCGGGGACACTGCAGGGGGCACATCGCGGGAGCGCAGGGCAAGGTAAGTGCAGAAGAGATCCCGGAGTAGCGCTGCAGTGTATTCCCGAGTGTAGCTCGGGGTTACCGCTTGTGGTGCTGAAACTTTACCCCGAGCTACACTCAGGAATACCGACGGGGGGGGGGGGAACTGGGAAGCGTCCTGCTCCGGTTTAAGAAGGCCGGAGCGGGACTCAGTCCGTGTCTTTGATCGCGGTCACCGTGAGCTGCTGCTGGGAGGTCTGAGCTGAGGCCAGACCCCCGCAGCCATCCCCGCTGAGCACTCTGCTGATCCCTGGGGCTAGGGTTACCTGCTGCCTGTTACCCGCTGTGTGCCCAGAAATACTCCGCTAGCTTACCCGCCGTGCGCCCAGGAGTACCGCTACCTGCCTGCTGTGTGTGTGCCCAGGAATACTCGGCTGTTACCCGCTGTGCGCCCAGGAGTACCGCTACCTGCCTGCTGTGTGTGTGCCCAGGAATACTCGGCTGTTACCCGCTGTGTGCCAGGGAGTATCGTTACCTGCTGCCTGTTACCCGCTGTGTGCATAGGAGTATTGCTACCTGCCTGCTGTGTGTGTGCCCAGGAATACTCGGCTGTTACCCGCTGTGTGCCCAGAAATACTCCGCTAGATTACCCGCTGTGTGCCAAGGAGTATCGTACCTGCTGCCTGTTGCCCGCTGTGTGTGCCAGAGGTGACTTCTGCCAAAACCGTGAGTGTCCCTATTTTCCCTTGCCTGGACTGTCCATGAACCTCCCTATTCTCTCTGCCTGGAGTGTCCATGAACCTCCCTATTCTCTCTGCCTGGAGTGTCCATGAACCTCCCTATTCTCTCTGCCTGGACTGTCCATGAACCTCCCTATTCTCTCTGCCTGGACTGTCTGTGAACCTCCCTATTCTTTCTGCCTGGATTGCCCATTGAACCTCCCTATTACCCTTGCCGGACTTGCCTGCTTGGATTAATACTTTCTCGGGCCATCGCTACCCAAATCGCCCTATTGTGGGCCGGATTACAATTGTTTTGGACTCTGCCCATCTCTTCCCCTTTTTTTGGGTACCCAGACACTACCTTCCTACCCTGATTGAGTGTCTCCCATATTTCAATAAAACTTTGTGTGTTTATCATCCTCTGTGTGTGTTCTGTCCCGCCTACGCTTCCATCACACACTCTGATGCATCGCACCTCAGCTGTTAGTGTGAACCTAGCCTAGGGACCCATTCACACCACCGTGGTGCATTATGGCGCCCATTAACATCCATCGCCTTAAGGCAGCTTGTTCATTTGAATGTGCTGCCTAATACACCACAACAGAGGAATATACTATTTCTGGCTGCATTGCAACCCACATCTAGTAGCTGGGTGGATTGGGGCGCCATTCAGAATTAATGACACCGACTGGCGCAAATGTGTTGTGCATTGTTGCACATTGCATGACACCATCACTGTTCTCTGCATCATTGTACATAATTGCAGGGTGCTGTAGTGACATTACCCCTAGGGGCGGGCCTGTGACGCCCTGCACTCACAGGAAGTGAGTGGACTCTGGTTGTCATTCATCATGGAAGAGGACTGGCATTGAATTGCAGAGCTGTGTGTCTCCAGGATAAAACACCACGAAGGAGACGAGTATTTCCAGAGCTGCATGTTTTATATTAAAAAAAGCCTGGGATTTTTTTTTAATTGGATTTTAGCAGGTCCCAGCTATGACGATAATTAGAAACAACATGGTGATTATGTCAAAGCAAAGTATGCCGAAAACACAGCACACAGCACAGACGGAGAGCATTTTTTATTTGTCCTATTTACTTAAAAAAAGCTTTAGGAAATAATTCTATAAAATGGAGAACAGGCTCTGACATGAGAGGTGTGAGTTGTGCTGAGCTGTGATTGTTACCCCGGGTTAAATGTCCTTCTAGTCCTGATTCAGCATTTAACGACAGATAAAAGGAGGAAGGGTGCAGACAACATATATGAAAACATTGTTATACTGAAAGCTACAAAATAAAACTCAAAGGATTTTTTTAAATTATATTTTATTTATTTATTATGCTCAGAACAAAACAAAATAACATTTTAAAATGCATATTTTTTTTAAATCAGGTTAATATGTTTATTTATTTCTTATTCATATCCAGCCAGCAGGTAACGCTCTCAGCTCTGTTTTTCAATCTGTTGATTAGAGGACCCAATAGCTTAACCCCTTTGTGACTGAGGTTAAAACAAATGTTAACCATTTCAATACCGGGCAATTTTACCCCTTCCTGTCCAGGCCATTTTTCACGTTTCAGCGCTCTCACACTTTGAATGACAATTGCGCGGTCATACAACATTGTACCCAAACTAAAATTTTATCATTTTCTTCACACAACAAGGGCTTTCTTTTGGTGGTATTTAATCACCGCTGGGGTTTTTATTTTTTGCTAAATTAACAAAAAAAGACCAAAAATTTTGAAAAAAAACACATTTTTCTTTGTTTCTGTTATAAAAGTTTACAAATAAATAATTGTTCTTCATAAATTTAGGCCGAGATGTATTCTGCAATGTCTTTGGTGAAAATAACCCAAATTAGGATGTATTATTTAGTTTGTAGGAAAGTTATAGAATTCACAAACTATGGTATAGATCTGAATATTGATCAATCCTGAAGTACTGACAGCCAATCTAATTTCTTGAGGTTCAAGAATGTCAGAATAGTACAGATATCCCCCAAATGTCAGAACAGATATCCCCCAAATGACCCCTTTTTGCAGAGTAGACAGTCCGACGTACTTCATAAGAGGAATGGCGAGTTTTTTGAAGTTGTATTTTTTTTGTCATAATTTTTCGGAAAATGAAAAAATAAAAAAAATTATTTTCACAATTTTTTTTTTTACATACTGTCACCAGTGCAGTACAGCGTCATCATATAACTGGCATGGCGGTGAACAGGGACACTGACTGGTGACAGTATGAAAAAAATATATATATATATTTTATTATTATTATTTTAAATTTTTTATTACATTTTTTTTTAAGATTTGTTTTTCATATTTTACTATGACCAAAGTAGTACAATGTTACCATAGTAACATTGTACTACTTTGGGGAAGTGATCAGTATTTTTTTTTTTTTTTTACACAATTTGCTTATAGCAAAGAATTACTTTGCTATAAGCAAGCATTTACCTGAATGAAATCGATTCATTGAGGTTTTTTTTTTTTTTTGTTTTTTTTTTTGTGCGTAGCTGTGATTTGGCCACAACTAATCACATGACATGTGCATGTGACCTGCTGTGACCATTCACAGCTAGGCACTAGTATACAATGGATGGCATGAATGAAGCCATCCATTGTATACAACTGTCATGTGACCTGCTGTGATTGGTCACAGCAGGTCACATGGTACTGGCAACGGGGGTCGGTACTCAGATCTGTCATCGGCCGTGTCTCTGCAACCGCGCAAACTGCGCATGTGCGGGAGCACGCCAAATGGCGTGCACCCAGAAAGCTTAAGCATTTTTGCCGCCGCCAAATGACTATAGGCCGGGCAGCTAATGGTTAATGACCAGACTCAATTTTGCAACCTTGACGTGTGTTACCCTAGGTTCACACCTAAGCGTTTTCCGCAGCGTTTTGCAGAAACGCAGTACAGTCCATTTAACATGATTTCCTATGGGACACCTTCACATCTCAGCGTTTTGACCCGGTGCGTTTTTTGAAAAGGGTCGGGGACTTTTTTTACCGCAAAAGGTGGCAGTTTTGGTTCTATAGACTTCAATGGAAATGCTGCAGAAAAGCATGTAGTGCATTTTGTATGCATTTCGTGCTGCTTTTTTTTAAATGCATTTTGCATTTTAAATCTGCCTAGCAACAATAAAAATTTAAAAAGTGAACCCCCCCCCCCCCCAAAACACAAGGGCAAAAACGCAACGCAATGAATAAACGGCTCCAACGCAAACTGCATAGGTGTGAACCTAGCCTTAGTAAAGCTTTACATATCATTGCAACTACTTTGTGTATCCAGGTGGATTACCGTATATCTTGTTTCAGGACAAACTGGGCTTTATTCATATTCTATGGGACACGTTCACATCTCAGCGTTTTCACCCGGTGCGTTTTTTGAAAAGGGTCGGGGACTTTTTTTAACGCAAAAGGTGGCAGTTTTGGTTCTATAGACTTCAATGGAAATGCTGCAGAAAAGCAAGTAGTGCATTTTTTATGCATTTTGTGCTGCTTTTTTTAATGCATTTTGCATTTTAAATCTGCCTAGCAACAATAAAAATTTAAAAAAATGACCCCCCCCCCTCAAAACGCAAGTGCAAAAACGCAACACAAAACGCAATGAATAAACGGCTCCAACGCAAACTGCATAGGTGTGAACCTAGCCTTAGTAAAGCTTTACATATCATTGCAAATACTTTGTGTATCCAGGTGGAATATATCTTGTTTCAGGACAAACTTGGCTTTTATTTGGTGGTAAATGGTAACAGCTCCAGATTCTCTTTTTTTTTTTTAATTATCAAAGGGAAACTGGCCCAAAATAGTATATTTTTTAAAAAATTGAACTGTATATGTCTTGCTATTACCACAACTTACCACCAAAAAATTACCCAAAATAATGATTATCGCAGCAATATCACATATGTTAATGTTATTTGTACCCATAGTAGGGCCTAGAAAAAGAAATGCTTTTTTTTTAATCCCACCTAATTTTGGGTATCAATGTCAGTTAATGTCAGTGTGCTTACACTGACAGTGATACTAATTTAAAAAATGCTTTGCTATAAAACAAATCCTACCCAATATATACTGACCCTGCCCTATGACCCTTGACTTGACCTTAACCCTAACCCCCAGAACTGATTTGGATCAAACCTTCATCTAGCTATTTTCTTTATTTTTTTATTTGTTTTTGTATTTTTTTTTCCTTTTTACACACTTTGGTTTGCTGATTTTTTCCCCCCTGCAAGAAGAGGAAGATATGAGGGGCGTTCAAGTCAAACCGGAACATTTGAGTTTATATAATAAAAGAACAAATTTCAAGGAGTGGAAGCATCATTTATTTTTGGACATACTCCCCTGCTACATTTATCCCAGTGTTTAACTAATGCCTGGAAAGCTTTGGCATAGAGATTTGTCAGTACGCCTGACCCATCCTAGGACAGCTGGCTTCACTTCCTCATCATTGGGTTCACCGTTCCCATAGAAAGATTTGTCTCTTGTGAAATTTCACGGCAGGTTATGCGTCAATTATTGAGGATCAGACATTCCATGTGCTGAATGTTCACAGGAATGACTGCCGTGGGCTGGGAACCATTACACCCGTGATGGTCACTGACGGATGTACGGCCATCTTTAAATGCTTACACCATTCCAATGTCTCATCAGCATCTCATCACCATACTGTGTTTGAAGTCTTCTGTAGATATCCACGGGTTTTACGCCTTCGTTTACAAGAAAAGTCATCACCACACTTGCCTATTCTAAACTCCATATGGTGTTTCAATCAGAGAGAGATAGTCTGAAGGCAAACTGCGTCTACTGTAGTATATTTTTAGAAAATTCATAGTCCTGTATCATTGGTGTCGACTATAATAATCACTAGAAATCACTAGACTAGAATCAATTCCCCCTGATGAAGCCACGTGACCGGAGGCGTAACGCGTAGGGGAGGGTCTCTGACGTCACCGCGTTTCATCGGCTTTGCTGTGATACGGCGAGTACTGAGAGAGAGTGTGATACACACTGATGGCTATTTTTACTGATGGGCTTGTTTTTATCTGTTACAATGTGAGTGTGGCAAACTTAGTTTTGCAATAAAGTGTTTTAAAAGGATAAAGCACTATTCTTTGTTTCCTTTATTACCATACATGTGGAGATTGCTGAAGTAATCGTTAGGAGGTTCATTCCCCAGGAAGGGTGGAAGAGGCATATTATATCCATTTATCCGTATATCCATAGAAGAGGATTACGTATCCAGGTGGTTAATCAGGAACACTGAAGTGTGGAGAGATCCAAAGAAGGTGGTGGTCATCCAAGGGATCCTTCATCCTCATGTGGGATAAACTGCGTTTATTAGCCTGATAGGCTATGAATTTGAGGTGAGCGCATAGTAGAGCAGCAGTGTTGCTATAAGGAACTTGGAAACCTGGAATTAATCCATTTGATTGAAGCTGATTTATGGGAAAGAGGACTTCTGTTTATTACACTGGGATGTTTTTTGATGCATGGGTGATTTTTCTATGAGGATTTTTTGTGTATTATATTGGGATGTTTTTGCTGCATGGGTGGATTTTTAGTGGAACACAATTAAGATGGTTATTGCATGTTTCTGAATATTGATATATATATGCACATGCTGTTTTTGTTTTTAGGGAGCGCAGCACAATAATTTATTTATTGACTATAATAAAGCGACCCTGTTACTTTGACCCAAAAAAATAAAAAATCTGCTGTCTAGAAGTGACTTTTCTACGCTGGTGGGCCCATTCAGAATTATGCAAAAGCACTGTGGTAATGCTTTTCTAATACTAGAGCTTCTCTAGAAGTCTTCTGTCTCAGAAGCATTCAGATTTGTAGGCTGCCTGCAGGGTATCATGGATCCACCCATGAGGGGTCCTGCAATCGCACTGTGTTCATGCGATTTGGTGCGTGTGTCAATGATATAATAATGACACGTGGAAACAGATCGCAAAACACAATGCGATTGCCAGAAATCACATCGCATGGGTGGAAACACCTATGCGATGCGATTCCGGTGCGTATTTACAAAAGGGTCCTACACCTTTTTGGTGTGGATGTGATGCAATTTGAGCCATACAATATGTATGGCTCAAATTGCACCGCACAGACTTTTGCAGGTAATTCACACAGGAATGCAGTGCGATTCCTTTGGGAATTACATGCGATGTCCCGCAACACATAGTGTGAACCCAGGCTCAAGGATGGTTTGGGGGATTGTGGCAGGTATGTGCTTCTTAAGATACCAGCCTCAAACAAACACAGGCAGCTTATAAATGTCAAAACTGTGGGCAATTATTCAAGTGTCCAAATCAAATCTGTGATTCTCTATAATCACTGTAGTGTAGCAATCGAGTGCTCCTCGGTTCACCTCTTGTTATTTTATCAAACTAACACTTGTGTACAGGGACGGACTGACAACTCATGGGGCCCCCGGGCAATAAGGGATCATGGGGCCCCTGTGTCCTTGCCCAAACTCAAAAAAGCCTATGAAAAAGATACCAGGGGCATCTCATGGGGCCCCCTACTGACCCCGGACCCTCGGGCAGTGCCTGAACTTCCAAATGGTCAGTCCGCCCCTGCTTGTGTATCTCCACCAGTTGTACTCTCACCTTGTATATATGACCAAACCATTGAGTGAAATCATATAAAGCATGTGTCCCTTTAATTGAACTGTGATGAGATGGGATTATTATCCAAAGTGTCTGGATCCCCTTCACTCCTCTAGTTGTCCTCCTCCATCGATTCAAATGCCAAGCAAAATAACCAAAACAGTGCTTTATCCTTTATAAAAAGCATTTATTTAATATAAGCTGTATTCCACTCACATGTGTAATATAATAATGTGCTTTTTGCAAAGATCAATTGCTCCAAATTGCCGCTAGCGATCCTAGCATGCACACCCAGCTGATACCTTTCTCACTGCTTGTCGAGCGTCATGACGTCGAAGCCCCTCCCCTACGTGTTACGCCACTGGGTCAAGTGGCTTCATCAGAGGGAACCAGTTTAATTTCACATTAGGTTATTAAAAATAAATTGACAGCTGCTAAATGTGAGCGTCCATCTGACGACGTACAATTTAAATGGATGGTTTGGGTAAACCCTCACATTACACAATCAAGGCAACAGCGGATTTATCCTAGATTGTAAGCTCGAAAGAGCAGGGCCCTCGAACCCCTCGTGTATTATATTGTTTCTGTCTTGTCTCATGTTCTGTCCCCCTTGCTATTGTACAGCGCAGGGCAAACCCTTTGGCGCTATATAAATACTGTATGATAATAATAATAATGACTGCAAAAAGTTCACACCTTTTATATTCTGTATTAGAGTAGCAGCAATTTATTTGCACATATTTAATAGAAATCAACCATCACTATTACTACCCCTGCCATTATTTCCTACATTAGGTTGGTGATGACAATAGGAAGAGCGACTTTAAACAATTAGAGTGATTCATTTCGCAGAGGCAGCGCCATACTCTCTAAACGAAGCTTTTAGTGTCATGCTCATCTCTTACAAATCCGTATGATGTGACAAGATTAATCCAAATCTTGTTTCTTTTTCCCTGTTCTGCTGCTATTCGAATCTCTTTTTAAATCCTTCGCCCTTTGCACGACCTTTGGCAAAATGTAATAATGAACAAATGGTGGAAGGTTACAGAACCTAAATACAACCACTTGTGATACTGCGATTATATAAGATTTAAAGTACTCCACTGTAAAGGGAACCTCTGGCCAGGCAATGAACATTCACACATTTACATATACTTGACAAGTAGTTAATGAGCTTTAAAACAAGTCCTCATTGACCTCTGTAGCTGCAGGCACTGTGGAGTAATTCATTAAACAATCACAGCAGAAGCATTAAAGTAGGCCAAGTCATTCTCTGAGAAGCTCAACCCCCCCTATTCCCACAGAGACCCAGTAGTTCAGCTTAACATGCTCTCCCCTCCCAGCTGTGACCCAGCTACTCAGTTTGCCCTGCTCCCCCCTCCCAGCCAGTGCCAGGACAACACCATCCAGTGCATTGAAGTACTAAAGTAGGTCAAGTCATTCTCTCAGCAGCTCCGAAACCTCCCCCCCAGCACAGACTCAGCAGCGCAGCCCACCATGTAACCACCTCCCAAATGTGGCTCAGCTTACCCTGCCCCCCCTCAGTCAGTGCCAGAACAAGGTCATAAAAAGTAGGACAACCTATTCTCTCAGCAGCTCAGCTGACCATGCTTCACCCCTACCCCCAAGGTACGACTCACCAGCTCTACTCATGCTCCCCCTTCCAAGTAGAGACTCAGCAGATCTGCTCCCCCCTTCCAACTGTGACTCAGCTGCTCAGCTCCCCCTGCTCTCCCCTCCCAGTCAGTGCCAGGGCAAAGTCAACCATTGCTCAGGGCGATGATGCACCCCTCCTAGCTCCAATATAGACAGTTGATCATCTTCTGCAGCAGCCATCCTACTCCCAGCTCCATTGTGCTTATCTCAGTAACATTGCTCTGCTAATAGGGTTTCACGTTGTCCAGGAAGTATCAAGAGATGTTATAGGCCCTTTCTGCTTTGTATTCCCTGCTTCTGTCAGTCTCCTTGCACTGAATGTGAATAGTACTGGATTAGCCAGAGACAAAATGAAAAGCAGGGACTCTGGCACAGGTCAGATGAGGCTGATGAGCTCACAAACATATTGCTGTTGCTTCTGTAATGCCCTCTAGCTTTGCCAGAGATTTAGTTTTTTTTCTTTAGGCAGAAGCAGAGTAACAGCCTGGGGTGAGTCAGCCTGTAAGTGAGGTAGAGGGGTCACCTCAGGACAGGCTAGGGAGGTTCTGAAGGTCAGGGCTTCTGGAGCCCTCCTACCTCTCCAGACACCTGAGAGGTTTCTGGAGGAGGAGGAAGCTTGGATCTGCATACTTGGAGGAACCTTGGCCAATTCCTTGGCAGTAGGCTGGGTATGGTGACAAAGGTAACCCTTAAGTATCGCAGACCCTGGAGGAAGGAGCAGTGTCGGGTGGAAGATGGAGTGAGAGGCTGGAGTGTGGAGCCTGGAGGGCGACCCAAGGAAGGGACCTACCTACAGGCTGGTGCTGGAGAAGAGGATCTCCACTGTGCAACCGTCTCCAAGAGAGGACATCCTGAGCAGCAGGGAAGGAGTCAGCCCAGCGAAAGACCATGGGCCGCCACCAACCCACTAAGTTATCAGGAGAGTACAGTGTGAGTACTCCTACACCCCCTGGGCCGGATAAGGGGAGAGGGCAGTCAGGTACAGGGGCGGACTGACCATTTGGAAACTCGGGCACTGCCCGAGGGCCCGGGGCCAGTAGGGGGCCCCATAAGATGCCCCTGGTACCTTTTTCATAGGCTTTTTTGAGTTTGGGCAAGGACACAGGGGCCCCATGATCCCCTATTGCCCGGGGGCCCCATGAGTTGTCAGTCCGCCCCTGGTCAGGTATAAAACCCAACAAGCTTCTCATCCAGGGCTGCTGAGCTGAATTGGCTGTTTCTGGGCCCCCTTGCCCAGGGAATACCTTCAGTGCAGCTGGGTGAAGAGGAAGATTCATCTGGAGGTACACCAGAGAGCTGGAATGCTCTTAAAGAGGACACTTTTTTTTGTCTACATCTTTACATAATTATTAAGGAGTTTGTCCTCAAGTTTGCAGTTCCCTTGGGCATCCTATACACCCCTCAACCCCATCCAAGTTCCAAACACCTTAATAAAATCACAGAACCAAGCTCAAGGACTGTTTACTGACTCTGAGTGCAAAGTGTGGAAGAAAATTAGTGTTGCCTGGCTGTGCAGAGCTTTAGGAGGACCCAAAGCTCAGCAACTCCTAGGGGGCAGTGCCACACTTCCATCCCTCTATGGGTAACATCACCTCACCCCCTCCATCAGGGCCTCACACCCCCCTCTGAGGACAGTGAGTAATTGGCTGCCCCTAGAAACCAACCAGGAGTCTTCCTTCCTGAAGAACAAGGGGCCCTGATTGGCTGCAAGGTACAACGGCTCCAGCCACCTTGTTCGTCAAGAAGGAGGGTTGCCACTCCTGCTCCTGCCTTACACCCACACATGCACCCTCGGCAGACCTTTCCTGCCTCTTCTCGTCTCATCCCCGCAATCTCCTGGCCTGGCTCCTGATTATTTATGACCACTGAGCCCTGAGATGGTCTGGTCCTCCACTCCAAATAAGCCCTTGCACATGGGGAAGGGGGTGGATCAGGAGGTTGGATAGAAAAGGAGTGGGGCCAGGGCCTTGGGGAGATTGTTTGGTAAGGTGAGAGCGTCTGTGGTGGCAAGGAGACAAAGGTTGGGTGAGATGGACCAGCCCGGAAATATCTGAGGGCCTAGGATACATTGTGCACGTGAACTGCTGAGTCACTGCTTGAAGAGGGAGCAAAATGTGCTCAGCTGCTGAGTTATTGCTGCAAGTGGGGAGCAGGAGGAGCTGAGCTGCTGAGTCGCTGCTGGGAGTGGGGAGCAGGGTGAGGTGAGCTGCCGAGTCACTGCTGGGAGTGGGGAGCAGGTGAAGCTGAGCTGCTGAGTCACTGTTGGGAGTGGGGAGCAGATGAAGCTGAGCTGCTGAGTCACTGCTGGGAGTGGGGAGCAGGTACATCTGAGCTGCTGAGTCACTGCTGTGGGTGGGGAGCAGGTGAAGCTGAGCTGCTGAGTCACTGCTGGGAGTGGGAAGCAGGGTGAGTTGAGCTGCTGAGTCACTGTTGGGAGTGGGGAGAAGGTGAATCTGAGCTACTGAGTCACTGCTAGGGGTGGGGAGCAGGTGAAGCTGAGCTGCTGAGTCACTGCTAGGAGTGGGAAGCAGGGTGAGCTGAGCTGCTGAGTCACTGCTGGGGGTGGGGAGCAGGTGAAGCTGAGCTGCTGAGTCACTGCTGGGAGTGGGGAGCAGGGAGAGGTGAGCTGTTGAGTCACTGCTGGGAGTGGGGAGCAGGGTGAGGTGAGCTGCTGAGTCACTGTTGGGCGTGGGGAGCAGGGTGAGCTGAGCTGAAGAGTCACTGTTGGGAGGAGGAAGCAGGAGATGTCGATCTATTTAGTCGCTGCTGGGAGGAGGAAGAGGAGATGCTGAACTGAAGAGTCACTGCTGGGAGGAGGAAGCAGGAGATGCTGAGCTGTTCAGACACTGCCAGGAGGAGGAAGCAGGAGATGGTGAGCTGAAGAGTCATTTCTGGGAGGAGGAAGCAGGAGATGCTGAGCTGAAGAGTAACTTCTGGGAGGAGGAAGCATTCTGAATCTGACAAAATGCTTCGCTCTCCAGAAAAGAAGCCCCAATGTGCAGAGGCAGTCTCCTCAACATAATTCATGTGACAACTTAAAGCTATCGAATATTAAATACGGGGTAAAATCTTTTGTCTTTTAAAACTAGTGTGCTGAAGGTCCACAGCAAGGTGTATGACAGATCTTCACAGGTTCATAAAGCAGGCGAGTAGTTCTCCCCCACACCCCCACCCCACTGAACACCAGCAGCCCCTCCCCACTGAACACCAGCAGCCCCACCCCACTGAACACCAGCACCCCCACCCCACTGAACACCAGCAGCCCCACCCCACTGAACACCAGCACCCCCTCCCCACTGAACACCAGCACCCCCACCCCACTGAACACCAGCACCCCCTCCCCACTGAACACCAGCACCCCCTCTCCACTGAACACCAGCACCCCCCACCCCACTGAACACCAGCACCCCCTCCCCACTGAACACCAGCACCCCCTCCCCACTGAACACCAGCACACCCCACCCCACTGAACACCAGCACACCCCACCCCACTGAACACCAGCAGCCCCACCCCACTGAACACCAGCACCCCCTCCCCACTGAACACCAGCACCCCCTCCCCACAGAACACCAGAACCCCCACCCCACTGAACACCAGCACCCCCTCCCCACAGAACACCAGCACCCCCTCCCCACAGAACACCAGCACCCCCACCCCACTGAACACCAGCACCCTCACCCCACTGAACACCAGCACCCCTCCCCACTGAACACCAGAACCCCTCCCTACTGAACACCAGCACCCCCACCCCACTGAACACCAGCACCCCCTCCGCACTGAACACCAGCACCCCCTCCGCACTGAACACCAGCACCCCCACCGCACTGAACACCAGCACCCCCTCCGCACTGAACACCAGCACCCCCTCCGCACTGAACACCAGCACCCCCTCCCCACTGAACACCAGCACCCCCTCCGCACTGAACACCAGCACCCCCTCCGCACTGAACACCAGCACCCCCTCCGCACTGAACACCAGCACCCCCTCCACACTGAACACCAGCACCCCCTCCACACTGAACACCAGCACCCCCTCCCCACTGAACACCAGCACCCCCACCTCACTGAACACCAGCACCCCCACCCCACTGAACACCAGCACCCCCTCCCCACTGAACACCAGCACCCCCTCCCCACTGAACACCAGCACCCCCACCCCACTGAACACCAGCACCCCCTCCCCACTGAACACCAGCACCCCCACCCCACTGAACACCAGCACCCCCTCCCCACTGAACACCAGCACTCCCACCTCACTGAACACCAGCACCCCCTCCTGGACTCAAGGAATGTTAACAAGCCAAGTTACTTATTCAAAGAGAAAGTGTACACATCCTGTGCCCTTGGCTGCTCAGATGTTGCTTCCACCGTATATAATGCAGTTTGAAATGACTTCTGTATTCTACAACAACCTGATAAACGTTGCAGGATCCCGCAGACGCGATGACGTCGGTGTTTTATCCGCATTGTACCGTTCTGTACAATGGAGATTTATTGCGCTATGCTTAGAAGGTTTCATATTTTCTGAGCCTCTCCCAGAGATCCTCATAACTCAGGAATATGATGTGACTGTCACAGCCGGCAGCGTTTTGTCACCCGATAACTCCGTCTTAACTGCCGCTGATTAATTGGCTGGAACTATTCCTAAGCTGGGATATGTGTTGCCATTAGTCCACAGTAGGCGGTCGTATTGTAAACGTTTTATTTCAAATTTCATGTTTTTGGGTAAATGTTAGTGAAATAAAATGAACGTCTCCCACCCTCCCTGTGCTGAGTTCCCAGGTCTGCACCCCTGCTGTGCCCAATATGAGGGGTTCCCACCATCCCTGTGCTGAGTTCCTGGGTCTGCACCCCTGCTGTGCCCAATATGAGGGGTTCCCACCATCCCTGTGTTGAGTTCCTGGGTCTGCACCCCTGCTGTGCCCAATATGAGGGGTTCCCACCATCCCTGTGCTGTGTTCCTGGGTCTGCACCCCTGCTGTGCCCAATATGAGGGGTTCCCACCATTCCTGTGCTGAATTCCCAAGTCTGCACACCTGCTGTGCCCAATATGAGGGGTTCCCACCATTCCTGTGCTAAATTCCCAGGTCTGCACCCCTGCTGTGCCCAATATGAGGGGTTCCCACCATTTCTGTGCTGAGTTCCCAGGTCTGCACCCCTGCTGTGCCCAATATGAGGGGTTCCCACCATTTCTGTGCTGAGTTCCCAGGTCTGCACCCTTGCTGTACCCAATATGAGGGGTTCCCTCCATCCCTGTGCTGAGTTCCCAGGTCTGTGAAGGATTTGCACCATCCCTGTGCAGGGGTGGACTGACCATTTGAAAACTCGGGCACTGCCCGAGGGCCTGGGGTCAGTAGGGGGCCCCATGAGATGCCCCTGGTACCTTTTTCATAGGCTTTTTTGAGTTTGGGCAAGGACACAGGGGCCCCATGATCCCCTATTGCCTGGGGGCCCCATGAGTTGTCAGTCCGCCCCTGTCCCTGTGTGCCCAGGTCCCAGGTCTGCACACATTATGTAACCATGAAGAGGGGCTCCGACTATCACTACACTGAGTTCCTGGGTCTGCAGTAACACACGTTCTGTCATAGGGTGACAACAGTCATTCTCCGTACTGTATCTATAGAGATGCAGCATTGTCATCCTGGAGATGGACTACAATACCTCCCCCTCTTCTCGTCTCCATACCATAGAAGAGAGGTGCTCTGTAGAAGTATTGTTTGCATGTGGGGCTCATTCACAGTGCACAACACATATGTACTGGTGTGCAATGCGGACTGGTGTGCAATGCGGACTGGTGTGCAATGTGGACTGGTGTGCAATGTGGACTGGTGTGCAATGTGGATTGGTGGGCAATGTGGACTGTTGTGCAATGCGCACTGTTGTGCAATGCGGACTGTTGTGCAATGCGGACTGTTGTGCAATGCGGACTGGTGTGCAATGTGGATTGGTGTGCAATGTGGACTGGTGTGCAATGCGGACTGGTGTGCAATGCGGACTGGTGTGCAATGCAGACTGGTGTGCAATGTGGATTGGTGTGCAATGTGCATAGGTGTGCAATGTGGACTGGTGTGCAATGTGGACTGGTGTGCAATGTGCATAGGTGTGCAATGTGGACTGGTGTGCAATGTGGACTGGTGTGCAATGTGGATTGGTGAGCAATGTGGATTGGTGTGCAATGTAGACTGGTGTGCAATGTGGATTGGTGTGCAATGTGGACTGGTGTGCAATGTGGACTGGTGTGCAATGTGGACATGCTCCGCTGTACAGAACACATTGCACTGCTCTTTTTTTTCTTTTTTTTAACTTCTATGTAATTCTATGCACTACAGCAACACAGCGCCACAGGGCACAAGGCTGGCCATACATTCTACAATTTCCTTTAGATTTACCGTCAACTATGTAGTGCAAGGGCCCGCCTGATGACACACAAATTGAAAATGTTTTGGTTTAACCTCATATTAGGCTTTTGGTAATTCAAAAGGAAAATTGTATAATGTATGGCCAGCTTAAGGCAAGTTGCTTTGTTCTTTAATTTGGTACAATAGCCAATCACAGTGGTCATGTGACTGGGCAGTCCTTCCTACCCCCCAAGCGTAAAGACCTGGTTAAAGGGACGTAGGGCTGGCCATGAAGAGGTTAATGCAGTACAGTTTCAGGCTAAGTTTAGACATGCGGTTGGGGGGGGGCATTAAAATCGTGCAGTTGAGCTGTGTTTTTAGCCCCCCCAGGGGCAGACTGGCCATTTGGAAACTCGGACACTGCCCGAGGACCCGGGGTCAGTAGGGGGCCCCATGAGATGCCCCTGGTACCTTTTTCATAGGCTTTTTTGAGTTTGGGCAAGGACACAGGGGCCCCATGATCCCCTATTGCCCGGGGGCCCCATGAGTTGTCAGTCCGCCCCTGAGCCCCCCCCCCCTAAAGAATATGCAAACCCAACATTTCATATTCCTGAACTATGTACAGTACGTGCATGAAAGAGTATCCTGTTCTCTTTGTATTGCTTTCTTTCCGTGAAATCCACGGTTTTCCTGCCAGTCCCTCTGCTTTCCTATCAAAAACTGACCACACTAGGCAGGGGTGTACAGCATGGTCAGTTCTCTAGCTGTGCCTGCTCTAATCTAATGGCCAGTCTTACCCTGACATGCCCCTCCCCCTGCACAGCCATTCACTGGGAAGACCAGTGAGCTGCTATTTCTCCACTCCAAGCTCTCTATGCAGCTGAGGTCATGTGATCACTTATAAAATAGGGGGGGGGGGGAAGGTATTTAGAATGTTTTTTTATATCTATACACAAATGTTTTGCCTTCCATACCTGTTTTAGGGGTTTACATGTACTTTAAGCTGCAATGCCAGCAGACAAGGTTGTTCACCTGCGGCAGACAGGGCTGCTGTTAGAAACCATGGGGCCCCATACAGCCAACCTCACAGGGCCCCCTCTAAAAAAAACAAAGCTTCAGTTGTGAATGAACACAGTGACTGATTAGTGCTGATCTTTAACTGTGTTAATTCAGGGAATTAGGGGGCTGATAAATGTGACATATTTTACCGGACCCTTCCTCTACTCTCCATCATGAAGGATCCTATTGAATGCTTGCAGCTCCCAGTGAGAAGAAGAGGAGGGAAGCCGGCAGCACTGCAGAGGTGAGGGCACACTGGGGGGCCTGGGCAGCAGGGGGAAATGTATGGTGGACAGGCACCGCAATGGGGGGGTAATTACTTGGACTGATCCCCTGTATGCCTCTCTCTGCATCAGCTGAAAGCCAGTGGGAGGGAGAAGAGAAAAGCTAGCTTTCAGCTGCTGCAGAGAGAGCCATACAGGGGATCGGTTCCAATAATTGCCCCCTAGCTGTCCCGATCACCCTCCCTGCCCACCCAGCTGCCTGTGCCCCCCCTGCTGGCCTGGGCCCCGTACAGGAGGACTGGTGGTACCCCCTTATCCACGGCCCTGACCGCAGACGTGATACTTTGTGCCTGCTGCAAAAAGGTGTAATATGTTGCGATTAGCACGCAGCAAGTCCGCCGAACGTGACGCATTCAAGCAAATAGGGAAGTGCCGCAATGGCTCTGCAATCATTTCGGTTGCAGAGCATTTGTTGAGCAATAATGGGGTAAAAAGAGGCCGTGAGTAGGCATGACATCACCACCTGTCAATCACCTCTGAAAAAGTGACCAGAATGCAGATTGCTTTTCAGTGGAGCGGCATGTTTAGACACACTTCTCATCTTAGCTGTATTGCCAGGTATCTAGTTCTGATACAATAAATGTGACTTTAAAAACCATTCGAACACCGCAATGCGTATATAAATGTTGCCACTTTCCAGTGGTATACTGGGGTTATGGAGGAAGATATCAGCCATAACCCCGGTATCTTTTTTTTCAGCCGATGGTTGGCTCATTAGCCACTGGAACGTTTTTTTGTAGCATCAGGAGGGGACGCCCCGCCTACTGTTAAGACTGGCGCGCCCAAGAAAAGATCCGACGGTAGGTCCAGCTGCTCCTAGAGCCAATCAGAAACTCTATGGTCACTGATCATCTCTATGGCATCAGAGGACCCAAGCGACGTCATGGTGTTACATCCAGTCCAGGCCGTATGTAAACAATTTTTTATTTATAGCGCAAAAAAAAAAAACCGCACAGGCGATTAGATACCACCAAAAAAAAAGCTCAATTTGTGGGAAAAAAATGCGGCGTTGCATGACTGTGCAATTGTAACACAGCGCCGTAACGCAATAAATGGCCTGGTCAGGAAGGGGGAAATCCTTTACAGTGCAAGTGGTTAAAGCAAAAGATCAAAAAAGGTTTTTTTTTATCTAGATTGTAAGCTTGAAAGAGCAGGGCCCTTGAATCCCTCGTATTCTGTTTTGTTACTGTACTGTCTCATGTTCTGTCCCCCACTATAATGTACAGCGCTGAGCTATATAAATACTGTATATTAATAATAATAATTATCTTATTTTGCTTTTAAGAGGTATAGGAGAGATCTGGGGTCTTTTTGACCCCAGATCTCTCCTTAAAGAGGACCTGTCATGCATATTACTATTACAAGGCATGTTTACATTCCTTGTAATCGGAATAAAAGTGATTACAAAAATGGACATATATATAGAGAAATTCTGGATGTATTGCTTTGTCCATTTTTTTGGATCACCGTTTTGTATGGTGATTTTTCACCAGCAATCCAATTTTCTCTTTTTTCTATATATGGCCTTTGGGAGGGCCTGATTGCTGTGCACTGTGACTGATCATCGCTGTGCACTCCACCTATATTACTGATATATATATATATATACAGTGAAGGAAAATAGTATTTGATCCCCAGTCCCCGATAGTTTGGTGGCCCAGTCCAGCCTTGTGTAGGTCTACAATCTTGTCCCTGACATCCTTGGACAGCTCTTTGGTCTTTGCCATGGTGGAAAGTTTGGAATCTGATTGTTTGATTGCTCCTGTGGACAGGGGTCTTTTATACAGGTAACAAAATAAGACTAGCAGCACTCCCTTTAAGAGACTGCTTCTAATCTCAGCTTGTTACCTGTATGAGAGACACCTGGTAGCCAGAAATCCTGCTGAATGATAGGGAATCAAATACTTATTTCTCTCATGAACATGCAAATCAGTCATCATTTGTTAGACATGCATTTCTGCTGAATTTTTTGTTGCTGTTCTGTCTCTCAGTGTTACAATACACCGAACATTCCATTTTTAGACCGATCATTTCTTTGTGAGTGGGCAAACATTCAAAATCAGCAGGGGATCAAATACTTATTTCTGTCACTGTGTATAAATAGATATATATAAAATATTTATATATCTATATATTATTTATATCTATCTATCTATATATATATATATATATCTATATCTATATTATTTATATATATATTATATATATATATATATATATAAATAACATAAATAGGAAAAAAAATAAATAAAGTGCCTTCATCTCTCCATGCTCACACGCAGAAGTGAACGCACACGTAAGTCGAGCACTCATAAGTAAACAATGTTTGCAGCACACATGTGAGATATTGCCCCGAACATTAGAGTGGGAGCAATAGTTCTTGCGCTAGACCTCTTCTGAAACTCTAAACAGGTAAACCTGTTTAAATTTTTAAAGTGTTGCCTATGGAGATTTTTAAGTACCATAGTTTGTCACCATTGCACAAGCATGAACAGTTTTAAAGTAGGACATGTTAGGTATCTATCTACTCGCCGTTGGATCCTATTTCATATTTTACAAAAAAATTCTGGTATATATTGGTTTTTTTTGTAATTCATTATTCAAAAAAATTGTGTTTGAAAAACTACAGCGCACATACCATGTGACATTTAAAAAATTGCAAAGATCGCTGTTTCATTCTCTAGGGTCTTTGCTAAAAATATATATATATATATATATATATATATATATATATAATGTTTGGGGTATTAAGTAATTTTCTAGCAAAAAATACTGATTTTAACTTGTGAACAAAACGTGCCTGAAATTGCTTGGTCTTCAAGTGGTTAATGCCTTTATGTCCAATTTTCTGCGTGTGACATAAAACCTCTTTTTGCTGTGAGATGAAAAGAACCGCACACCAATCATTTCCTCCTGAATCCCCCCAATCCAATTTAACGCATTGCTATTTAACTTCTGATATTGGCGGCCGAGCAGCTCTGAGCCCATACAAGGCAATCAAACCGGGTGAAATGTCAATGTCATGAGCTCCGGGGATATAACGTCTTAAAAACATAAAATATATATATATATATTTAAACAAAAAAGAAACCGATAGGGAAGATGTAAACTGAGCAAGATGACAAGGGGGCAGCTGGTTTCACTGTCAGCTTAATGCAGATCATGAAAGCTCAGATCTCAGCCCGGTGTAAGCACTGTACTCAGCAGAAATGTCAGACATGAAATGTACAGACACCTGGACATTTTCTTGTCACTTCAGAGATCCGGCTGTACAACAGTCTGCAAAGAAACATTCCCAAGTCCTGGCAGAAAGTAGAAATAATTGGCCATTTTCATTAAATGAATTCCAACAGTAAATGTGAATTTAAAGAGAATATTTTGGGGTCATTTTTTGGGGTCACTCTAAAAGCGGAGCTGCAGCTAAAAATAAGATGAAAATGAATAGCCCATTAAAAGATGAAATAAAACCAGTTTACATCTGTAGTACTTTTTTTGTGCCGCTAGATGTCCTCAGTCTGAGGACCATTTCCATTTAACCTACTTTCTCTGAGCTGGACCCGCCCCCAGCCTGTGATTGGACAGTGAAACGAAAAGCAGCGCAGTGATTAGCACGCTTTGTTGTCAGCCAGGGGAGGACTGACCATTTGAAAACTTGGGCACTGCCCGAGGGCCCGGGGTCAGTAGGGGGCCCCATGAGATGCCCCTGGTACCTTTTTCATAGGCTTTTTTGGAGTTTGGGCAAGGACACAGGGGCCCCATGATCCCCTATTGCCCGGGGGCCCCATGAGTTGTCAGTCCGCCCCTGTTGTCAGCACATGAAATTGATTGGCTCCTTGTGCTGCTACTTCCTCTCACACTACCTCCCTGCTGGGAGATACCAGGTCACACTATTGCCCGGGGGCCCCATGAGTTGTCAGTCCGCCGCTGGTCACACTCATGCTGCTTGCAATTAAAAAATAAATGTAATGATGTATTAATGATCACAGCTGCATTGGTTTGTCTTTTATATCTCCCTGGCATTCCTTAGCTTTACAAGTCTACATTAAGGGCCCTTTACTTATTTACAGTGCGTTAAAGCATGCACATTAATGTGTGTTATATTGCACTGCATAACATTCATTCAAAATAAAGGAGTAACTCTGATGTGAAGGGGGGATTCTAATGTGAAGAGGAGAATCGGATGTAAAGGGGGGCTCTGAAATTAAGGGGAACTTTGATATAAAGGGAGGACTCTGATGTGAAAGGATAATCTAATGTAAAGGGGGGGGAGTGAAGTAAAGACTCTAATGTAAAGGAGGAATCTGATGTGAAAGGGGGACTCCGATGTAAAGGGGGAACCTAATGAGAAGGGGGAACTCTCATTTAAATGGGGAATTCTGGGGTGAAGGGGAATCTGATTTGAAGGGGGGGGAGCTCTGATGTAAAGAGGGATCTCTGATGTCAAGGGTAACTTTGATATAAAGAGGAGACACTGATCTGAAGGGGGAATCATATGTAAAGGGGGGGGGGGGCACTGATTTGAAAAGGGACTCTGATGTAAAAGAGGACTATGATGTGAAGGGGGATACTGATGTGAAGAGGGGAATCTGATGTGAAGGGGGAGCTCTGAAGTGAAAGGGGGGTGGCTCTAATGTGAAGGGGGACTCTGATGTAAAGTAGAGAATCGAATTTGATGGGGAAACTCTGATGTGAAGGGGGAATCTGATGTAAAGGGGACTCTGATGTAAAGGGAGGACTCTGATGTGAACGTGGGACCCTGATGAAAAGGAGGGGTTTGATATAAAGGGGGAAGTCGGATGTGCAGGGGGGAATCTTATGTAGAGGGGAGAATCTGATGTGAAACCAAAAACTGATATGAAGGGGGGACTCTGATGTGAATAGGGAACTTTGATGTGATGGGGGAACTCTTATGTGAAGGGGGGAATCTGATTTGAAAGGGGGGGGGTCTGATGTAAAGGGTGGGGGCAGTGTTGTGAAGAAGGACTCTGATGTAAAGGAGGACTCTGATGTGAAGAGGGACTATGATGTAAAGGGGGGAATCTGATGTGAAGGGGAACACAGATGTGAAGGGGGGACTCTGATGTGAATGGGGACAATGATTTGAAGGAGGAGCTCTGACCTAAAGGGGAGAATCTGATGTGAAGGAGGAGCTCTGATGTAAAGGGGGAATCTGATGTGAAGGGGGACACTGATGTGAAGGACGAGCTCTGATGTAAAAGGGGAATCTGATTTTGTTTACAAACAGTTTTCCTCCTTGTCAGAGATGCTCAGCAATCACCGGCCGGGACCCAGTGATTGACAGCTGCAGTCGCAAATGGTGGCGCAAGTAGTGCACGCTTCCTATGAGGAAATGCAAAATCACGTATATATACCTGATTTCGCGCACCCGTGCCACCCTGTGGCGGTATTTCTTCTATAGGCATATTCAAGGCTTTGGACATCTTTATATGTCCTTTTCCATCTTTATAAAGTTCCATTACCTTGTTACACAGGACGTTTGACAGTTCTTTTCTGATCCCCATGGCTCAGTATCTAGCCTAGTCAGTGCTTCCATGTAAGAGCTAACAAGCTCATTGACTATTTATACACTGACACTAATTGCAATTTAAAAAGCCACAGATGTGGGACATTAACCTCTAATTGGCATTTTAACCTGTGTGTGTCACCTTGTGTGTCTGTACCAAGGCCGAACATTCCAGGGGGCGGAGACTTATGATCCGGGGGGCGGAGACTTATGATCCAGGGGGCGGAGACTTATGATCCAGGGGGCGGAGACTTATGATCCAGGGGGCAGAGACTTATGATCCAGGGGACGGAGACTTATGATCCAGGGGGCGGAGACTTATGATCCAGGGGGCGGAGACTTATGATCCAGGGGGCGGAGACTTATGATCCAGGGGGCGGAGACTTATGATCCAGGCCATTTGGGTGATTTCTGTTATCATTATGATTTAAAAAGGAGCCAAACAACTATTTGATAATAAATGGTGAAATATGATCATCATCCTTCAATAAAAGAGCATTATTTGGAATGATCAGTCATGTTTTCAATATCAATGCCAAAATTTCACAATTTCTGCCAGGGTATGCAAACTTTTGAGCACAACTGTATCATAAAAAATGAAATAATAAATAAATTGACAAATCCAAAGTGATCTGATCCAATCGGGATCTAATTGTGACACACATACACGTGACACGAAAACGTGAAATAGCAAAATGGTACCACTTTGGATTTGTCAATTTATTTATTATGTCATTTTTCATGATATATGTATGTTTATATATTTATATGTGATTAGCGCTACACTCATTTATTACACATTTCGTGCGTACACCAATAAGGTTCAGGTTTGGGTGTTAGCAGCTTACATACAATTTATCACCAATATAGAAGCGCAGGAGGATCATTATATCTAGTTCTTCTATAATCGGGAAGCAATTAATCAATCAATTAATGTTTGTAAGCTCCCTGGAGATATTCCCGAGTGTAGCTCGAGGTAAAGTTTCAGTACCACAAGCGGTAAACCCGAGCTACACTCGGGCTTACCATGCGGCGCTGCTCTGGGATCCTTTGATCACTTACCTTGCCCTGCGCTCCCGCGATGTCCCTCCTGCAGTGTCCCCGGCAATGTCTTCCAGCCGATGCCGGCATCTGTCTTCTGGGTTCCGTCCCCTGCAACGTTGGAACATACGGGGGACGGAAGGGCGGGAAATTTGAAAATGACAAAAACTGGCATTCACTAAAATCACATAGTATAACATTCCTGTATCAAACCATTTCACATACATTTTGTCCCGAGTGCTTTGTCCGGCGCCCTGCCTGCATTTTTACTGTTCTTTCTGCCTGGAAACTGAGAAACGTCCATGGTGTCCAAAAAGCGTCCCTTTAGGTCAAAAGCGGTTTTAGACCGGCTAGAGAACAGCGATAGTAAATCAGAACCACTTGCAGAATTGAGTGATAATGATTCGTGGGGGAAATTTGTCATCAGACACTGAAAACGATTCTGCAACTTTGCTCAGTGATGTGTGAACTTGGCGCTCTATTTCACATTTCAGTGTTTTTGGTTTGATTATATTATTGAATTAAATTTATTATTATTATTTTTTATCATTATTTATTAAATTATAATTTATGATTTCGCGTTTCAAATTTTATCTATTGTACAGCGCTGAGCAAACCCTTTGGCGCTATATAAACTCGTAGTAATAATAATAATAATCATCCCCGGGATGTTTACTAGACTCTTGTTCGGACAGATTTCAGTGAGTTATTCCTAAAAATTACAGCCTACAATATAAAACGCCAAATTTCCATGCAAAAAAATGGTACTGCTTTCAGCACCAAAAATCTGAAATATTCAGACTGCCAGGGAGGTTAATTAATATGTTACCGCCCCCTATATTGGGGGGCTGTTATAAATATACGTGGATTTTATTTGTTTCATGTATGCTTTGTGGAAGGCTTTGGCTGAAACACGTCAGCTTTTATGGATCATAGTATGTCTGTGTTGTACTAATAAAGACTGTTTATGAAGCTGGAAAGAGCAGGGCCCTCGATCCCCTCATGTTTTGCATTGTATTGGTATTGTTCTGTCACATGTTCTGTCCCCCTTTGTAATGTACAGCGCTGAGCGAACTATTGGCGCTTTATAAATACTGTATAATAATTAAAATTATGAAGTAGTGATCATGTTGCCAGCAATATCTTTACAAAAAAAATTAGTAGGTTTAACTAATTTTTTTTTTGTCTAATTCACATTTAAGAGGACATTTAAGAGGACATGGCGGGGGGGGCACGCCCTTTACCTACATACATTTGCTACTAGGTGTCCCTCATTCCCATCTCAATTGGGAAGTATGCCCGACACACGTGATGACTTCCTGTCCAACCCATTTCATCATTTCCAGACTTCGTCAGGAGCTTGGATACATGTTTTCAGGAGCATTTCATTCTGGTTGTACTTTAGCAGCCAGAGCAGTGCAGGTCAAAGTGAGCGATGTTTGTTTGATTTTTCAGCTTGAGAGGGAAATCCTTTCCTCCTACATCAGGGATTTCGTTGGCTTAAAATAAATCTGTGAACATTACCGATTGCCATGACCTTTTTACAATGTTGTGGATGCCTGACCTCATCCATTGACCGGACAGCCGTGTACACAACCAGCCCGGCACACAGAATCTGCCTACACTGCACAGACAAATACATTATTCATGTCAATTATAAGAACGTTTGTATCCATTACTCTGAATAACATGTATCTGAATGAATACACAAATAAAGGAAACAAATTGGATGCAACTGCATGTTACACTTTGATGTAATATATTTCAGCTGGAAATATTCCTTGTTTTCCCGGTCAGTAACATTCCCTGTCCTGTGTGCACTACATGATCTATGAACTATGGCCAGCAGACTTGAAGGGCCAGTGAGGGCCAATGGGGAGGGGCTGTCACAGAAATGGAAGCTGGTGTAGGGAAAGTATAGAGAAAGTTGACAAACTGCATAGGGAGATTGGGATCAGTTGGGAAACTGTACAGGTCTACCTCGGTTTCCGAATTTCATGCGTTCTCCGGGACATTTTGTATTGTGAAAAATTCATAAAAAGAAATGCAGTTTCCCATAGGAATGCACTGAAAACCAATTAATCCATTCCGGAGGGGAAAAAAAAAAGTCGCTGTCACTATAGGTCAGTGCCGTTTTTTAAATGTAATTACCGGAATTTTTTTTCTTCACTATAGCTCAGAGAATCAGCTGTCACTTCCCCCCAGCTAAAAGAAAGAAAGTTTCCTTTTTGGATTATTTCCCGGAGTTAAAAGAAACAAAGTATCCTTTAGCTCCAGGGAAAATGGCAGCTAATTCTGTGAGCTATAGTGAAGAAAATGCCGGTACTTACATTTCAAAAACGGCACCGACATACGCTTTGTATTGCAAAAAAAATTCGTAAACCGAGGCTTTTTTTTCAATGGATTTTCATTCGTAAACCGAAAACTGAGCCTTAGTCACAAAAGGTCATTGCTAAAGAAGCTGGCTGTTCACAGAGTGCTGTATCCAGATATATTATTTGGAAAGTTGAGTGTAAAGAAAAAGTGTGGTAGAAAAAGGTGCACAAGGATAACCACACCCTTGAGAGGATTGTGAAGCCAAAGCCATTAAAGAATTTGGGGGAGATCACAAGGAGTGGACTATGGCTGGTGCAGGGGCAGACTGACAACTCATGGGGCCCCCGGGCAATAGGGGATCATAGGGCCCCTGTGTCCTTGCCCAAACTCAAAAGAGCCTATGAAAAAGGTACCAGGGGCATCTCACGGGGCCCCCTACTGACCCCGAGCCCTCGAGCAGTGTCCGAGTTTCCAAATGGTCAGTCCGTCCCTGGGCTGGTGTCAGTGCTTCAACAGCCACCAGACACAGACATATCCAGGGCATGGGCTTGAACTGTCGCTTTCCTTGTCTTACATTGGGCTAAGGAGAAAAAGGACTGGACTGTTGCTCAGTGGTCCAAAGTCCTCTTTTCAGATGAAAGTAAATGTTGCATTTCATTTGGAAAATCAAGGTCCCAGAATCTGGAGGAAGAGTGGAGAGGCACAGAATCCAAGTTGCATGAGGTTCAGTGTGAAGTTCCCATAGTTGGTGATGATTTGGGGAGCCATATCATCTGCTGGTGTTGGTCCACTATGTTTTATCAAGTCCAAAGTCAATGCAGCCATCTACCAGAAAATTCTAGAGCACTTCATGCTACCCTCTGCTGACCAGCTTTATGGAGATGCTGATTTCATTTTCCAGCAGAACTTGACACCTGCCCACACTGCCAAAACTACCAATACCTCGTTTAATGATCATGGGATCACTGTGCTTGACTGGCTAGCAAACTCACCTGACCTAAACCCCAGAATCTGAGGGCTATTGTCAAGAGGAAGATGAGGGACACCAAACCCAACAATACAGACAAGCTGAAGGCCGCTATCAAACCAACCTGGGCTTCCATAACACCTCAGCAGTGCCACAGACTGATCGCCTCCATGCCACGCCGCACTGATCCAGTAATTTATGCAAAAGTAGCCCCAACCAAGTATTGAGTGCATACTATACTGTACATGGACATACATTTCAGTAAGCCAACATTTCTGAATTAAAAATCCTTTTTTTTTTTTTTGTTATTAGTCTTCTATATTAATATTAATATTCTCATTTTATGAGTTACTGAATTTTGGGTTTTCAATAGCTGTATGCCATAATCATCAATATTAAAAGAAAGAAATGCTTGAAATATATCATTCTGCGTGTAATGAATCTATATAATGTATGAGTTTCACTTTTTGGATTGAATTACTGAAATACATTAACTTTTGATCATATTCTAATTTATTGAGATGCACGTGTGTGTGTGTGTGTGTGTGTACGTACGTGTGTGTGTGTGTATGTATGTATGTATGTATATATATATATATATATATATATACTGGTGTACCCAGGGGCGGACTGACCATTTGGAAACTCGGGCACTGCCCAAGGGCCCAGGGTCAGTAGGGGGCCCCATGAGATGCCCCTGGTACCTTTTTCATAGGCTTTTTTGAGTTTGGGCAAGGACACAGGGGCCCCATGATCCCCTATTGCCCGGGGGCCCCATGATTCGTCAGTCCACCCCTGAGTGTACCTCTGTTTACGAATGCCTCAATTAACGTAATTTTCAGTTTACAAATGAAAATCCATTGAAAATAATGCCTCGGTTTATGAATTTAAAAAAAAAAAAATTTGCAATACGAAGTGTATGTCGGTGCCAATTTTTAAATGCAATTAACGGCTTTCTTTTTCTTCACTATAAGGCTACGTTCACACTAGCCTTGTGTGCAGGCGGCAGAGAGGCGTTTGGGAAGCGTTTTTACCGCTTCCCAAACGCCTCTGCCAACTCTGCACATTACAGCACATGGTGCTGTTCTAACAGGAGCGTTTGCGTCGCGTCGCGTTGCGTCGCGGCAAAACGGACGCCTCTGGTCGAGTCAGGAGGCTTTGAAGCCTCCTATTCTTGTCTATGGTGCTGCTCCGCAAACGCCCGGCCGGAGTTTGCGGTGCGGTTGCGACGCGGTTGCGGGGCGTTTGCGGAGCGGTAACACCACTCAAATGCATTATAGGCGTTTGTGGGGCGTTATTAACGCTCGGCAAACGCCTAGCAACCGCCGCTAAACCGTGCATGCGGCGTTTGCGGAGCGTTTGCCGAGCGTTAAAAACGCTCCGCAAACACCGGACCAACGCTTGCCAAACGCTATAGGGGCGTTTGGCAAGCGTTGGCAAAACAGCCTAGTGTGAACGAGCCCTAACTCACTGAATAGCTCACTGAAAAACTGAATAGCTGTCACTTTCCCCGGAGCTAAAGGATACTTTGTTTCTTTTATCTGGGGAAACAAACTAAAAGGAAACTTTCTTTCTTTTAGCTGGGGAGAAATTGACAGCTGATTCTCTGAGCTATAGTGAAGAAAAAAAATGCCTGTAATTATATTTAAAAAACAGCACTGACCTATAGTGACAGTGACTTTTTTTCACCTCTGGAAAGGATTAATTGGTTTTCAATGCATTTCTATGGGAAACCGCATTTCAGTTTATGAATTTGTCCCGGAGAACGCATGAAATTTGGAAACCGAGGTACACCTGTACAGTGTTTAGTGACAGCGACTTTTTTTTTTTACTTTTTTCTGACGTCCATGGTTTAATTGGTTTTCAATGCATTCCTATGGGAAACAAATTTACAAATTTTTCGCAATACGAAACGTCCCAGAGAACGCATTGAATTCGTAAACCAAGGTACACCTGTGATATATATATATACAGTTGTGTTCAAAATAATAGCAGTCAGACATCACTAACCGGATCAATCACTGTTTTTGGTAGAAATGATATTTCTACATGGCAAATAATTTACTAGCAGGTGTAGTAGAGTAATAGAAATCCAACAGACCCAACAGTCATGACATGCATGCTGCTGATTCTGTGTAATTGAATCACTAATTGAAAGGGGCGTGTTCAAAATAATAGCAGTGTGGAGTTCTATTAGTGAGGTCATTCATTCTTTGAAAAACAGGTGGCAATTATTGCCCTTATTTAAGGAAGGAAGGCAGCAAATGTTGTACATGCTGGTTACAGTGCATTTCTCTCTGAAATTCTGAGAAAAATGGGTCGTTCCAGACATTGTTCAGAAGAACAGCGTACCTTGATTAAAAAGTTGATTGGAGAGGGGAAAACATATAAAGAAGTGCAGAAAATGATAGGCTGCTCAGCTAAAATGATCGCAAATGCTTTAAAATGGCAACCAAAACCTGAAGGATGTGAAAGAAAGTGAAAAACTGCCATTCAAATGGATAGAATAGCCAAAATGGCAAGGACTCAGCCAACAATCAGCTCCAGGAAGATGAAAGAAGGTGTAAAGTTCCCTGTGAGTACTGTTACAATTAGAAGACGCCTATGTGAAGCCAAGCTATCTGCAAGAAGCCCCCGCAAAGTTCCACTGTTGAAAGAAAGACATGTGCTGAAGAAGTTACAATTTGCCAAAGAGCACATTGACTGGCCTAAAGAGAAATGGCGCAACATTTTGTGGACTGATGAAAGTAAGATTGTTCTTTTTGGGTCTAGTGGGCGGAGACAGTTTGTCAGACGACCCCCAAACACTGAATTCAAGCCACAGTACACTGTGAAGACAGTGAAGCATGGTGGTGCAAGCATCATGATATGGGGATGTTTCTCATACTACGGTGTTGGGCCTATTTATCGCATACCAGGGATCATGGATCAGTTTGAATACATCAGAATACTTGAAGAGGTCATGCTGCCTTATGCTGAAGAGGAAATGCCCTTGAAATGGGTGTTCCAACAAGACAACGGCCCCAAACACACCAGTAAACGTACAACATCTTGGTTCCAGACCAACAAGATTGACGTTATGGAGTGGCCAGCCCAATCCCCGGATCTTCATCCAATAGAAAACTTGTGGGGTGACATCAAAAATGCAGTTTCTGAGGCAAAACCAAGAAATAGAGAAGAACTGTGGAATGTAGTCCAATCATCCTGGGCTGGAATACCTGATCACAGGGGCCAGAAGTTGGGTGACTCCATGCAACACAGATGTACAGCAGTTCTCAGAAACAGTGCGACTACAACCAAATATTCATGAAGTGATTCAAAGGAAAGCAAAATCTTCAAACATTTTTCAGTTTATATAGTGAATGTTTGAGTTTGTAAAGAAGAATACAAACACTGCTATTTTTTTGAACCGTCTAATATTCACTTTTCTTCAATTTGTTTTAGAGGAACAACCACAAATTTGATCTATTTTTCTTCATGTTTTGATTTGGAATAGAATGTGTCGTGTTCCCAATGCATTTGTGTGGATGGAAATAAAAGCTATTAGAAGGATTTTCAGCTTTATTCACTTTTTTCAACACACTGCTATTATTTTGAACACAACTGTATATATGTCATATTGCAAATTATGAAAACTGTTGTCTCCCTTTCTATACTTTGAAGCAGGAGTAGGACATTGACAAACTATGTGCATTACTTCACAAATCTTCTGTGTGGAGAAGCCATTCCTATGTTCCTATGTCCACCGTTGTCATGTGATGGCTCTAGTATGATGATGGTGTAGACACAACAGATATTTGTCCTGCACATCCAACTCGATCTGTGCAAGTTCTCCAATACTATTCACAATGAAATCAGACAGGAGCGATAAATGTGTTCTCCAGATAAAATATCACCTTGAAAGAGGAAAGGATTTGCATATATATTATCCTATTAATCACCCATGGCCCTCATCATTGTCGTTAACCATGCATTCAGTATGCTAATGCTTTATCTTCCGCAGGAAGCTCTATAAGTTATAGCAAAGTATTTCTTTTATTATGACAATTCTGAAACTTGTTTCCTGGAGGCAAAATACAGCAGGAGCAATGACAATGCAAACCTCAAGCTGATGTTATCGTCTGTATGTGAGCTAAATCTGGTTCAAATATAGCTAGCCGCGGAAAAGAAAATGGACTGAGGGGCTACATGACTAAAATGGGGAGGGGAAGGGGGGGTAGTCCAAGGAAAGGGTTAGCATAGTTGTTGGATGTACTGTATAAGAATACAAAGTCTTACATAACTGGCAGTCATTGGTCTGATAGAAGGGAGGACCTGTTGTTCTGAGTTGCACCACCTACCCACCCTCATTTGATAATTAGCAAAACAGAATGTAACGACCCTATTTTTTATCTGGGGTCATTGAATATCTTAGGAAAACTTGGAATTGTTACAAAGGATAGCCTATCTGGTGGTATGGTGCTCTTGTTTTGGCAAATACTTAGTTATACTAGGGTTTGGTCGTTTAATAGAAGTCAATTTATAATATACACTATATTGCCAAAAGTATTGGGATGCCGGCCTTTACACGCACATGAACTTTAATGGCCCCCCAGTCTTAGTCCGTAGGGTTCAATATTGAGTTGGCCCTGCCCGTTGCAGCTATAACAGCTTCAACTCTTCTGGGAAGGCTGTCCACAAGGTTTAGGAGGGTGTCTATGGGAAGGTTGGACCATTCTTCCAAAAACACATTTGTGAGGTCAGGCACTGATGTCAGACAATAAAGCCTGGCTTGCAGTTTCCCCTCTAATAAATCCCAAAGGTGTTCTATGGGGTTGAGGTCAGGACTCTGTGCAGGCCAGACATGTTCCTCCACCCTAAACTCTCTCATCCATGTCTTTATGGACCTTGCTTTGTGCACTGGTGCGCAGTCATGTTGGAACAGGAAGGGGCCATCCCCAAACTCTTCCCACAAAGTTGGGAGCATGAAATTGTCCAAAATGTCTTGGTGTGCTGACGCCTTAAGAGTTCCCTTCACTGGAACTAGGGGGCCAAGCCCAACCCCGGAAAAGCAACCCCGCAACATAATCCTCCCTTCATTAAACATTACACTTGGCACAATGCAGTCAGGCAAGTACTGTTCTCCTGTCAACTGTCAAACCCAGACACGTCCATCGGATTGCCAGACAGAGAAGCGTGATTCATCACTCCAGAGAACACGTCTCCTCTACTCTAGAGTCCAGTGGTGGCGTGCTTTACACCACTGCATCTGAGGCTTTGCATTGCACTTGGTGATGTAAGGTTTGGATGCAGCTGCTCGGCCATGGAAACCCATTCCATGAAGCTCTCTACGCACTGTTGTTGAGCTAATCGGAAGGCCACACGAAGCTCTTGACTCTGCAGACAGTTGGTGACTTCTGCGCACTGTGCACTGACCCTGCTGTGCCATTTTCCGTGGCCTACCACTTGGTGGCTGAGTTGCTGTTGTTCCCAGTTGCTTTCACTTTGTTATAATCCCACTAACAGTTGAGCGTGGAATATTTAGTAGCAAGGAAATGTCACGGATGGACTTATTGCACAGGTGACAACCTATCATGGTATCACGCTTGAATTCACTGAGCTCCTGAGAGCGACCCATTCTTTCACAAATGTTTGTTGAAGCAGTCTGCATGCCTAGGGGCTTGATTTTATACATTATTAATTTTATACATCTGTGGCCTTGGAGGTGATTGGAACACCTGAATCCAATGATTTGGAGGGGTGTCACAATACTTTTGGCAATATAGTGTATATTGATTGAAAGTGAGAGTTTTCTATAGTCCTGTCTTAAGGTCACAATGCTGCTTTCCCATAGATACAGTATGGTGAAAAAGCGTTGTCTCCCTGGACAGAAAGTGTGTTACTGGCAGGATCACCAGGTGAAAATGAAGCGCTAAAAATGCATCCACCACATCTAAAGACTGGCAAAAAATATACTTATATTTTCTCCTAGGGTTTAGATACACTTTAAAAAAAATATGATTCATATTCTGGAATAGCCAAGGCAGAGTCCAGACTTCAGTCTAAATGAGTCACCATGGCATGACCTTAGGAGAGCCTTGATATTAAGAATCCCAGACATGCCAATTAACTAAACAATTCCTTTTGACTACTGTGTAGCAGCATTGATAGTAGATTATAGGAAATCATCTCTAGAGGTTATTAATGCTAAATGAGATTCTACAAGACGATTAAAAACTTGACTTCCAAATCTTTTAAGATGTTTTCAGTAGAGGTCATTGAAGAGCAGAATGGTTTATGCACTATTAGTATAAACCAGTTGTGTTTATCTGTTATCATGACACCACATTTAGGAGCCAGTTGTGCCAAATCCAAGTCAATTTTTGTCTTGGAACTGCACAATGTATAAGTTCATATTCTACCTCAATGAATAAAAACAGTTCAGGAGTCATTTAAAGCCCATTACAGCCCTTACAAATCAATAGTTACCTTAATTTTTCCTTCCTAACTGACTCCAATGTGTTTTGACAAAATGGCAAAATTTTGCCAAAATTTCATAGAAATTCAGTGAAATGAAAACTCTCCATTTCACTCATCCCAAATCCTCAATGTAATTCTCAAACATGGCTCCTTTTACAGAGAGCTATACATCTGAAGATGCGTTTTATTCATGCTCAGTGGTCACATCATGTTAAGAGATTATATAGCATACATACAATTGTCTCCTTAGTATACGCATGAATGCTATGACTGTATAGCTATTGCTGGTAACTCTCACTGCGAACCTTGGAAAGGACATGACAGAAAATATTGATGACTTTACTTAAAGGGCATCACCACGTCAGAATGATATTTCACTGTTTGGTAAATGCTGCAGAATTGACCCACTTGACAGTTTCCTATAACTCCTGGGAAATCTGTTGGTGAGATATCTGTACAGAGTTCCTGGGTCTGCACACCTAATGTGGCCATTCTGAAGGGTTCCCACCATTCCTCTTGTCTTTTTTTTATTGATGTAGACAAGTGGTCTCTAAACTGCAGCCCATGGGCCAGATGTGGCCCTTTGCTTACCTTTATCTGGCCCTTGGAGCACTATTCCTACCACTGATACAAGGCACTATTCCTTCCACTGACACCAACACTGACACACCAATCATTTCACTGACACCTACAATAGGGCACTATTCCTCCCATTGACACCAACAATGGGACATTATTCATCCCATTGACAGCAACAATGGGGCACTGTTCCTCCCACTGATTCTAATGATGGGGCACTATTCCTCCTACTGATACCAACAGTGGGGCACCCCACTGATACTAACAAAGGGTACTACTCCTTCCACTACAGTGCCACCTACTGACAGAGAGGACTATTGACAGTAAGGCTGGTTTAGGGGAAACTGAATGTAGCACCGACCCCCATAGGGGCCCTTTATTTAGATCCATAGGTTCCTTCCCAATAGGTGCACACAGTCAGTCACTCTTTTGGCTCAATAATCAGTCTAGATGTATTCTTTTCAATGCTTTATTGCAAAACTTGAACTGGGATGGGTGTAGGGTAATGTGGGATACTCCAGCAACATTTAGTAGTAATTTCAGGACACCATTCTTCCTCCAAGATATTCTGAGCACAGTCCTTGCAGCAGCAAATGATGGGCTGAGCTACACTGGGGTAGCAGGATCACACAGTCACTGGGATCTCCTATTCCTGTCTGTACTCACTAATGTCAATTTAAATGGACAGCTGGATGCCTACTTCCAGTATCTTCCAGACACCTCTCCTGTGAAGACTTCAGACCAGAATCCCAAAAAGAAGTCCCTCAGTCAGCTCCAGCAAAGTTCAGCAGAATAGGTCCCCCAACCAAGCTCAATGAACAGTTGGAGCACAACTTTACTGCCCAGAAGGGCAGCAGCCCTTCAGGCTGGGATCTTCTGTTCCATGTCCCAAACTATGTTTGCTCCCTCCCAGCCACTGGGCAAACACCCTCGGGGATTGGCTGGGACAGCATAAATATTCAGCTGCTGATTTTACTCTCCCAGCCCACTATTTTCCAGAATCCTTCAGAAACGGGGGGAGCAATCAAATCTGAAACCAGTGAGACAACTGATTACAGTGTAGCTTAAGTCTAAATGTCGTTAGCCTAGCACCTATCTCAGAGGGGGCTACATAAACAAACCACAGACTACAAATTGGCATCGGTGGACTGCAGCCATGCAGAACTAAAGCTGCTTAAAGCGGCACTCATCCTGTCAAAAAATAAAAGTTAGCTACAAAAACTGTAGCTGCTGACTTTTAAAAAACAGCCACTTACCTGTCCCTTGGTCCCGTGGTGTGTCCCGCACAGCCCATTTGACCGGCCGTCCTGTATTCCAGGAGGCCGGCATCTTCAGTGGGGGCACCCGGCTGTGATAGCTTGCGACTTCACAGCCGGGTACCCACTGCGCATGCGCGAGAGGCGCTGCGCTTCATGAATGGTCCTGTAGTCTTCTGGGACCTGTCACGTGTCCCAAAAGACTACAGGGAGGGAGGACACCTTCTGATCACTTAGGCGATCGGACTGGAAGTGGGAACGGGTACCTGTCAAATTCGGGTTACCCGCTCCCCCCTGCCCCCCAAAGGTGCCAATCCTTAATGGGGAGCAGTCCTTAAAACTTTCCCTTTTGAGTGGAGCTCCTCTTTAAGGCAGGATGACTACACCAATTTTTCAGGAGGATATCAAGACAAAAGGTACATTTTTTTTTCTTTGGGCAGACTTGTTTACACGTGCAGTGCCCCCTGAAGAATAATCAGCATCAAATTGATCTTCAGAGGGCATTTAACGGACAGCGAAGAGACTTTGTGTCACCCCCTCACCACCTGATTTTACTAGCATTCCACATTTGTGGTGGTGGGGAGGGGGCTTGCCATAAGGCCCTATAGACTTGCGTTTGGCAATGGTAATGCCTGCCGAGTGCCACATGCTGTTATTTATTATTTATTTATTTCAGGTACTTATATAACGCCGTCAATTTACGCAGCACTTTACATACCTATTCTACATTCACATCCAGGGGCGGACTGACCATTTGGAAACTCGGGCACTGCCCGAGGGCCCGGGGTCAATAGGGGGCCCCATGAGATGCCTCTGGTACCTTTTTCATAGGCTTTTTTGAGTTTTGGGAAGGACACAGGGGCCTCATGATCCCCTATTGCCCAGGGACCCCATGAGTTGTCAGTCCGCCCCTGTTCACATCAGTCCCTAACCCTCAAGGAGTGTACAATCTAAGGTTCTTAACTCACATTCATACATACAAGTCAGGGACTTCTTTTCCATTTTCTTGCATGTAGGGAGATATGAATGGGCTGCCTTACACACAATGACACAAAGAACGGTCAGAAATGCGCCATGCTTGGTCGCATATGTAGGCGTCAACCAAGCCTAAATCAAGGACAGGTAGAGATGAGCTGAATGTGGGTTTGGTTCAAAGTAGGCTTGGCAAACTTCACTGAATCTGAACATCTTTTAATTTATTTATTTCAGGTACTTCTATAGCGCCATCAATTTACACAGCGCTTTACATATATATTGTACATTCACATCAGTCCCTAACCCTCAAGGGGCGTACAATCTAAGGTCCCTAACTCACATTCATACATACACATACTAGGGACAATTTAGACAGGAGCCAATTCACCTACCAGCATGTCTTTGGAGTGTGGGAGGAAACTGGAGTACCTGGAGGAAACCCATGCAGGCACAGGGAGAACATGCAAACTCCAGGCAGGTGGTGCTGGGGTTGGGATACAAACCAACGACCCTAGTACACCCAGACGGAAGTGCTAACCATTTAGCCACTGTGCTGCCCCAAGTTTTATTTTTGCAGCGCCTATGACGTGTACAGCCCTGAGCAGTTGTGTGCCCAGGTTCAGGCGAGCAGCATGCAGGGGGGGGAGTAAAACCTAGCCGCACATGCAGTTGAAGCCTTAAGGTATTGCACAATTAACATTTGTGAATGTTCTCTGTAAGATACCAAATGTTCACTTTTTGAGTTCTGGTTCACTTTTCCCTACAAGTTCCCCTAAAGCAAAACTATATGGAACGATTGGGCCATTGTGCGTCCTCTTTACTTAATCCATTTATTTGTCTGTGTGATTGAGTACGAGTCCGATGTGTAACTTCATCAAATTAGGAATTCTCCTGCCATTCCCATTTGTTAACCTAATCAGCCAATGAATTTCAGGCTCATTAGACAAAAACAGTACACAACACTATTACATCCACTCAGGCAATTACCTGGCTTAATTGAGTGCAGATGGTTTTCAGAGAACTAATTGTAAATATGCTCGTCGCCCCTTTGAGTTGATAGGCATAATTGTTACAATACGAGACGCGCAGACATATTTGGGGTTTTATAATCGCATCAAATTCTTCTGTGATTTGTAGAGAAGGAAAATAAACTGTCATGTACAGGCCGTGGTGTCATCAATATTGTGAGCTTCCCTAATCGCTGCCCAGACCGGAGGAAAAGTACGGAGAGGCTCCAAGGGCCATCTACCTAATCACTGCGGATGGAGTCAGGCCGGGGCTGCAGTGCGGCCTTGGCCTGTAAAGTGTTCCAGCCCAGGATAAGGATCACCTTCAGCTCAGAATAATTGAATTGGCAGAGACTCCAACATTCACTCTGTAGATTGCATATATCTATTCATTTCCATCATTGTGGTACGTAGAGACATGAATATGTCAATAAAGCTGGAACAGGCAACAGTACCATATTAACCACTTTCCTACCGCCCTATAGTAGAACTACTGCTACAGGGTGGCAGGGCTGCGCAAAATCACGTATATCTCCTAGATCAGTGGTTCTCAACCTTCCTAATGCCGTGACCCTTTAATACAGTTCCTCATGTTGTGGTGACCCCCAACCATAAAATTATTTACCCAGTAATTATAATTCATGAGTGTCGTTTTACCTCCAATACTGCTGCTTTCAACACAGTAGCTGCTTTTAACAGAGTAGCTGCTTTCTACACAGTAGCTGCTTTCTACACAGTAGCTGCTCTTTACACATCGGAAATATGTGTTTTCTGATGGTCTTAGGGGACCCCTGTGAAAGAGTCGTTCGACCCCCAAAGGGGTCGCGACCCACAGGTTGAGAACCACTGTCCTAGATTGTAAGCTTGAAGGAGCAGGGCCCTCAATCCCCTCATGTTTTGCATTGTATTGGTATTGTTCTGTCACATGTTCTGTCCCCCTTTGTAATGTACAGCGCTGAGCGAACTATTGGCGCTTTATAAATACTGTATAATAATAATAATAATATATACAGTACGTGATTTTTCATTTCTGGGTAGGGCCCATTTGACGGCCGCGGCTATCAACCAACGGGTCCTGGCCTGCCATTAGTCGCCGGCACCCGATGATTGCCAAGCATCTCCAATGGGGAGGAGAACTGTTTGCAAACAAAAGAATTCTCCCTGTCAGCTCGTGCACACTGCTTTGGATAGCTGTGCACAGCAGAGCCATCCAAAGCAGTGTGATTACAGTGAAGCACACGGACACATGTAAAACAGCACACAGTTAACCCTTTGATCGTTCCTCATGTTAACTCCTTCCTGCAAATTGTTGCATTTGTAAACTTCAAAAGCCAATATAAAGGAATAGTAGTGGTAAAAATGCACTTTTCAGTTTAACCCAACATTTTTTTTATAATTCACCTTTAACTGAGCGTGGCAGTGGGTGTGTCCTATGCCTACTTACTTTTACTAGTAGGTGACCCTCATTCCCATCTCAGAAAGTTGGGAGGCATGCACTCATAGTTCAATATCTAATTTTTCCCAATGCACAGTATCATTATTATTATTATGTAGTGCTCGCCCCCGTAGGAGCCCGCTGTTAAGGTCTTTAGGTTATTTTCCAGTATTTGCACCCACAGCCAGGCACACAGCCACTCTTGTGGCTCAGTAATCAATCCAGGGGTATGCTTTTATGATGATTTATGCAGAACTTGAACTTTTCTGTTATCAGGCCAGGGGCGGACTGACCATTTGAAAACTCGGGCACTGCCCGAGGGCCCGAGGTAAGTAGGGGGCCCCATGAGATGCCCCTGGTACCTTTTTCATAGTTTTTTTTTAGTTTGGGCAAGGACACAGAGGACCCATGATCCCCTATTGCCCGGGGGCCCCATGAGTTGCCAGTCCACCCCTGGATCAGGCTAACTGTGGGATACTCCAGTGGAAGAACTTGAAGGCACTAATCTTGCAACAAATATTGTACTGAGCTAGACTGAGGCACCAAATACAATATCCCCTTTGAGCAACACTGACTCTAGTACAAGAGGGAAGCACATAGTCTCAGGGATCTTTCACACCAGTCAGTACTCAATAATATTCTTAGATAATTGGATACCTCCTTCCAATATCTTCCACACACCTCTCCTGTGATTTCTCCAGACCAGATCCCCAAAGGACAACCCCTCAGTCAGCTCCAGTGAATTTCAGCAGAATAGGCCCCCAGCTAGCATAGCTGGGACCTTGATAAACAGCAGTCACATGGCAGGCCTGCCCAGAAGGGCAGCAGCCCTCCAGGCTGGGACCTCATCCTCTAGGACAAGAACCCCTCTATTCAAGTACCGGCTATTTATACTCCCTGTCAGCCACCACCTGGGCAACTCTCCCCCAGGGACTGGTCAGGGCTGCATAAATATTCAGCTGATGATTTGACTCTCCCTGCCCATTATTTTCTAGAAGTCTTCCAGACAGGCAGGAGGAAGCAGTCAACCCTGCAGCTAGTGAAACAGAACAGACCAAAATAATCACATGCAGCTCACCTTATTACAGTGAGCCAGTAACTAAATTTACCTAAGCTAGCACCTACCCCTTGCGAGGGGCAAGTGAGACTAAAGGTAATAAATGTGGTGGGATGAGTTCATGGAGAAAAGAAAGTTGATAGTTAGAGGTGGGATAGGCTTTTTCATATACCTCGTTAGTGAGCCTGATGTGCAGAGGAAGGCCTCTCGTACAGCTCCGGCTCAGGGGCCACTGAAGGTGGAACAGCAACCAAAAGAGTACAGAGGGGTATGAGTGCAGATCAATCCAATAGTCTGTGTGGGAGTAGTTGACACCTTCGATGGATGGATACCTGGAGTGAAGCAGCTGGCTGTAAGCAGATGTCACTGTAGAACAGGCTGGCAGCAGGTGGCAATGTAGAGCAGGTTGGTAGCAGGCAGATGACAGAGCAGGTTGGTAAGGTTGGATGCAAGGTCAGAGTGGCTGGGTCGGTAGCAGATGGGCAGATCCGGCATAGACGGCAGGCAGAAGGGAAGTCAAGTCACAGGCAGGGGCGGACTGATAACTCATGGGGCCCTTGGGGAATAGGGGATCATGGGGCCCCTGTGTCCTCGCCCACACTCAAACCACACCCAAAAAAGTCTATGAAAGGTACCAGGGGCATCTCATGGGGCCCTGTACTGACCCCGGGCCCTCGGGCAGTGCCCCAGTTCCCAAATGGTCAGTCCGCCCCTGGTCACAGGCCAATGTCAGCAGCAGTAAGGCAGATCAGGCAGAGGCAGAATCCAAGAAGCAAGCTGAGATCAGTGCAGGTAGCATTCAAGCGAGGTCAAGACAAGCCAGGTCATTCACAGGTACATGAACAGGCACAGGAATACTGGGGGAAGCTGCAGATCAGACAGCACTGGCTCGCAGAATTGCTGGGTTTAAATAGACCTATTGGCGCCAACATTAGCCGTGAGCGGCAGCGGGGCGCGAACACATGTACTCATGCACAAATGCAACTGCTGATGATTATTCGCAGAAGGATGGGCATGCACACATCTCTGCCTGCTCAACTGTGTATGCCTGGAGGCTTCAACTGTACTATGGCTAGTACCTTCCTGACAGGCTTCTCCAGAGGTATGAGTTTTCACGGATCACCTAAAGGTGTACAGAATAGGAAAGAGACAGATTAAGGGCGGGAGTTCCATAGGTTGAGAGAGGCTCTGGAGAAATCCTGGAGGTAAGCATGGAAGGAGGTGACAAGGGCACTAGAGATCAGAAGGTCTTGGGAAGAGCAGAGAGAACGGTTTGGCTGGTATCTTGAGATGTGGTTAGTGATGTAGCTTGGGGAGAGTTCTGGATGGCTTTATAAGTTACAATTTGGAGTTTTATTCATTGGGTGATCAGAAGCCAGTGGAAGAATTGGCAGAGAGGGGCAGCAGGTTCTGGGCAGTTGTTGAGGTGGATGAGTCTAGCAGCATCATTCATGATGGACTCCAGGAGGAATAGCCTGTGTAGAAGAATGTCCACAAGAAGAGAGTTGCAATAGTCAAAGTGAAAGCTAACGAGAGTGAATTTGTAGCTTTGTGGTCTCATTGGTTAATAAGGGGTGAATTTTGGAAATGTTATGGAGAACAAAAGCTGCAAGAATTGGACAGTTATCAGATGTGGAGCCAGAACGAGAGGTCAGAGTCCTGGATTACACCCAGCACCCTGGTACAAGGGGAAGGAAAGAGAGAACTTCAGTAAAATCCTATTAAATCTTTCAAGATGAATGCCTTACTTTTTCAATAAATAATGGATTTCAGAAATGTGATGTTATTGCTCCTTCTGTAAATTTCACTGTGTGCTGGTGATGGGGGAGGAGGGAAGATCTCTACAGGATTTGCATATCATATTAGGACTGCTTATTGGGGACAATAGGAAATGGATTGATGTTGGCCCAATCCATGAGTGCAGATCTACAGAGATCGTACGTGCCCACAGAAGGAAGCATGATATCAGCACATCACAGTTTACTTCCATAAACTACACAAAGGAAGTCATGAGCAGGGGCGGATTAACAACTCATGGGGCCCCCAGGCAATAGGGGATCATGGGACCCCTGTGTGCTTGCCCAAACTCAAAAAAGCCTATGAAAAAGGTACCAGGGGCATCTCATGGTCAAGTTACAACCAAAAAAACATAAATCTATTTTATTGGGATTTTATGTGATAGACTAATACAAAGTGGCACATAATTGTAAAGTGGAAGGAAAATTATAAATGGTTTTCTAAATTTTTTACAAATAAATATCTGAAAAGTGTGGCGTGCATTTTTATTCAGCCGCCTTTACTTTGATACCCCTAACTAAAATCTAGTGGAACCAATTGCCTTCAGAAGTAATCTAATTAGTAAATAGAGTCCACCTGTGTGTAATTTATTCTCAGTATACATACAACTGTTCTGAGATTTGTTAGAGAACATTACTGAACAAACAGCATCATGAAGGCCAAGGAACACACCAGACAGGTCAGGGATAAAGTTGTGGAGACGTTTAAAGCAGGGTTAGGTTATAAAAAATATTCCAAGCTTCGAACACCTCACAGAGCACTGTTCAATCCATCATCCGAAAATGGAAAGAGTATGGTGCAACTGCAAACCTACCAAAACATGGCTGTCCACCTAAATTGACAGGCTGGGCAAGGAGATCATTAATCAGAGAAGCAGCAAAGAGGGGCGGACTGACAACTCATGGGGCCCCGGGCAATAGGGGATCATGGGGCTCCTATGTCCTTGCCGAAACTCAAAAAAGCCTAAGAAAAAGGTACCAGGGGCATCTCATGGGGCCCCCTACTGACCCCGGGCCCTCGGGCAGTGCCCGAGTTTCCAAATGGTCAGTCCGCCCCTGGTCGTGAGACTGGTCACCATTTCTCCAGAGGGAAACAGCGGATATTGGTTCAATAATACCCCCCCCCCCCCTTCCCAAGAACAAACTTTAAAAGCATGGAAAAACAAACTTTCAAAACAAAAGGCTAGCAAGTAAGGAAGCACCTTTATAATTATTATATTTTCCTTTTGCCTGGAGTTAAATGGGAACTAAACTCACTCAATCAACTTGAAATATTTTTTACTCCCTATTCTGCTAGCCTTAGTAAATATATAGGAAGGTATATTATATTTATTGGCTCTAAACTTTTTTTTTTTCTACATTTCTTCAGTTGCTTCATAGTTTCTGGCGCAGGCCAAAATTATGTCATACATCTCAGGAGTCTTCATGGGCATTTTTGTTTCTTTCCCTGTAGGAGGGGCAGGGGGGCTTTCTCTGCTAAGCACATCTTCCTACCTGCATGCCTGAGCTAAGGGCAGATGAAATCCAGGAAGTAAATGAATCATCTGCCATTACTCAAGATGGCCATAGCTGTGGCAGGGAGGGGGGGTTCAAAGTGATTTCTCAACAAAATAAAGCATGGAGAAATGGATGGGTAGGTTACTTTGAATGATAAAAATGAATGAATGCGACAAAGGTTAATCTTGCTGGGCACTATGTACAAGATGAGGACATTAACATTGTTCTGCAGAACCTTAGCACCGTCCTTGCAGGGGCCAGTAATGGACTTGGCTTAGTTGAAGCAGATAAAAGACACAAACTTCTTTCTTTAGGCAACTTGAGCAGAGTCCCTTTAGCACAGAACCAGATGGACTAAGCTCTGCAGGATACCACCCGGTACCCCCTTTCTCCTGCACACACAGCTGACTCTCTAGCACCAGAGGGATAGTAGTAGCCCACAGTCTTCAAGATCAACCACACAGTCTGTACTTAAAAAAATGTCCTCAGACAAACAGATAGATCCTACCAATGTCCTCCAGATACCTCTACCAGTGATTCCAGACCAGATCCAACAAAAGAAAGTCCCTCAGTCAGCTTCCAGGCCTCTCAGCTAGCCCAGCTGAGGCCTCACAAACAGCAAGCACATGACTGGACTGTCTGGGAGGGCAGCATGCCGTCCAGCCTGGACTTCTCTCCAGGACAAGACGAGACTGCTCTAGATCTCAGAACATTTATACCCATTTCCCAGCAGCCACCGGTGAAGGAGCCCATTAAGATTGGCTGGGACAATATAAATATCCATGCTGCCCATTTACATTACTCCACACCTATGTTCCAGAACTGAATAAGTAGCTCTACACCCTGTTCCAAATTATTATGCAAATTATATTTTTTTCATTTACCTAAATAATTTATGTAAATAACAGTCAGCATAATTCTCATGTTATCAACTATTAAGAGTACAATTCACATTTTAATGAACAAACCTCCTAATGATAACAGGATTTTTGTTCCAAATTATTCCGCACAGTAAGTTTCAAAACACTTTATAGGTTGTAAAGAACTGAAAATTTTCATTTGTTGTGTTTGCAGCATATTTACTGAAATCAAAAGCTATTTCAATCAAACTTTTAACAACATTTTAATATTTTAAACATTTGAACAGGTCACGTTACATTGTAACATAGGACCCCTTATTTGATAGCAGCTTAACATGTCTTGCATCCATTGAACTTTTTGAGTTTTTGGACAGTTTCTGCTTGAATTTGTTTGCAAGATGTCAGAATAGCCTCCCAGAGCTGCTGTTTGGATGTAAACTGCCTCCCACCCTCATAGATCTTTTGCTTGAGGATGCTCCAAAGGTTCTCAATAGGATTGAGGTCAGGGGAGGATGGAGGCCACACCATGACTTTCTCTCCTTTTATCCCCATAGCAGCCATTGATGCAGAGGTATTCTTTGCAGCATGAGATGGTGCATTGTCATGCATGAAAATGATTTTATTACGGAACGCATAGTTCTTCCTTCTGTACCAGCGAAGAAAGTGGTCAGTCATAAACTCCACATACTTTGCAGAGGTTATCTTTACACCTTCGGGGCTCCTAAAGGGGCCGACCAGCTCTGTTCCCATGATTCCGGCCCAAAACATGACTCCACCACCGCCTTGCTGATGTCGCAGCCTTGTTGGAACAGGGTGGCCGTCCTCCAACCATCCACTACTCTATCCATCTGGACCATCCAGGGTTGCACGGCACTCATCAGTGAACAGGACTGTTTGAAAATTAGTCTTCATGTATTTTTCTGCCCAATGCAGCCGTTTCTGCTTGTGAGCATTGGTTAGTGGTGGCCGAATAGAAAGTTTATGCACAGTTGCAAGACTCTGGAGGACTCTACTCCTTGATGTCCGTGGGACTCCAGAGGCACCAGAAGCTTCAAATATCTGTTTGCTGCTATGTAATGGTATTTTAGCAGCTGCTCTCTTGATCCGATGCATGGATCTGGCAGAAATCTTCCTCAATGTGCCTTTATCTGCACGAATCCGTCTGTGCTCTGAATCAGCCACAAATCTATTCATAGTGCAATAATCACGCTTAAGTTTTCATGAAATATCTAATGTTTTCATACCTCGTCCAAGGCATCAAACTATTTCACTCTTTTCGGCAACAGAGAGATCCTTTTTCTTCCCCATATTGCTTGAAAATGGTGCTCTGCTTAATAATGTGGAACATCCTCCTTTAGTAGTTTTTCCTTAAATTGGGCTCACTGGCCAATCTAATTATCACAGGTGTCCGAGATTGTTTTCGGTGATCAAAAGAGCCCTGACACACAATGCCATCCATGAGTTAAACTGAAAAACAAACTATTTAAGCTTTGTGACACTTAAATAGAATTTGCATAATAATTTGGAACATGGTGTAGATCAGTGGTTCTCAACCTGTGGGTCGCGACCCCTTCACAGGGGTCCCCTAAGACCATCAGAAAACACATATTTCCGATGTGTAAAGAGCAGCTACTGTGTTGAAAGCAGCAGTATTGGAGGTAAAATGACACTTCATGAATTATAATTACTGGGTAAATAATTTTAGGATTGGGGGTCACCACAACATGAGGAACTGTATTAAAGGGTCACGGCATTAGGGAGGTTGAGAACCACTGGTGTAGATATACAGAGTGAGAGCAATTAAATCTGCAGCCCGTGAGACACAGAGCCAAACCTAAACAATCAAATGAGCTACACTGGCTACAGTGAGCTAGGACTAAATCTGCCAGCAACAAAAATACAGCTCCACTGGATACAGTGAGTCAGAACTAAATCTATCTACTCCTAGCACCTATCTAAGAGGGTGCTACATACCTGTGCTTTTTCACTCAAAGGGAAATTGCTCTTCTAGCCGATCTCAGACTGTTGTGGTCACCATTCCTTTTACCAATGTCATCAGATAAAATGCAGGGCCAGCTACTCACTGCTATCCCTGCATTGGACATGGTGATTAAGGAGTTTCCTCCTGCATCCCCCAGGGAGGATTGACTTTAATTTTTTTATGATATGTACTGTACCTTTAAGAGGAGATGATTCCTCAGATAACTATTTTTTGTTTTATATTCGAAGCCATCAGAAAACACCTTTCTGGACAAATGCCATCCCTGCGATCAATGGATGTTAAGGCCAGGCATTTGCTGAGGAAATTATTGATGACATTTCAGCACGGGAATGGAAGCCATCACTCGGATTCTGTAGGTTATTGCAGCGGTTTCTAAGATTCCCACTTCCTCCTCAGACACGTCTCTGGCTGATTGCAGATCAATACGCTTATGAAATCTCCTCAACAGTCATCGGATTTCAAACAACATGTACAATGCATTGCCTCCATTAATCCTTTAATAATACATGTCGGAGTTTGTTTGTGGCTTGGAATACAGAAGCGTTAAATTGACATTCTTGAGTTATCTTCCTTCATCTACATCTCCAGGGCCAATGGGGGCAACTTGGATGACCAAATTCTCCCCAGCAGATGGAGAACTATAATACTCAGCATGTCTTCACCAGCTGCTATCCTGTGACTTGTAGATTTTCTACAAGCCAGGAGACACATAAATCATGTAGCCATTGGCCCAGGGCAGTGGTCTCCAAACTGTTGCCCGGGGGCCAAATGTGGCTTTTTAATTGCCTTTATCTTGCCCTTGAGGTAATATTTATCCCTTTGACACCAATGATGGGGCACTGTTCTTTGCACTGACACCAATGATGGAGCACCATTCCCTCCACCCATGCCAACAATGGGGCATTATTCCTTCCACTAAAACCAAGGGTGGGGTATTGTTTACTCCCACTGGCCATCATCTGGCATTCCCTAAAGCCTGAATGTCATAAAACTGGCTCTTTGTTTAAAAGGTTTGGAGACCCCTAGCCTAAGGGTTACCTTGAGACAAGAGCAAAGCACAGGTTGATTTTGAACCCTGAATTTGGGCTTGCTAGCTTAGGTTTGCCCAACCTTCTCCATAGGAGAACCCTGGTAGTATTATACGATGAACCTCTATACAAGTGTTTCTCAACCTTTTTTTCACTCATGGAACCTTTTGAGAGTATGCTAAATGTCAAAGCACACCAGTTACCCCCATCTTTTCAAAGAAGAGTCCTCAGTTCTTACCCTTAACCCCCATCCTTTCACATCAGAGTCCCCAGTTCTTAGCATTCCTTCCTTCGTTTTACATCAGAGTCCTCAGTTCTTATCCTTACCCCCCCCCCATCATTTCACATCAGAGTCCTCAGCTCTTACCCTTTCCACCCATCATTTCACATCAGAGTCCTCAGTTCTTATCCTCTACCATGCACCGTTTCACATCAGAGTTTTCAGTTCCTAACCGTACCCTCCCCCCCCCCCCCCCCCCCATCCATTCTTTCACATCAGAGTCCTCAGTTCTTACCCTCTACCATGCATCATTTTACATTAGAGTCCTCAGTTCTTAGCATTCCTTCCTTTGTTTTACATCAGAGTCCTCAGTTCTTACCCTTACCCCCCATCCATTTACATCAGAGTCCCCAGTTCTTAGCATTCCTTCCTTCGTTTTACATCAGAGCCCTCAGTTCTTAACCTTACCCCCCCCCCCCCCATCCTTTCATATCAGAGTCCTCAGCTCTTACCCTTTCCACCCATCATTTCACATCAGAGTCCTCAGCTCTTACCCTTTCCACCCATCATTTCACATCAGAGTCCTCAGTTCTTATCCTCTACCATGCACCATTTTACATCAGAGTTTTCAGTTCCTAACCGTACCCTCCCCCCCCCCCATTCTTTTACATCAGATTCCTCAGTTCTTACCCTCTACCATGCATCATTTTACATCAGAGTCCTCAGTTCTTACCCCTACCACGCATCATTTCACATCAGAGTCCTCAGTTCTTGTCCTTACCCCACCCCCTCCATTCTTTTACATCAGAGTCCTCAGTTCTTAACCTCTACCATGCATAGTTTCACATCAGAGTCCTTAGATCTTAAACTTACCCTGCCTCCCATTGTTTCACATCAAAGTCCTCAGTTCTTACCTTTACACCCCATTGTTTCACATTAGGGTCCTAATAATTTCCCCATAAATCCCTATGGGGAGGGTTCTTAGTTCTCCTCCTCCCTTTCACATCAAAGAACTTAGCTCCTCCCCACCCTGTTCACACCAGAGTTCTCAGTCCCCCCCCTCCTTCCCTCAAGGTAGGACTCCAAGAGGGTCCTAGCTTCCAATCTTGCAGTGGGCATGAGATGGAGCAGGTCTAAACAGAGGCAAGCTTCGATCCCCTTCTGAATGCTGAGGCCGCCCTGAAATCCACCTTCCCTGAATTAGTGTCGTGTTTCCATAGTGCTGGTGGCTGGCTAGTCTGTACCATGGAAAGGAATGATGCTGTGCAATAATATCCGATGAAGCACAGCACCCCTGAAAGCCCCAAATGGCACACCAACCCCGCTACAGTGCCTTGAAAAAGTATTCATACCCCTAGAAATTGTCCACATTATGTCATGTTACAACTAAAAACTTAAATGTATTTTATTGAAATTTGATGTGATAGACCAACACAAAGTGGCACATAATTGTGGAATGGAAGGAAAATGAGAAATGGTTTTCAAAATTTTTTACAAATAAATATCTGAAAAATGTGGTGGCATTTGTATTCAGCCCCCGGAGTCAATAGTTTGCAAGTCTTTTTGGGGATGTCTCTCCCAGCTTTGCACATCTAGAGAGGGACATTTCTGCCCATTCTTCTTTGCAAAATAGCTCAAGCTGTCAGATTGGATGGAGAGTGTCTGTGAACAGTAGTTTAAGTCTTGCCACAGATTCTCCATTGGATTTAGGTCTGGACTGTGACTGGGCCATTCTAACACATGAATATGTTTTGATCTAAATCATTCCATTGTAGCTCTGGCTGGATGTTTCGGGTCGTTGTCCTGCTGGAAGGTGAACCTCCGCCCCATTCTCAAGTCTTCTGCCGATTCTAACAGGTTTTCTTCTAAGATTGCCCTGTATTTGGCTCCATCCATCTTCCTATCAACTCCGACCAGCTTCCCTGTCCCTGCTGAAGAAAAGCATCTCCACAACATGATGCTGCCACCACCATGTTTCACAGTGGGGATGGTGTGTTGAGGATGATGTGCAGTGTTAGTTTTCCACCACATAGCTTTTTGTTTTTAGGCCAAAAAGTTAAATTTTGGTCTCATCTGACCAAAGGACTTTCTTCCACATGTTTTCTGTGTCCCCCACATGGCTTCTCACAAACTGCACATGGGACTTCTTATGGCTTTCTTTCAACAATTGCTTTTTTCTTGCCACTCTTTCATAAAGGTCAGATTTGTGGAGTGCAGGACTAATAGTTGTCCTGTGAACAGATTCTCCCACCTGAGCTGTGGATCTCTGCAGCTCCTCCAGAGTTCCCATGGGCCTCTTTGCTGCTTCTCTGATTAATGATCTCCTTGCCCAGCCTGTCAATTTAGGTGGACAGCCATGTCTTGGTAGGTTTGCAGTTGTGCCATACTCTTTCCATTTTTGGATGATGGATTGAACAGTGCTCTGTGAGGGGTTTGAAGCTTGGGATATTTTTTATAACCTAACCCTGCTTTAAACTTCTCCACAACTTTATCCCTGACCTGTCTGGCGTGTTCCTTGGCCTTCATGATGCTGTTTGTTCAGTAATGTTCTCTAACAAACCTCAGAACAGTTGTATGTATACTGAGAATAAATTACACACAGGTGGACTCTATTTACTAATTAGATTACTTCTGAAGGCAATTGGTTCCACTAGATTTTAGTTAGGGGTATCAGAGTAAAGGGGCCTGAATAAAAATGCACGCCACACTTTTCAGATATTTATTTGTAAAAAATTTAGAACACCATTTATCATTTCCACTTTACAATTATGTGCCACTTTGTATTAGTCTATCACATAAAATCCCAATAAAATAGATTTATGTTTTTGGTTGTAACATGACAAAATGTGGAAAATTTCAAGGGGTATGAATACTTTTTCAAGGCACTGTAAGAAGAGCTACTCTATACTAAGCACTGCAAAAACAGATCAAGCTCAAACTATAAAGGTGTGAACCTAGCCTTAGGCTATTAGCATTTTTTGAGCTTCAGTGTCTAGGAGCAGAAATTTTTTTTTAGTAGAGCTAAACGCTCCTAAGTGCTCCTAAACGCTACTAAAATGCTCCTAACAGCTTTTTCCTCTACATGTATTGTAAAAAACGCTAATAAAATGCTAACGCTCCTGAACGCTACTAAAACGCGACTAAAAACGCTATTACCAGAGTTATTTATCCAGCAATTTTTACAGCATTGAGGTAAAGAAAGGCGCTAGTGTGCACTAAGCTAAGGATGAGTGGAGTGATTTCCGTGAAACCGATTTCACTGCAAAATTCCCTTTTTCACTAGAACACAAGCTTCCAATTTAGTTCATTGAGGTACTTAAGTGAAATCAGCTTGTTTTGTTTTTTTTTGTATTTTGTACTTTTTGCCCCATTTTTGGTTATTTTATTCTTATTTTCTTCCATAGATTTTGTTTTATTTCATGTTTTCACTTTTTTTAATCTCTATTAAAAAAACATACTATTGGTACAAGAACAGGTCCAAGAATGAATGGAGCATCTGTAATCCCCAGGCGTCATTTAAAACCCAATAAAATCCACCAAAAACACCATCATTTTGCCTTCCCTATTGACTGCAATTAATTTGGCTTACTGCATGCTTGTGGTGTTCTATAAATAATACAAAGGGTTAGAAATGTTTATTATAATGTAATATATATATATATATGTTTTACATAAAGTTTACAATACAGCTAATGAAAATTATAATAATCAGCTATTTTGGCTAAAATAAATATAAGGGTTGATTTAATAAAAACTGGAGACTGCAAAAGCTGGTGCAGATGTTCATGGTAGCCAATCAGCTTCTAACTTCTGCTTGTTTTAAATAAAAAAAAACCTGGAAGCTGATTGGTTTCTATGCAGAGCTGCACCTGATTTTTCACTCTTCGGTTTTAGTAAATCAACCCCATTGTGTAACAAGTCTTGGTAGTCTCCAGGAGGTGCAATGCACCAGACACTGGACAAACAGTAGTGCTTGCCTTTCTCGTGACCCAATTTTTCAAACAATTGAAGTAAGTAAGTACAATATAGGACAAGTAACTGTATAAACTTGAGCTGCAGAGCCTGTAAACACTTTTGTTTTTTTAACAGACTGTAAGTAGAGATACACTCCCGAAAAGGAGCCAAAGCTCGCCTGTTGGGTCTGTAGTGCACCACATAAGGAACTGCTGTTGAACTGCTTCTTTTTCCCCAGCTAGAGTGCACACAGTATTGTCTTCACTCTTTCACTGGATCAGATGGAACAGTCTAGGGGGTATATTTTTAGAGTTTTATTTAAGATTGAACTTTGATGGAGTGAAGGAAGCATAGCATTTCCCAGAATTGATGAACCTCGACAATTTGAGGACTCTCCTCTATGTTGCTGAACTGTACAAAAATATCCCACAGAATCTCTAATGCTGATGGTAACCAGGGGCAGACTGACCACTTGGAAACTTGGGCACCGCCCGAGGGCCCGGGGTCAGTAGGGGGCCCCATGAGATGCCCCTGGTACCTTTTTCATAGGCTTTTCTGAGTCTGGGCAAGGACACAGGGGCCCCATGATCCCCTATTGCCCGGGGGCCCCTTGAGTTGTCAGTCCGCCCCTGATGGTGACTATGACTTCTCCCAAGAGACCAACACAGTTACTAACTTCCCAGCACATGGATCATCTACTCACACAGCCAGGGGAGGACTGACCATTTGGAAACTCGGGCACTGCCCGAGGGCCCGGGGTCAGTAGGGGGCCCCATGAGATGCCCCTGGTACCTTTTTCATAGGATTTTCTGAGTCTGGGCAAGGACACAGGGGCCCCATGATCCCCTATTGCCCGGGGGCCCCATGAGTTGTCAGTCCGCCCCTGATGGTGACTATGACTTCTCCCAAGAGACCAACACAGTTACTAACTTCCCAGCACATGGATCATCTACTCACACAGCCAGGGGAGGACTGACCATTTGGAAACTCGGGCACTGCCCGAGGGCCCGGGGTCAGTAGGGAGCCCCATGAGATGCCCCTGATACCTTTTTCATAGGCCTTTTTGAGTTTGGGCAAGGACACAGGGGCCCCATTATCCCCTATTGCCCGGGGGCCCCATGAGTTGTCAGTCCGGCCCTGCACACAGCCACAGGATCACTGGTTACCTCCTTCCGATATCCACCAGGCTCTTCTCAGTGAGGGAGATGTAGACTCACACCACCATAGGACAGATGGACACTTTCCCCCAAGGTCTTCCTGGTTTTCTCCAGTGAGCTTCTCCAGACCCCAAACTGATTCCAAGACTAAGCTTGTGAAGGGTTCGCCCAGCTAGGCTTAGCTGGGACCTCAATGTCTTATCAACAACATCTCCAGCGCTCCTGCCCCAGGGGCAAAGTCCCCTGCACAGGTGTCTCCTCAAGCAGGAATGGGCCCTGGAATTCTGCTGTCTTATCTCAGGTCTCAAATCATTTATGGGTTCTCAAACCACCTACTTGGCACAAGGATTGGCTAGAGTCCCATAAACATTCAAGCTGCCCATTCTGTTCTTCCTTCCACTACGATTCTAGAATTCTCTAGAATACAGGAAGTAATCAGAACAGCAGCCTGGAGACACTGAGCAGCCCTGAACAATCAACCCCTGCTCTACTGATTACAGAGGAGCTAACTAAATTTACCTACTGTCCTACATTACTCTAGGAGGGTGCTATAGGTCCAGAATAGAATAAAATTGCCCTGACTATAAAAAAATAATAAATAAATAAAAATGGGCATAATTAGTACAAAATAAAATAATGTATAAAACAAAACCACAATCTATTCCATTTGATTCTCCCTACCTGTGCTCTGTAGACCAGTGAGCTCTTCCTCAGTACAAGAACACTGCAGTTCTTGCTGATGAATGGAGATCTGGGTTAATGTGCTTGCCTGGCACAGAATGGAGTCCATTCACTGTGACCTTACAAACATTTTGCAATGATGCAAGTCACCCAGATGCCAGCGTATAAACACGCCACGTCGGATTTAGGTGATAATTAGATCAATCACAAAGTTAAAAGCCTCATTAGTCCACTGTCACAGTGAGATCCAGATTTTTACAAATAGGCTCTCTATTGATTTCAAGATGGCATACTTGGAATTTAAGGTTTTTCTTTAAAGGAGACTGAAACTTAATTAAAAAAAAACAAAACGCACGTGTGTGTGTGTGTGTGTGTGTGTGTGTGTGTAGAAAAGTGTGGAAGCTTTTTGAAGACCCCTCATATATACACTGCTCCAAAAAATGAAAGGCAGACTTTTTAATCAGAGTCTAGCATCAAGTCAATGAAACTCCTGGAATATTGATCTGGTCAGTGAAGTAGCAGAGGGGGTTGTTAATCAGTTTCAGCTGCTTTGGTGTTAATGAAATTAACAACAAGTGTGCTAGATGGGCAACAATGAGACGATCCCCAAAACAGGAATGATTTTATAGGAGGAGGCCACTGACATTTTATTCCATACTCATTTTTTTTTGTTTTTTTTATTATATCTTTTATTAAATTTTATATGCATGAGTCAACAATATATCATTTATAAAAAATACATACATTCCAAATCACTTCGTCACCCCCATCCCCTCCCCCCCCCCCCTTACCACTTCCCCCCCATCCTTTAAATTACCCTCACTGGTATCTTTAATTTGAAACTCTGACTTTCCTCGTTTCCTGTTCCAATAGATCTTTCAATTCTTCTCTTTTAAGGGTAAACTTCTGATGTAAATCTATGTCCTGCTTTTTTTATGTACCTGCTCTAATTTGCATAACTCTTCAATCACCTCCTTTAATTTCCTCTCTCGATCTCTCCTTTTTTTTGTCCCTACAGCTATCAAAATTCCTAGTCTCGCTGTGACAGGGATTTCAATTGTCTACGCTCTATTAATGTATAGTCTACTTGGGGATACGATCTGTGCACCGAAGAGAAGGTATAATGTCTTTCTCTAGGATGTTTCACTCTCCACATATCTATGAATTGACTTTGATGTAACCTCCTTTTCAACATTTTTAATTTTTTACCTCCCTCTTTCTGCGCACTCAACGACGCATCCATCCATGGATCCAGACAAAAATGAAAATCTCCTGCCCAGGGGCGGACTGACAACTCATGGGGCCACCGTGCAATAGGGGATCATGGGGCCCCTGTATCCTTGCCCAAATGGTTTAGATCAAAGCATATTCATACGTTAGAATGGCCCAGTCAAAGTCCAGCCCTAAATCAAAATGAGAATATGTAGCAAGGGGGGCAGACTGACAACTCATGGGGCCCTGGGCAATAGGGGATCAGCCTATGAAAAAGGTACCAGGGGCATCTCATGGGGCCCCCTACTGACCCTGGGCCCTCGGGCAGTGCCCAAGTTTCCAAATGGTCAGTCCGCCCCTGCTCCTGCCACAATCAGACTATCCCTCTTAAAATTCATAATTTTCCTGAGCACTTCTTGAAGAAACACTTCTGGATTTTTGTTTGGGCAATAGATGTTAACCAATGTATATTTTTGTCCCTGCATTTTCCCTCTTAAACCTATATGCTGACCTTCTGGATCTACCAATTTTTCCTCAACCTCAAAACTTATATTTTTTGAGAATTCGATTCCCACTTTTTTAGCCCTCTTTATTGGTGAATCTGCAGAATGCCAGGTTGGATAATACCGCGAGTATAGTTTGACATTGGTATCATAAGACAGGTGTGTCTCCTGTAAGAACACCATATCTATAGAATAGTGATGTACTTCCCTTCCCTCAGTATCTTATGTCTTTTAGTTGGAGAATTTAAACCTTTAACATTATAAGTCAAAAATTAATCAAACTCATGTCAGTATACTATTTCTCTTCCCCTCTACATTTTCATTTACAGGTAAGAAGACATAAGCTATTCAAATCCTGGACAGCCAGCTCCCCCCACCCATCTTTTCTGACTGTTTTTCACTAGTTTTGCATTTGGCTAGGGTCAGTGTCACTACTGGTAGCATGAGGCCATACCTGGACCCTACAGAGGTTGCACAGGCAGTCCAACTCCTCCAGGATGGCACATCAATACGTGCCATTGCCAGAAGGTTTGCTGTGTCTCCCAGCACAGTCTCAAGAGCATGGAGGAGATTCCAGGAGACAGGCAGTTACTCTAGAAGATCTGGACAGGGCCGTAAAAGGTCCTTAACCCATCAGCAGGACCGGTATCTGCTCCTTTGTGCAAGGAGGAACAGGATGAGCACTGCCAGAGCCCTACACAATTACCTCCAGCAGGCCACTGGTGTGAATGTTTCTGACCAAACAATCAGAAACAGACTTCATGATGGTTGCCCGAGGGCCCAACTTCCTCTAGTGGGCCCTGTGCTTACAGCCCGGCACCACAGAGCTTGACTGGCATTTGCCATTGAACACCAGAATTGTCAGGTCCATCACTGGTGCCCTCTGCTTTTCACAGATGAGAGCAGGTTCATCCTGAGCACATGTGACAGACGTGAAAGGGTCTGGAGAAGCCGTGGAGAACGTTATACTGCCTGTAACATCGTTCAGCATGACCGTTTTGGATGTGGGTTAGTGATGGTCTGGGGATGCACATCCATGGAGGGACACACAGACCTCTACACGCTAGACAATGTCACCCTGACTGCCAATGGGTATCGGGTTGAAATCCTTGGACCCATTGTCAGACCCTATGCTGCTGCAGTGGGTCCTGGGTTCCTCCTGGTGCACAACAATGCCCGGCCTTATGTGGTGAGAATATGCAGGCAGTTCCCAGAGGATTAAGGAATTGTTGATACCATTAAATGGCCCCCATGCTCGCCTGACCTGACATATCACGTTTTGGTCCATCAACACTGCCAGGTTGCACCTCAGACTGTCCAGGAGCTCAGTGATGCCCTGGTCCAGATCTGGGAGGAAATCCCCCAGGACACCATCCGTCGTCTCATTAGGAGCCTCCCCCGACATTATCAGGCATGCATACAAGCACATGGGGGCCATACAAACTACTAAGTACCATTCAGAGTTGCTGCAATGAAATTTCAGCAAAATGGACTCGCCTGCTGCATCATTTTTTCACTTTGATTTTCGGGGTGTCTTTGAATTCAGTCCTCTGTAGGTCGATCATTTTCAATTCCATCAAACGATGGGGCGTCCTTACATTCCTAACACATTACCCAGTCCATGTCAGTATAGAGATCCAGCAGGAGATTTGTCCCCATTGAGCTCTGATGTGTTTTCAAAGTATTCCTTTATTTTTTTGAGCAGAGTATATATATTATACAATTATGAGCAATGAAATTTAGAAGTAAATTATATTTTCTGTATATTTCCTCCTAATGTTCTGAACAAACACACGATACAAATGAAAATAAATCAAAATAAAGTAGAAAAAATATGGTTTTGTTTAGCTCAATAAATTGTTTAACATTGCAATATTCATATTGATATTTACAGTAAGTGGTGTACAGGGGCAGACTGACCATTTGGAAACTCGGGCACTGCCTGAGGGCCCGGGGTCAGTAGGGGGCCCCATGAGATGCCTTTGGTACCTTTTTCATAGGCTTTTTTGAGTTTGAGAAAGGACACAGGGGCCCCATGATCCCCTATTGCCCGGGGGCCCCATGAGTTGTCAGTCCGCCCCTGGTGGTGTAACTTCACAGGCCCTTGACTATTCTTAGCTGCTCTGTTCGTAAAAGATTGTTGCTGGCAAAAGGTGACTTTGCACACAATTTTAAGTGTATCCAAACTGTAAAATGGAATACTGTATACTGCAGTTTATCGATCCTTATATGTGCTGCACAGTCTTACCTTAACCACTTGACCTTCGGAAAGTTTTACTCCCTTCATTACCAGGGCATTTTCATTACCAAGGCATTTTCATTACCAGTGCATTTTTTTTTGTCTCTTCAGCACTGTGCTACTTTGACTGGCAATTGCTCAGTCATGCAACAAAATGTACCCAAATAAAGTTTTTATAATTTTTTTCACACAAATAGAACTTTCTTTTGCTGGAATTTGGGTTTTTTATTTACTATTATATAAATGAAAAAAGACAACAAATTTTGAAAAAACTTATATTTTCTACCTTCTGCTATAAAACATATCCAATTAAAAAAAAAAAAGCAAATTTCTTCATAAATTTAGGTAAAAATATATTCTGCTACATGTCTGTGGTTGAAGAAAAAAACGAATAAGTGTATATTAATTGGTTTGTGTGAAAGTTATAGCATCTATAAACTATGGCATATATACTGGAATTTACACAGCTATGATGCTATACTGGTAATGGCAGTGATCAGCAACTTATAGTGGGACTGTGATAGTTTGGCAGGCAATCTGGCACTAACAGACCCCCCGCTGGGAGGGACACTAACTGACTAACTGACATCACTAGTGACACTAATACAGTGATCAGATATAATACTGTATGCTGTCAATGTAATAATGACACTGAATGGGAAGGGGTTAACATCAAGAAGAAATTAAGGGGTTAACTGTGTGCCTAACAATGTGTAATGTGTGCTGCATTTACTAAGAGACCTGGCTGTCTTTCCTCCTTGTTTTGCAGGGAGAAGAAACAGCCAGATCTTTTAACCAGTTCCGCTCCTGCTTTTGTGGTCTCGGCTGTCAATCACCGGGTGAATATCTCCGATGGGGGAGAGACCTGTATGTAAACAATACAGATCTCTCCCCAGTCAGCTCCTGCACACTGCTTTGTATGGCTGTGCATAGCACAGGCATACAAAGCAGTGTGCTTACAGTGAAGCACACACACAGCCCCTATTGTGAAACAGCACACAGTTAACTCGTTGATCGCCCCCAGATGTTAACCCTTTCATGCCCAGTGCCATTAGTACAGTGTCAGTGCTTTTTATTAGCACTGATTCAATGTATTAGTGTCACTGGGGATGTTTTTACTGGACATCTTTAATAGCAAGCAGTCAAAAATCTTATTTTTTTCTCAAAATTGTCGGTCTGAGAAAAAAGGGATGTAAATTTCATTTGGGTGCAGTGTTGCATGACCGCGCAATTGTCAGTTAAAGTAACGCAGTAAAAGAGCCATGTGTGTTTATAAACACAGGACTCTGTGCTGTCCACGTGCAAAATGATTGGCCAGGACCTGCTAAAAAAAATTGCTCTGTAGCCAGTAACAGCACAGGTGAGCAGGGGGCACGCACATGCTCGCTCCAAACCTGGAAGAGGCTGGATGATGTACATGTACGTGATCTAGGCTGGCTGTGCCACCCACCCACAGTAAATGTACTGTGGGCGGGTGGCAAGCAATTAAAGTTGAAGCTTGATCTACACTTTCTCCATGATGCAGAGGATACATTAAGGTAATAAAAAAACGAAGCATTTAGTACCACCTAAGGCTAGGCTCAACCCTGCCTGCACTGTGCGGGTATCTTGCAGGTGCAGTTGTTCCTGCACTCGCAGCCACCCACAGCCCGATTGCACTGCTCCTAAGAGACATGCAGGGCTGCCATTCATTCCAAATGGCACCCTCAAGCATCTCAACCTGCACCACATTTCCAGGTGCGGGAAACGCAGGGAAATCGCTTGATCAAAAGCACCATTCAATTGTGGCTGCATTTTGAATAATGTGTATGAACCTTTTTTCTGCGGGAAATGTGGGAGCAGCAGCCAATAAAAATGAATGGGCTGCTGTGTCCGCACAAACATGGGCCGCACAACCCACACAAGTGTGAACCTAGGCTTAGTTCCAAATGTTAAATTATCGTATGCAATTGCAGTGTTTATTATTTATTATAGTCAGGGCAACAACTATATTTCATTTTATGATTAGTTATTATAGAATACAATACATTTCTTGAATCTTATGGAAGGAAGAGAGGGAAGGATAAAGGAAGGAAAAATGGAGGGAATAAAGGAAGGAAGGAGGGAAAGAAGGAAGGTAGGAAGAATAGAGAGAAGGAAGGAAGGAAGAATAGAGAGAAGGAAGGAAGGAAGGAAGGAAGGAAGAATAGAGAGAAGGAAGGAAGAATAGAGAGAAGGAAGGAAGGAAGGAAGGAAGGAAGAATAGAGAGAAGGAAGGCAGGAAGGAAGGAAGGAAGGAAGGAAGAATAGAGAGAAGGAAGGAAGAATAGAGAGAAGGAAGGAAGGAAGGAAGGAAGGAAGGAAGGAAGGAAGGAAGGAAGGAAGGAAGAATAGAGAGAAGGAAGGAAGAATGGAGAGGGAGGAAGGAAGAATAGAGAGAAGGAAGGAAGAAAAGATGAAGGGAAGAAATTAAATGAAGAAAGAAAGGAAGAATAGGGAAAAAGAGGGAAGGAAGAAAGGAAGAATAAAGAGAGGAAAGGAAGAATAGAGAGAAGGAAGGAAGAAAGAAAGAAAGGAAGGAGGGAAGTAAGAATGGAGAGAAAGGAAGGAAGGAAGTAAAAATGGAGAGAAGGAAGGAAGCAAGAATAGAGAGAAGGAAGGCAGAAAGGATGAAGGGAAGGAATGAAAGGAAGTAAGGAAGGAAGAATGGAGAGGAGGGATTGAAGAAAGGAAGAAGGAAATGAAGGAAGGAAAAAGGGAAGTAAGGAAGGAAGGAAGGAAGGAAGGAAGGGGGTAAGGAAGGAAGAGTATAAGTAAATAAGAAACAGAAGCCATTAGAGGGAAAAAGAAACAGCCCAGAATTATTACCATGTTAATTTAGAGCTATAGGGAGCGATCTGAATAAAGCACGCTCCTGAAGGACGGATAATTTGCTGCTGAAGAAACATGCACTAAGCACTGACATTTCCAAATGCTGCATTGGCCATTTGGGATGCGTTTTGGGGCACATCAGGCAACAATTAATAAAGAGCGCAGAGTGAATTATCGCTGAACTGCACTGACGCTGGAGACCTGCGCCCGGTACACAGAATAACAGCTATTAATAATGATATCGGTAAACGAGAGCTGAGAGAGTTTAGCAACCTTGGGAATTTAAAAACACGATAGATCATAAAAAACTACCCAGTTGGGGAAATGTTACATTGAAATATAGTAGAAAACTTACAAATGCCATCACATATCACATTCAATAACTACTGTTATGACTATTAGGCCAGGCATATTAAAGAAGCACTAATCATAAAACACACTCAGTGATAACATTTGGAAATATAAATGTTAAAGATCAGAGATGTTGTAGAATGATTGTGGTTGGTATTGTATTAAGAGGGAAAGACTAAAGGAAAGAAAATGTAGCTATAGGAAATGTTTTACTTGTCTTAGATTTATACTGTATAGTGAGGTTACTCTTGTCATTCCTAATGCAGCCTATTTCAACCTTTTTAACCCTTGAAACAACTTTGCAATCTCAAGGAACCTCTGCTGATAATTGCTCTATCTACAGATCATGGATTATGGTTATGGTGAGGGGGAAGAATGCTCCTGATGGATAGCTACAAAGACCATTGGTTTCAGTGGTTACTTATCTGACAGGCAGAAAAGGTTCCATGAGAAAGGCTGCTCCAATGTCACACCCAGCCTGAGCCTTTTTTTTCTCTAAGTCCACCTAAAGCCCAACTACAGCTACATTAGTTTTTTCTAGTTGTAGATAGAGCAGGGGAAGAGTTTTATTTTCTGCCATGTTTTTATTCCTACGATAGATGTGAGGGACCTAAAGAAGGAGGAATGATGCTTTAAATACAAATTTTATAGGTAGCTTTAGGTCATCCTGGGTATCCTTGGGGATGTAGCGATACCCTAAGGCAGGGGTGGACTGACCATTTGGAAACTCGGGCACTGCCCGAGGGCCCGGGGTCAGTAGGGGACCCCATGAGAGGCCCCTGGTACCTTTTTCATAGGCTTTTTTGAGTTTGGGCAAGGACACAGGGGCCCCATGATCCTCTATTGCCCAGGGGCCCCATGAGGTGTCAGTGCGCCCCTGCCCTAAGGGAACTGTTGGATGTGTCCTCCTGCTACTCCTAGTGATGACATGTTCTGTACATGGACTCGGATGAAATAAGGAAGGAGGAACGTCTGGTATCCAAAAGAGTTGCGAGTTTGGAAGTCAATTCAAGAATTTTTATATAAAGCAGCAAGTACATCAAGCCAATACGTTGCGGGAGATAGGATTCTCCCTTCTTCAGGGCTGTTGCTGCATGATAGTTGACTGGGAGTAAATCCTTGGTTAAATGTGTGTTCATGAGGTTTTCTGAAGGCAGGCTGGTGGAGTGACAGCTGTGGTTGCAGGGGCAGCAATGCTGTCGCCTTCAGCCAATGTTATTCAGTGGCTTAGTATTCCTTCTTCATTAGGGCTTAGGTGCAGGCAATAAATAGCGATTATAATAAACAACAGATTGCAAAATAAAAAATAAAAAATATCTATTGCTTGGCCTGTTCTCATGCAGCTTCTCCCTTCGATTTGTCAATGTTGTCCATCATTGGGGAGAGAGAGATTATTGGAATACAGTGTTTATGTATTTTGTGCAACAACTACACTATACTGCCAAAAGTATTGGTCGGCCGGCCTCTACACACGCATGAACTTTAGTGGCATCCCAGTCTTAGTCCGTAGGGTTCAATATTGAGTTGGCCCCGCCCTTTGCAGCTATAACAGCTTCAACTCTTCTGGGAAGGCCATCCACAAGGTTTAGGAGGGTGTCTATGGGAAGGTTGGACCATTCTTCCAGAAGCACATTTGTGAGGTCAGGCGCTGATGTTGGGGGAGGAGGCCTGGCTCGCAGTCTCCCCTCTAATTCATCCCAAAGGTGTTCTATCGGGTTGAGGTCAGGACTCTGTGCAGGCCAGTCAAGTTTCTCCACCCCAAACCCGTTCATTCATGTCTTTATTGATCTTGCTTTGTGCACTGGTGTGCAGTCATGTTGGAACAGGAAGGGGCCATCCCCAAACTCTTCCCACAAAGTTGGGAGCATGAAATTGTCCAAAATGTCTTGGTATACTGACGCCTTAAGAGTTTCCTTCACTGGAACTAGGGGGCCAAGCCCAACCCCTGAAAAACAACCCCACACCATAATCCCCCCTCCACCAAACTTTACACTTGGCACAATGCAGTCAGGCAAGTACCGTTTCCATGGCAACTTCCAAACCCAGACACATGCATCGGATTGTCAGACAGAGAATCGTGATTGGTCACTCCAGAGAACACGTCTCCACTGCTCTAGAGTCCAGTGGCGGCGTGCTTTACACCACGGCATCCGATGCTTTGCATTGCACTTGGTGATGTAAGGCTTGGATGCAGCTACTCAGACATAGAAACTCATTCAATGAAGCTCTCTACATGCTGTTGTGCTAATCTGAAGGCCACACCAAGTTTGGAGGTCTTTAGTTATTGACTGTGCAGACAGCTGGCGACTTCTGTGCGATGTGCACTTCAACATGTGCTAACCACATTCTGTCATTTTATGTGGCCTACCACTTGGTGGCTGAGTGGCTGTTGTTCCCAGTTGCTTCCACTTCGTTGTAATACCATTAACAGTTGACCGTGGAATATTTAGTAGCCAGGAAATGTCACGGATGGACTTATTGCACAGGTGGCAACCTATCACGGTACCACGCTTGAATTCATTGAGCTCCTGAGAGCGACTCATTCTTTCACAGATGTTTGTAGAAGCAGTCTGCATGCCTAGGTGATGATTTTATACAACTGTGGCCATGGAGGTGATTGGAACACCTAAATCCAATGATTTGGAGGGCGGGGCCAATGCTTTTGGCATTATAGTGTACATCAATATTCAGTAGATGGCAGTGTTTATAAATTTGTAGCTATGGAAAAGGGAAGGGAGATCATAGGTGGCAGCACACTTGGGACATGATAATGAAAATAATATGTTGACAAGGTAAAAGTCCTACAGTCTTATATGGCTACACCATCTTTCTGATGGTTGCCAGCTTTGGGAGCTAGAAGTGGCTCTGTAGAGATTCAAAGAAGATAAAAAAGCAGCGCCATCTGAGTGTAGTATGTTCATCAACCAGCTTTTATCATGAGTAGAACAACCTACAAGAACCAAATATGTAGTAAACATGTAGTAATTCTTGCTGCTGTGTCTGCTGGCTGCATGGAGGAACCACTCATCTGAGCCTCTCTGGTGGTTCCCAGGGCTCCTGTGGATCTAACTTTGACAGGGGATGTCGTCACAACCGGAGCAGGACACAGACAGTAGGCACCACATCTGTCTCCTGCTCTGGTTGTGATGGCATCCACTGTCAATGTTGGATCCATGCCAGCCTGGGAGCCCTGGGAACCACCAGAGCAGCCTCGACGAGCGGTCCCTCTATACAGCCTACCACAGCAGCAAGAATTACTACATGCTTGCTACAAATGTGGTTCTTGTAAGTTGTTCTACTTGCGATTAAAGCTGATTGATGACCATACTACACTCAGATGGCGCTGCTTTTTTATCTTCTTATCAGTTTGTAGCTGCATCTATGGAAAACTCTGTCTATTTTCTAAACAAAGTTTCCTGTTTCTATGTTGCAGTGAAGCCGTCTGTCCTGTAGGGCTATATACAAAATTTCTAACAGAGATTTTTGATAATATTAACTAAAAGAGGCGAGGATCTGTGTCTGTGCCAACACCATTGAAATCCAGAATGCCCCTCTTCCTAGGGTGCACTATAATCCCAAGCAGTGTTGTCAGCCCTGCTCAGTTCCCATACTCTTGATTTCAGAAAATCTCCTCCTCTCCTCATCTTGATAACATGGGGGGGTTCTGTAGTCTAGCAGAGGAGATCTTGGTAGGGCTGACAACACTGAATTTCAAAAGCAGCAAAAGCATCATTGTGAGCTCTATACAGGAGGTTAGAAGCTCCTTAGATTTCTGGCACACATTATCCAATCCTACAAAAGCCATCAATCCTACAAACGCAATTACCAAGAGAAGAAACTGTTCTGAAAGAGAGACAACGTTGAGAAAGACCCCCTTAATATCAGAATACCACTTTCTACCCTTCAATACTTTAGCTATCATTGCTCCAAAGTACATTTTTATACTTTTAGAAGGATGTAAATGGATTACAATTAAGAAATAATTAAAAAGCAATGTTCTTTTTTTCTGGTAGAGAAGTAAATGACACTAATTATTTGATAATAACGTCATTTTCTTTCATTAACTTTGATGGTATAACAAGACATTTTAAATGAATTTTCTTCCTATAGACAGTATCTGTCTATTAGAAAGAGATACCTTTGCAGAGCTCCATGAGCAGCCTATAAGTGAAAGTAACCCAATCACATACTGAAATCATTACAGCTAAGGCCAATCCTGTAAATGAGAGACTGAATGTTTATCTCTCCTGCTGCCCCAACACTAAACGCCACTCCAATGGTGAAAAACGGTTCTTCAAATTCTACTATACAGAGCTGCGCAAACTGTTGGCGCTATATAAATGCTGTATAATAATAATACTAGGAAACCAGCATTTTAGAAGTGTCAATCTCCATGATACCCCACAGAGGAACTAGTGGGAGTTGCCGGGGACCAAAGAGATTGACACTCCTGGAAGTGTCAGTTTCCCAACAGATTTCCAGCTAACAGATCAATTAAATAGGAGCAGCGTTCACTAGTGCAGGCTCGGGCACAAAATGGTGTCCATTGGCCACCAAGGTGCCTAGTTAAGGAAATTATCTAATTAGTATATTAGCAGTTTTCCAATATTTTACAAAAATGTTTTCATTGGTTAGAGCTCTAAAACAGTCATTATACATACAAAAGGGTATTTACTCAAGAGATAAAATGATAATCCAACCACTTTACAAAACTCTGGATTCGGCCAAATCTGGAGTATGCTGTCCAGTTCTGGTCACCAGTCAGGGCCAGATCTAGCCTGTCTGATCTGCGGGTGCAATAAAAAAAAGTCGTGGGGCAGAATGTCAACACTGTGTGTGTCACTGAGAATCTGTCATACAGTGTTACGACCTGGGAAACACTAGTGTGTATTAGGCTGTCACAGAACCTGTCCCCCTCATATCAGATGTCCCTATCAGAGTCTCCCTTTAAATCAGGAGTCCTCAGCAGTGTCCCCCTTTACATTGGGGTCCTCTCAGCTTGCCCCCTTACAGCAGGTGTCCCCATCAGAGTGCCTCCATCAGAGTTCTCCCTTACATCAACTGTCCCCAACAGAGTGCCTCCTTTCATCAGGGACCCTATCAGAGTTTCCACTTACATCAGGGTCCCTATAAGAGTGCCTCCTTACATCAGGGTCCCTATCAGAGTGCCTCCTTACATCAGGGTCCCTATCAGAGTTTCCACTTACATCAGGGTTCCTATAAGAGTGCCTCCATACATCAGGGTCCCTATCAGAGTGCCTCCTTACATCAGGGTCCCTATCAAAGTGCCTCCTTACATCAGGGACCCTATCAGAGTTCCCCCTTACATCAGGGTTCCTATCAGTGTGCCCCCTTACATCAGGGTCCCAATCAGAGTTCTCCCTTACATTAGAGTCTCCATTAAATTTCCCCCCTTACATCAGGTGTCCCATCAGAGTCCCCCTTAACATCAATTGTCTCCAACAGGGTGCCTCCTTTCATTAGGGACCCTATCAGAGTTTCCACTTACATCAGGGTCCCTATAAGAGTGCCTCCTTACATCAGGGACCCTATCAGAGTGCCTCCTTACATCAGGGTCCCTATCAAAGTGCCTCCTTACATCAGGGTCCCTATCAAAGTGCCTCCTTACATCAGGGACCCTATCAGAGTTCCCCCTTACATCAGGGTTCCTATCAGTGTGCCCCCTTACATCAGGGTCCCAATCAGCGTTCTCCCTTACATTAGAGTCTCCATTGAAGTTCGCCTTTACATCACGTGTCCCATCAGAGTCCCCCTTAACATCAACTGTCTCCAACAGAGTGCCCCCTTACATCAACTGTCTGCATCAAGCTGACGCATGGATCAGTGGATGCACTCTCAGAGACCTGAGGGGGGCACAGCTAAAATCTGGGTTGGCACAGCCCACCCCAGCACCCCCCTGGATCCAGTCCTGTCACCAGTCCTCATAAAGGATGTGCTAGAACTGGAGAGAGTACAGAAAAGGACAACAAAGTTAATAAGGTGCCTGGGAGACTTCAGTGACAAGGAAAGACTACAAACATTAAACGTATTCTTCCTAGAGAAGAGATGCTTGAGAGGAGATATGATATCGATATACAAATACCTCAGTGGTGATTCCAGCATAAGGAATAAACTATTCTGTCTCATGGGAGTATAAGAAGACATGGGGCAGCAGTTTAGCCTTACGCTACGTAGGGCGCTTTTCACTGTCAGGGCAGTAGGGATGTGGAACTCCCTTCCACAATCGGTGGTGTCAGCAAGAAGTATCTATAGTTTCAAAATGACTCTTGGATGAGCATCTTAGTGAACATAATATACAGGGATATGGGATATGAGTTTTTGACATGAGCACACACACACCCACACACCCACACAGGTTGAACTGGATGGACTGGTGTCTTTATTCAACCTTACCAACTACGTAACTATGTAACATATCTATAAAATGATTCCTCCTTAATCCCTTTCCAGTGATGTAACACACATACGTGCCCACAGAACTACCTCTGTTTGTGCTGTTGGTCTACCGGTTGGGGGTCGGAAGGACCAGCTCTCGATCATGTGATTACTGTGGTAGCCAATCAAAGTGGTTTAAATGCCTCCCCTGCATTTCTGTTTTCTGCATGGTGAAAAAAAGAGATTGTATCCTTTTATCCTCTCTAATGGACAGTTAAAGGGTTTGTAAACCTCTTACATGTAATATGAACAAAACATCCTTTTAAGCTGTGCACTTGTCTCATTCAAGAACATTAAGGGGTTTATTTACTAAAGCTGGAGAGTGCAAACTCAGGCTCACATCTGCATAGTGGCCAATCAGCTTCTAACCTCAGCTTGTTCAATTAAGCTTTGGCAATAAAATCTGGAAGCTGATTGGTTTCTATGCAAAAGTTAGCCTGATCTTGCACTCTCCAGTTATAGTAAATAAACCCTTAAGTGTCATTTCTGTCTGCTGCATCATTCCTCTGCAATCTGCATGCTTCACTTCTGATACGTTTTCCTGACACCAAGAGGTAAAAAGGTGACAGGAGAGGGAGTTCCAGTACACAACCTGTGATTGACAGCCTCAGGTCTGTTCCTGTGTGCTGTGTGGAGGGGGAGGGGTGTCCCTTCCCTCCAATCAGCTCTCAGCCCTCCTCACTGAGTGTAACTGCAGCTCCCCACCCCCTTCTTTCTGAGAGCTCAGACAAGCTGTATAAATTCTGCATTTTGAACACCTATAGAGAAGAGAGGGCTTCAGATAAACAAGTACAACTTATGTAGGAGGATTTGTTTCATTATTATTAATATTTTATTATTATACAGTATTTATAAAGTGCCGATAGTTCGCTCAGCGCTGTACATTACAAAGGGGGACAGAACATGTGACAGAACAATACCAATACAATGCAAAACATGAGGGGATCGAGGGCCCTGCTCTTTCGAGCTTACAATCTAGGAGGGAGAGGATGGTGGCACAGGAGGAGATAGCTGTGGGGGATGGAGTGGTAGGAAGAGTGGAGGAGGTCAGCAAGTTAGCAGGGGGTGAGGTAGGCTTCCCTGAAGAGATGGGTTTTCAGGGTGCGCCTAAAGGAGAGGAGAGTAGGTGATAATCTGATGGGTTGGGGCAGGGAGTTCCAGAGGATAGGTGACACCCTGGAGAAGTCCTGGAGGCGGGCATGGGAGGAGGAGACCAGGGAACTAGAGAGAAGGAGGTCTTGTGAGGAGCGGAGTGTGCGTGTTGGGTGGTACTTGGATATTAGGTCAGTGATGTAGTTCGGGGCAGTATGGTGGACAGCTTTGTACGTCAGTGTTAGGATTTTGAATTTGATCCGTTGCGTAATCGGAAGCCAGTAGAGGGATTGGCAGAGGGGGGTGGCGGAGATGGAGTGGTTGGAAAGGTGAATGAGTCTGGCAGCCGTATTCAGGATCGACTGAAGTGGGGATAGCCAGCGGCGAGGCAGGCCAGTGAGGAGGGAGTTAAAGTAGTCGAGTCGTGATATGATGGAGTGGATGAGCTGTTTAGTGGTTTCTGGGGTTGGGAACGTGCGGATTTTGGCGATTTTGCTGAGGTGGAGTCTGCACAAGCTTGTTAAAGATTGGACTTGGGGCTGGAAGGATAGGTTGGAGTCCAGAATGACACCAAGTACTCTAGCCTGCGGGGCAGGTTTGATGGTGGCGTTGTTGGACATGATGGAGTAGTCAATGGGGGGTGGGGTCCGGGCTGGGGGGAAGACAAGAAACTCGGTCTTGGAGAGGTTCAGTTTAAGGAAGTGGAGTGACATCCAGTCAGATATGTCGCTCAGTAGGTGTGTGATTCGGGCGGAGACTGAGGGGTGAGGTGGGGGGGTTGAGAGATAGATTTGTGTGTCGTCGGCATATAGGTGGTAGTTGAAGCCGTAAGAGTGTATGAGTTGGCCAAGGGAGGAGGTGTAGATGGAGAAGAGAAGGGGCCCGAGGACGGAGCCTTGAGGGACCCCAATAGAGAGAGGGAGTGAGGGGGAGGTGGTAGCATTATAGGTAACGCTGAAAGAGCGTTGTGACAGGTAGGATGAGAGCCAGGAGAGAGCAGAATCTCTGAGGCCGAGGGAGTGTATTTTTTTGAGGAGGAGGGGGTGGGTGACTGTGTTGAAGGCCGCAGAGAGGTCAAGGAGTAGGAGCACTGAATAGTAGCCATTACCTTTGGCGGTTAGCAGGTTGTTGGAGAGTTTGAGTAAGGCAGTTTCGGTGGAGTGTAGGGGACGGAAGCCGGACTGTAGGGGATCGAGTAGGTGGTTGTCATTGAGGTGAGAGCATAGGCGGGTGTAGACTAGGCGCTCGAGGAGTTTGGATGTAAATGGGAGCAGGGAGATGGGTCTGAGGTTGTTTGGGTCAATGGGGTCCAGGGAGGGCTTTTTAAGTATGGGGGTGATGTGTGCATGTTTCAGAGGGGAGGGGAAAGTGCCGGAGGAGAGGGAGAGATTAAAGATGTGGGTGAGGGAGCGTAGGATGGAGGGGGAGGGAGGTTGTAGGAGTTGTGAGGGGATAGGGTCAAGGGGGCAGGTGGTGAGGCGGGCATCAGAGAGGATCTTGGAGACTTCCTCGATGGTAGTAAGGTCAAAGGGGTGAAGTGTTGGGGGGGGCTTCAGTATGAGGAATGAAGGGTGGGGTGGAAGTGGAGGTCAGAGCAGTGGTGGGGCCATGGGAGAGGGGTGATGAGGGGTAGCTGAGTGAGGGGGAACGGGGTTGGAGGGAGTTTGAGCAGCGACGAAGTCCCTGCGGGTTATGTCGAGGGGGAGGGGGGATGAGGGGGTAGCTGTGTGAGAGGGGACGGATTGAGAGGGCGTGTGAGTTGCGGCGATGTCCTTGCGAATTGTGTCAATCTTGTTTTTGAAGTGATTGGCAATCTCAAGGGCGGTGAGTGAGGTGCTGGGTGGAGGAGGGGGAGGAGAGAGTAGAGAGTTGAAGGTGGAGAAGAGTTGGCGAGGATTGGAGGAGAGGGCCTTGATGAGGGTCAGGAAGTAGGCTTGTTTGGCTGCGTGGAGGGAGGAGGTGTAGGTGTGGAAGGCAGATTTGTAGCGGGTGAAGGCTTGTTAGGATTTGGTTTTGCGCCATAGTTGCTCCAGGGCACGACTGTGTCGTTTGAGGGTTTTGTTGTGATCAGTCTGCCAGGGCTGGAGCGGTTGGGGTCTGATGTTGCGTGTGGTTAAAGGCGCTAGTGAGTCAAGGGCTGTTGACAGCGCGTTGTTGTAGGCAGTCATAGCCAAGTCGGGGCAAGACAGGGGGAGGATGCGGTCGTGGAGTTGATCAGCTGCAGAGGGGTAGGCGTTGGAGGACGAGGAGATAGAGAAGGTAATCAGGTTGTGGTCAGAGAGAGGGAAGGGGGTGTTAGTGAGGTTGTGGGGAGCGCAGCGGTTGGAGAAGACAAGATCAAGAATATTACTGTCGGAGTGGGTGGTGGATTGTATGCACTGTGCAAGTGCAAAGGAGGAGGTTAAGTGGAGGACAGTCATTTCACTGGGTATATGAAAGGATTTACAGCCACTTTATAAAAATTAAAAATTTAGATGAGGGCTTGATTGGCTTCTATGCAGAAGTTCATGGGATTCTGAGTGAACCAGTTTAGAAAATAACCCCCAGTGTGTTTTAGGTACATGTATGAAAAGTTATAAATAAAGAAAGAAATATACACTCACCGGCCACTTTATTAGGTCCTCCTGTTCAATTGCTTGGTAACACAAACTGCTAATCAGCCAATCACATGGCAGCAACTCAATGCATTTAGGCATGTAGACGTGGCGAAGATGACTTGATGACGTTCAAACTGAGCATCAGAATGGAGAAGAAAGGTGATTTAAATGACTTTAAACATGACATGGTTATTGTTGCCAGTTGGGCTGGTCTGAGTATTTCAAAAACTGCTGATCTACTGGGATTTTCACACACAACCATCTCTAGGGTTTGCACAGAATGGTCCGAAATAGAGAAAATATCCAGTGAGCAGCAGTTGTGTGGATGAAAATGCCTTGATGATGTCAGAGGTCAGAGGAGAATGGGCAACAGAAACTCAAATAACTGCTCTTTACAACCAATACCAACCTAGCGCACAACACCTCAAACCTTAAAGCAGATGGGCTACAGCAGCGGAAGACCAAACCGGGTGCCACTCCTGTCAGCTATAACAGGAAATGGAGGCTACAATTCGCACAGGCTCACTGAACTTGGACAATAGAAGATTGGAAAAAAAGTTGCCTGGTCTAATCAGTCTTGATTTCAGCTGCGACATTCAGATTGTAGGGTCAAAATTTGACATAAACAATATGAAAGCATGGATCCATCCTGCCTTGTAACAACAGATCATGGATGTACAGTCGACAAATCTGCAGCAACTGTGTGATGTACAAATCTGTAAAGAATGTTTCCAACACCTTGTTGAATCTATGCCATGAAGAATGAAGGCCATTCTGAAGGCAAAAGGGGGTCCAAACCGGTACTAGCAAGGTGCACCTAATAAAGCAGTGAGTGTATATATTTCCAAAAAAAGTGTCAGTATGTTTTCAGTGTGTTTAGGTAAAGTAAAAAAAAACACACATGAAGGGTTACAAATCTGGGTTCAAACACTAAGATTTATTTTACCTTCCATCATTAAGGGGTTAAACTGGACCTATCACTAAAATTAAAGTGTTTGTAAAGGCTGAAGTTTTTTTTTATCTTTATGCGTTATATGCATGAAGGTAAAAGCTTAGGTACAGTGGGGCAAAAAAGTATTTAGTCAGCCACCAATTGTGCAAGTTCTCCCACTTAAAAAGATGAGAGAGGCCTGTAATTGGCATCATAGGTAGACCTCAACTATGAGAGACAAAATGAGAAAACAAATCCAGACAATCACATTGGCTGATTTGGAAAGAATGTATTTGCAAATTATGGTGGAAAATAAGTATTTGGTCAATATCAAAAGTTCATCTCAATACTTTGTTATATATCCTTTGTTGGCAATGACAGAGGTCAAACGTTTCCTGTAAGTCTTCACAAGGTTGGCACACACTGTTGCTGGTATGTTGGCCCATCCTCCATGCAGATCTCCTCTGGAGCAGTGATGTTTTGGGGCTGTCGCTGGGCAACACAGACTTTCAACTCCCTCCAAAGGTTTTCTATGGGGTTGAGATCTGGAGACTGGCTAGGCCACTCCAGGACCTTGAAATGCTTCTTACAAAGCCACTCCTTCGTTGCCCGGGCGGTATGTTTGGGATCATTGTCATGTCGGAAGTCCCAGCCACGTTTCATCTTCAATGCCCTTGCTGATGGAAGGAGGTTTGCACTCAAAATCTCATGATACATGGCCCCGTTCATTTTGTCCTGTACATGGATCAGTCATCCTGGTCCCTTTGCGGAGAAACAGCCCCAAAGCATGATGTTGCCACCCCCATGCTTCACAGTAGGTATGGTGTTCTTTGGATGCAACTCAGCATTCTCTCTCCTCCAAACACAACGAGTTGTGTTTCTACCAAACAGTTCTATTTTGGTTTCATCTGACCATATGACATTCTCCCAATCCTCTTCTGGATCATCCAAATGCTCTCTAGCAAACTTCAGAGGGGCCCGGACATGTACTGGCTTAAGCAGGGGGACACGTCTGGCACTGCAGGATCTGAGTCCCTGGTGGCGTAGTGTGTTACTGATGGTAGCCTTTGTTACGTTGGTCCCAGCTCTCTGCAGGTCATACACTAGGTCCCCCCGTGTGGTCCTGGGATTTTTGCTCACCGTTCTTGTGATCATTTTGACCCCACGGGGTGAGATCTTGCGTGGAGCCCCAGATCGAGGGAGATTATCAGTGGTCTTGTATGTCTTACATTTTCTAAATATTGCTTCCACAGTTGATTTGTTCACACCAAGCTGCTTGCATATTGCAGATTCAGTTTTCCCAGCCTGGTGCAGGTCTACAATTGTGTTTCTGGTGTCCTTCAACAGCTCTTTGGTCTTCACCATAGTGGAGTTTGGAGTGTGACTGTTTGAGGTTGTGGACAGGTGTCTTTTATACTGATAAGTTCAAACAGGTGCCATTGATACAGGTAATGAGTGCAGGACAGAGGAGCCTCTTAAAGAAGAAGGTACAGGTCTGTGAGAGCCAGAAATCTTGCTTGTTTGTAGGTGACCAAATACTTATTTTCCACCATAATTTGCAAATAAATTATTTCCAAGATTTTTTTTTTCTCATTTTGTCTCTCATAGTTGAGGTCTACCTATGATGCCAATTACAGGCCTGTCTCATCTTTTTAAGTGGGAGAACTTGCACAATTGGTGGCTGACTAAATACTTTTTTGCCCCACTGTATGCAGCTCCCCCTGCAGCCCCCCTAATACTAACCTGAACCCACTCTCGATTCAGTGATGTGCACAAGAACGGCTGCTCTCCCAGGTCTCTGCCTCCTTAGAGGCAGCACTGGAAGCCATTGGATCCTGCTGTTGTCAGTCGCATCCAGTATGGACACACAGAGCAGGGCTTGGAGGAGCAAGCACGCACGAGTGCCCCCATAGCAAGTGGCTTGCTATGGGGGCACTAGGCAGGAGGGAGGAGCCAGGAGCGCCAGCGGGGGACCCAAGTATAGGAGGATCGGGGCTGCTCTGTGCAAAACCTTTGCACAGAACAGGTAAGCATAACATGTTTGTTATTTAAATAACATAAATTTATGGTACATTACCTAAAACTATTGATTGAAAATAAAGGACAAAGGTTTTACTCACAAATCACAAAGTGGGTAATTGGCATGTAGTAGCATAAACACACAATGTGGACCTCTCTCCCCCTTCCAACTGAAGACAAGATGGTATGACCATCTGACGTGTTTCATGGACCCTGTCCCCATCCTCAGTGCCCTCATCAGAGTCCCCCCTTTTACTAGGATCCATATCAGAGCCCCCCTTCCTATCCTTTGCTCTGAGAAAGGTGATAGGGTCCCCAAAACGTGCCGGAGCTCACACCATCTTGTCTTCAGTTGGAGGTGGAGAGCAGTCCATATTGTGTGTTTATGCTACCACATGCCAATCACCCACTTGGTTTGTGAGTAAAACTTTCGTCCTTTATTTTCAATAAATTGTTTTAGGTAATGCGCTAGGCGTTTGTGTCCTCTTTGTTTTCATGTTTTTGTGCAGTATTGGATTTCCCCAGGCTGAAGAGGGCTGCACCGCCATTTTGTTTCTAGTCCTGGTCGTGAAAAGTCCATGGGATCACACCTAGCGGGATGGTATCCATTTCTGAGCGCCAAGTATCAAGTCTGACAATCTTTGTACTTATTAAAAAAAAATACAAAAAAAGAAATTGGTTCCCCTTTAATAAATGGCCTTGCAACGATCAGAGACTAACCATAATTTATAACCGTTATAGTATATGTACAATAAAGCATGCTTTGTTTTTTTGTCTTCTGAACAGCAAGCATTTCCGAGACATCAACTAAGAGCAATGACAATCTCTAAACAAGACGTGGTTTATCTATTGCATCCCCATGAAGTAGCGGCCTGTCAGGGTTCATTAAAGCTGACGCTCTAAACTTGGCAGAGGAGGGCTTGTGAGCCGTTGGCTCTGCTACATAAAGCTGCCATCAAATCCCCTTCCATTCCATGAGCACTGCTTGATAAATGCTTTCACACAAACGGTTATCCGAATGTCCAAACATTTAAAGAATACCTTCACCTATGTCATAAAATACTAACCGGTATGTCAGTCTTCATAACTAAGTCAGCACCTTATATAATATATTTTTCCTCCTGTAGAGGACGTTGCCATCCCCCGTACAATGAAAGAAGGCTTCCTGGAATATAGTTTGGGATACAAGCCTCACAAAACTCACGAAAAAAAAGAATTGGACACTTTTTCACCTATAGAGGACCATTTCTTGCTGTACTTCTAATCTGGAGCTGCCCCTGATCGAATGGCTTCATTTTTTCCAAATGTCCCCCCCAGCCTATGAGAAATTGTGTACTAGGGATCTGGTCTCAAGGGCGGTATCTCTGTGGTATATGAGCTGTTACTTACCTGCCCCAAAAACAACCATACATGTTGGACCTTGCCTTCGAGCTCGAGCAGGACTCTTGGTATTCTCCAGTACATGCCTCCTTCTCGGGGCTTCTGAATGTCTCCCTGATAGAGGCCAATCTTAAGGTTCTGACTCGTTGGTACTTGGTCCCCTCTCACCTGGCTAAGATGTATCCGAATTCTTCTCCAGAGTGTTTTAGGGGGTGTTCGAAGCTGGGCTCCATTCTCCATGTATAGGGGGAGTCCCAGAATCTGGGGGTTCTGGAATAGGATGTTTTCCTTTCTCCATTATTTACCTCTATCTCACAACATCCTCAATCAGCATAGCTGAATGAAGTTCCTCAAGGACATACCCGTTGTACTACTTTTTTCCCACTAAACTCACAATTGCCAGAACATGGAAAACACCCTAACTACGATGGATGAAGTACAAACTTTTCTGGATTATGATACACAAAAAAATAGCTAGTACTATTAAATTAGAACTTTACTCTCTCAATTAACATTGACTATTTTTAATCCTTATGCTGCCAGCATTAGTTAGATAGATAGGATAGGATTATAGTTCCGTTTTAAACTTTTTTTAAAATTTCTTTAGCTACTTCCTGGTTTCCATGCCTAGGCAAATTATGTCATGCAATCCAGGAGCATTCAGGAGGGTTCTCAGCTCAGCAGATGTCTGAGCTAAGGGCAGATGGATTCCGGGAAGTAAATGCTACATGAATCATCTGCTCTTATACTCAAGATGGCCACTGCCAGAAATACTAGGGGGGTGCTTTTCTAAATTAATTCTCAGCAAAAAAAAAAAACATGGAGACAACAATGGATGGGGGAATTATCTTTGAATATTAGCAATGAAAAAAAATAGCATTTTTGGTTTGTGGTGTTTTGCGTTGTGGTGCTCAGATGCAGGGCAGTTCCACTTTAATGATGGACAGAGGCAGTCTGAGCTAACATGGGAACCGTGGATACTTACTGTATGTCAATGTGCTGATTACTGCCTTTCAGGCAATTTTACCATTATCCCCATCTGGGTTCCTAGGTCACTTTCTTTGCCCTTTTCTCTTCCTTTTCTTCCCTTTTTCTTTCCTGTCTGGCTCTTTCCAGTCCCTTTCTCTGATTTTGCTTTATTATTTTGGTTACTTTAACACCCACTTGGGTATTGTGTAGATGTTTATGCCGTATCCCGTCAATGATTGGACTACGACTCTGGTGCTCAATGATACCCATCTGTTGGGTCGCTGAACGAAGTGTTCTTGTTTTTTTTTTTTTTCAACTCATGGTATTTGTATACTCTGTTATTTGGGTTTGTCATTACGGATGCTCTTGTGCTCAAGTATTTCCTGTATGAACTGTGGGATCACAGGCTGGTATAGTGCTCATGCAGGGCACAGCGATTTAATTGTGACTTAGTACTTGGTGGAGAAACCTTTGTTGGCAAGCACAGAGGTAATACATTTTTTGTAGTTGGTTTCCAGGTTTGCACACATCTCAGGAGGAATTTTGGTCAACTCTTCTTTACAGATTTTCTCTTAATCCATAAGTATGTTGCTGGCTAATCGCGGTTTCAGCTCCCTCCATAAATTTTCTATAGGATTAAGGAGGTCTGGAAACTGGCAAGTCTACTCCATGACCTTAGTGTACTTCTTCTTAAGCCACTCCTTTGTTGCCTTGGCGGTATGTTTTGGGTCATTGTCATGCTGGCAGACCCATCCTCAGTGTTCTGGCTGAGGGAAGAAGGTCCTCATCCAAGATTTTACAATACATGACCCCATCCATTGGCCCCTCAATGCTGCATATCCAGGCTGTACCTTTAGCAGAGAAACAGCCCCAAGCCATAATGTATCCACCTCCGTGCTTGCCTGTAGGGATGGTGTTCATAGTCATAGGGTCATAGTCAGCATTTTTCTTCCTCCAAACACGGCGAGTCAAGTTAATGCTCAATTTAGGTCTCATCTGACCACAGCACTTTCTCCCAAATCTTCTCTGAATTATTTATTGGTAAAATTCAGACGGGCCTGTACATGTGCCTTCTTGAGAAGGGGGACCTTGCCGCACTGCAGGATTTCAATCCATGGCGGCGTATTGTGTTACCAATGGTTTGTTTGGTGACTGTGGTCCCAACTGCCTTGAGATCATTCACGAGCTGATCCCTCACTTTTCTCATGATCATCCTTATCTCATGAGGCAAAATCTTGCATGGGGCTCCAGACTGAGGGTAATTGATGGTTATTTTGTATTTTTTCCATTTGCTTATAACCACGGCAACGCCAGTTGTCTCCTTCTCACCAAGCTTCTTGCTGATGGTCTTGTAGCCCATTCCAGCCTTGTGCAGGTCTACAATCTTGTCCCTGATGTACTTTGACAGCTCTTTGGTCTTGCCCATCATGGTGGTGAGGTTTGAATGGAAGAAAGCGATTCTGTGGATAGGTGTCTTTTATACACATGATGAGATGTCGTTAGGAGCACCTTCTTAAATTGACAGGACTAATCTGTGTACCACATGAGCACATAGCCAGTCTGTGGGAGCCAGAATTATTGTTGGTTGGTAGGGGAGCAAATACTCATTTTACTCACTGAACTACAACTCAATTTATAATATTTATATCTTGTTTTTTTCTGGATTTTTGGTTGATATTCTGTCTCTATCATTTAAAATGCACCTATGATAAAAAATGATAGACCCTTCATTTCTTTGTAAGTGGGCAAACGTACAAAATCTGCAGGAATCAAATAATTATTTTCCCCACTGTAAACACGTTTACAAAAATGTGGCTTAGTCGTGCTTTTTAAGCTGCTTTCCTCCTACCAGATGCACGAGCCCTAAGGGAAATCCTTCCTCGGCTGTGACTGGAGTAGGGGAGAGCAGCCGTCCTTGCTCCAAGTGGACAGGCTGCAAGAACAGCTCCTACATGGCTGTTAGCACTAACTGCTGTGCCACAGGTGCTCTAGGGGTTTTTTGGATCTCTTTATCCCCCATATCGACACCTCTGCTTCTCCCACAAGATATATAAAGACCAAAAACAGGGACAATTGAAGAAGAATGGCTGCAAAAAGTTTGGTTTCACAAGAGGCACCTTTTCTCCAAAAGAAGGGTGGTATAATGTAGCAATTGAGCGCTATAGTGTAGCTTCCAACCGTACTGTGTCCAGCCGACCTTAAAAGTCACAAAACGCTATATGCCTTCATGGAATTTGCCGCTACCGCTGGGACACGTGATATGTCAGTCGTAATTTATTTTCTTTGCGCGTGTAAGCTCATACTAGTTTATTCATGGAACTCGAGAGTGTGAGCCCGCAGTAATATTTGCTTTGTGTAAAAATTTCATGTCAAGAAGCATTGTACATGACAGTTGATCTTTCGTGGAACATCTCATCCTCATCTACATCTAAATAACAACTGTCAAACTGGCATCACTGCTTACATGGAGCCTTGTGTAATGAGTTATCTGGATCCCGGCACCAGATTGCATTAGGATCTCATCATAAGGATGATGCGCTGGACCTCTGTGAAGAACGTTCACCGTGAATAATGCCATGCAAAATATCCCTTTAAATGCAGTGGTTGTAGGTTCCGAGACGCTGGCAAATTGCGCTTTAGAAGCAGACAGATCTCGAAGAGAAGCGTATGAATAATTAAGGCTGCTATTTGTAGAGGGTTCATAAACAGGGCAATGTTAGAGGGATCTGTGTAGCCAGAAGACATCTCATTGCCCTACTTTAAGTGTATCTAAACCCAAGAACTAAGATTTTATATATTGCAAATTACCAGTTCTTACATTTAATGTTAATTTTTTTTTTCTAAATGTTTTCCTTTGATTTCAATTGCTGTTCCTACTAGTAGCACACTTCCTATCCTAGAGTGACAACCCTCACTCACTGAATTTTTTCTATGGAGCAGCAGCTTGTCACTGTCAGGGCAGGGCTGTGGAACGGACAGGTAGGCCTAGTGGCAGGGTAACGAACTGGCTGACGACAACCACCACCAACAGACTGAAGTCCCTCAGAGCGCGGAGTCTAAGTCCCAGGCTGCCCTTCACCAGGGCCCCTGATGGTGGGGATGGACTTGACGCAGCCAGGAACCAGGTCGCGGCCCCCGAGACACGGTAATGGCCGCCGCCAATGGCGTGTAGCTGGTAGGAAAGACAATAGCGTAGTCAGGCAGGCCGGGTCGACAACAACGGGACAAAACGGTACAGAACAGTAGACAAGAATCACAGGTCATGGGCCGGGTTCAACAACGGAAGGTCAGATCAAAGGAAAACACAGAGAATGGTCTAGTCACAAGCCGAGTCAGATTCCAGAAGAGTCACGAGAGTATGAACAGAGCTGTAGCAACACAAAGACACAAGACACAAGTGCAATGAGCATGTGCGGATCACAGGCTTATATGTACTCAGCCACACCCCTCTGGGAGATGGACCTCAGAGACCTGAAGGCATAAAAGACTCCCACCATGCTCTGCAGAAACCCAAGATGGACGCCAGTACATGAAGCCACACAATCTCTGGGAAAAGGTAGGACCTTGACAGTCACCCAAGGGTATAACATGTTAGAACTACAGAAAACCTTTCACTTTCCTCATTTTCATAACATGATGGTGTGTTCTGTAGTGCATAGAAGTGTACTGGGCAGAGCTAATATGGGGTCGTTGACAATTTTTTTCCCTGGAAGGGGCTCAGCCTCGGGCATCTAGAGTAAAGTAATTAGGCGGCGCACACAATGCAACACAGCAAACTTGCGCAGTCACTTTAGGAAGAATTTAAAACTTGAACCTACACACTGTGTACACGGAAACATATGGCACAGTCCTTGAACTCAAAAAATATTCTTTAATTACTGTGCCACAACCACAAGTCTAACAAGGGTCAGACATTTGGAACACAAAGAGTGTAGGAGTCAGGAATGCATAACACACAGGTCAGTACACCAAAAATACACCTCCCTCTGAGTACAAATCTCTCCCCCTCCCTCTAGTAAGATCCCTTCCCCCAACTGTACATTCAAACACCCCCCATCATTTTTACATCCCCACAGTGCATATCTCTCCCTCCACAGTAGAGCTCTCCCAGTACAGATTTTCCCCACTCCACCAGTACAGCTCCTCCAGTACAGATTTTCCCCACTCCACCTGTCAGGCTCCGCCCAACGGGATCTCTAGTGGTCCACAGCACGGGGTTTCCCAGGACGCGGAGTCTAAGTCCCAGTCTGCCTTTTCACCAGGGCCCCTGATGGTGGGGATGGACTTGGTGCAAGACTGAGACCAGGTCGCGCCCCTGGGCACCCCCGGCGGTGGTAGAGGGGTCCCGCTGGGGGTATGTGCCCGGGATGAGCCTGCTGCGAAGGGGACGACAGGTCCGATCCGAGCGGATGGATGGGATGGCAGATTCCGATCCGAGCGGGATGGACGGATGCCAGATCCCGATCCGAGCGGGATGGATGGGTGACAGCTAGGAGCGAGCGAGGTCAAACTAGCCGGGTCGGTATCGTGCGGGCAGCGTGGTACAGGGGGAGTAAGCGGAGAATGGTCGGGGTCACAAGCCAGGATCAGCAGGTAGCGGGCAGCGCGGTACAGAGGGTCAGGCAGGAGGATGGTCAGGGACGAGCCGGGGTCAGAGCAGGAGAGGGTCAGCATAAGTCAGAACAGGCAGAGTTTGGCAACTAGGAAGCGTACTTACAGAATCAGGAACAAGACCTTGCGGCAACCTGGAGATGCACAGGGCAGCTTTAAATAGAGCGCCCTGCTCTCCCATTGGTGCGGCCGCGATCGCTACTGCGCATGCGCGGCCGCCGCCGCGATCGTCGTCCGGGACAGATCGGCCGTCTGCGCATGTGCGCACCTCCGAGGACCCGGGATCCCTGACATTGCCCCCCCCCCTACGGGCAACCTCCGGATGCCCAACCGACCCCTACCGAACGGCTGGTTCCGAAAAAATTCCCTCACAAGTCTTGGGGCGTGCACATTTTGGACCGGCTCCCATGAATTTTCCTCCGCCCCATATCCTTTCCATTTAACCAGAAACTGAGTTCGGCCTCCCCTCTTCCTACAATCTAAGATAGCTTCAACTTCAAACTCCTCCTCCCCATCCACGTCTACTGCCTCCGGTGGTTTAGACCTTCGATCCGGGAAGGGATCTGGAGTTGCTGGTTTCAACAGGGACACGTGGAAGACCGGATGAACCTTCATAGACTCGGGCAGTGCAAGCTCGTATGCCACCTCGTTGATCTTACGTTTCACACGAAAGGGCCCCAAGAATTTGGGAGCCAGTTTCTTCGAAGGGCAGGGCATTTTCAAATTTGCGGTGGACAACCAAACCTGGTCCTCTGGCTGCAAACTCAATTCCCCCCTTCTCTTCTTATCAAATGCCCTCTTATTGTCACCCTGGGCCTTTGCCATTGCTTCCTGTAATACCTTACTATTGGTTGACAAAAAGTTCAACATATCCTGCGTGGCCGGGACTGCGACCTCCGGGATCAGATCTGGCAGGAATACAGGGTGGAACCCGTAGTTTGCGAAAAACGGGGACTGTCCAGTAGCCGAGTGACTCGCATTGTTATATGCGAATTCCGCAAGTGGCAGGAGAGTAAACCAGTCATCTTGGAGGAAGGTGGTATAGCACCTGAGGTACTGTTCTAGGGTCTGGTTTGTACGCTCCGTCTGGCCATTGGTCTGTGGGTGGTAAGCAGAGGAGAATGACAGCTTAATTCCCAGGGTATCACATAAAGCTTTCCAGAACCTGGATGTAAACTGAACCCTTCTGTCAGATACAATATCCCTGGGAATTCCGTGGAGTCTTACCACTTCTTTAATAAACACACGTGCTGTCTCAAGGGCCGTAGGTGTGTCCTTTAGAGGTACAAAATGGGCCATCTTGGACAGGCGGTCTACAATCACGAAGATTGCTGTGTGGTCCTGAGAGGGTGGAAGTTCCACAATAAAGTCAATGGAAATCATTGTCCATGGTCTGTCGGGTATTGGTAATGGACGCAAGAGACCCCAAGCCTTATTCCTAGTAGGCTTGTTCCTCTGACAAACGGGACAGGTTTTTACATAAGTTTCGCACTCTCTGGCCATATTAGGCCACCAGAAGGTACGCTGTAACAGCTCCAAGGTCTTACGTACCCCAAAGTGCCCGGCCAGTGGGTGATCATGGCAGTATCCCAATACCAATGTACGGGCTTCCTCAGGGACCACAATCTGATCCTCCTTCCAGAGGAGTCCCTCCCTATTTAGTAAGGGGACACCGGGTGGGCCTTGCATACCTACGGATGCGGTCTGCAATTGAGAATGAAGCTCTGATTGGAGGGCTAGGAAATTCCCTGGGGTCAGGATGGTGTCCGGCTTGGGACTCTCTTCGGGGTCCCCAAACATGCGGGAGAGCGCATCAGGTTTCGTATTCTTAGACCCTGGCCTATAAGTTATATGGAAAAAGAACCACGAAAAGAACAGTGCCCACCTGGCCTGACGTGGCCTCAGACATTTAGCTGTTCTCAAATACTCTAGGTTCTTGTGATCCGTGAAAATCAATATCGGGTGTACCGCCCCCTCTAACAGGTATCTCCATTCCTCTAGTGCCACCTTGATCGCCAAGAGTTCCCGATCCCCGATATCGTAATTCCTTTCAGCAGGAGTTAGTTTCCTGGAGAAGAAAGCCACCGGGTGCACGAGCTCTTTAATGCCCTTCCTCTGGGACAGGATCGCCCCGACCGCATTCTCGGATGCGTCTACCTCCAAGATATATGGCAAGGACGAATCAGGGTGGCTCAAAATAGGAGCTGCCGTAAACAACTCTTTTAAAGCTTCGAATGCCCTCTGTGCCTCGGGCGTCCACTGGAAGCGGACCCCCTGCCTGGTCAGCTGGGTGATAGGGGATACTAGGCCCGAAAAGTTCTTAATGAACTTCCTATAAAAGTTCGCGAAGCCAATAAAGCGTTGGACCGCTTTCTTATCGGTGGGGGCTGGCCAGTCTAAGATGGCCGAAACCTTTTGGGGATCCATGGCTATTCCCGTGGGCGAGATGGTTAGGCCCAGAAATGAAATACTACTCTGTTCAAAACAGCACTTGTCTGCCTTGGCATACAAGCTGTGTTGGCGGAGCCGTTCTAACACGCGCTTCACATGACCCCTATGGTCCTCCAAGGTTGGGGAAAAGATAAGGATATCGTCTAGGTATACAATGACGAAGACATCCAGATAGTCCCTGAACACATCGTTTATGAAATGCTGGAAGGTGGCTGGAGCGTTGCATAGGCCGAAGGGCATAACCAAATATTCATAGTGTCCGAATCTGGTATGGAATGCTGTCTTTCACTCGTCCCCCTCTCTGATACGGACTAAATTATAGGCACCTCTCAAGTCTAATTTAGTGAAGACAGATGCTGACTTCAACCTCTGAAAAAGTTTGGGGACTAGTGGTAGCGGGTAACGGTTCTTCACCGTGACTTTATTCAAGTCCCGGTAATCTACGCAGGGCCGGAGGGACTTGTCCTTTTTTTCCACAAAGAAAATGCCCGCCCCAGCTGGCGACGTGGAGGGTCTAATAAACCCCTTATGGAGGTTTTCATCGATATATTCTCTCAGTACCCCTAACTCCCGCTCGGATAAGGGGAATATCCGCCCAAATGGAATCTCCGACCCTGGGAGGAGATCAATTGGGCAGTCATAACCTCGGTGCGGGGGGAGAGTGTCCGCCCCCCGCTTGCTAAACACATCCAAAAAATTATGGTAGGCCGAAGGAATGACTTGTGCCAGTTCCACATCTGTCTCTAGACACAACAAGGTCTCCGGAATCGGGGAGGTCTTAGGGTGGCAATGCTGCTGGCAGTATGTGGAGAGGAACTGGATAGAACCCGTCTTCCAGTCCACCTGGGGATTATGGGCTCGTAACCACGGGAGCCCCAAAATAATTGGAAATAATGGGGACGCTATGGCGTCTAACCGAAGGATTTCTTCATGATGGGTCGATATAGTGGTACGGATAGGTGGGGTTTCATGGTCCACCACCCCTGACTTAATACGGGATCCATCTGCCAGGAAAATATTCAATCCCACCTCCTTTGCTTGTAGGGGGATTCGTTGCTGAACTGCAAAGTCCAAATCTATGAAGCAACTACACGCCCCAGAATCCACAATTGCTGTGGTCACCACCGTTCTCCCCGGCAGCTGAAGTGACACAGGTACCGCTAGATAACTAGTGTTGCCCACACTGGTAGAATTGATCGTAGAAAAAACAGCGGAACACTTACCCCCCTTGGCTGGACAGGTACGTACCACATGGCCTGCTCCCCCACAGTATAGACAGAGATGGTTGGTAAGACGCCTCTGGCGTTCCTCAGGTGTAAGTGTCAGCCGTGTCCTTCCCGGTGGCCCGGTCTTGGGTGTATCCATAGCATCCTGATTCTGGCTTGCCGGCTGGAACTGGGTTGAAGCCTGAGGGGGTGTTTCAGTTGGTCCTCGTCCTTGGTTGCACTTTTCCTGCCTGCGCTCCCGCAACCGGCGGTCAATTCGAATAGTCAATGCTATTAGGGCCTCCAAAGTACTAGGTATGTCTATTCGGGCCAATTCGTCCTTCAGTGATTCAGCTAACCCAATGCGGAACTGGTGGTGCAAAGCCGCCTCGTTCCATAGGCTGTCACTATGCCAACGCCTGAATTCGGCGGCATAGTCCTCCACTGTCTGGTGACCCTGCCTGAGTGTATATAGGGCCCTCTCGGCCGTTGCGGTGCGCAGCGGGTCGTCATACAAGAGGGCCATAGCCTCAAAAAATACTGTCATTGACCTGAACAGCGGGTCTTGATTCTCTAGGAGCCGGTGGGCCCAGTCTTGGGGTCCACCCCGTAGTAGGGCAATGATGAACCCTACCTTCACTGATTCGGAGGAAAAGGTCCGAGGCTGGAGGTCAAAGTATAGCTGACAGGAGCTACGAAAGGCCCTGAATCTACTTCGTTCTCCAGAAAAATGTTCTGGTGTGGGGACACGGGGTTCAGGTGCGGGTAACAACCCTGGTGTCTCCCTAGTGGGTTCCCCAGACCCCCCGGTAGATGTAGCTATGGTCTGCATGCGACTGTCCAATCTAGTATAACCCTCCTGTAGACCCCTAATTCCTGATGTAAGGGTCTCCATCTGTCGGCAGATGTCATCCAGAGGGGACGTTCCCCTTCCAGGCTCAGTCATGGCCGCAAGGTACTGTCAGGCTCCGCCCAACGGGATCTCTAGTGGTCCACAGCACGGGGTTTCCCAGGACGCGGAGTCTAAGTCCCAGTCTGCCTTTTCACCAGGGCCCCTGATGGTGGGGATGGACTTGGTGCAAGACTGAGACCAGGTCGCGCCCCTGGGCACCCCCGGCGGTGGTAGAGGGGTCCCGCTGGGGGTATGTGCCCGGGATGAGCCTGCTGCGAAGGGGACGACAGGTCCGATCCGAGCGGATGGATGGGATGGCAGATTCCGATCCGAGCGGGATGGACGGATGCCAGATCCCGATCCGAGCGGGATGGATGGGTGACAGCTAGGAGCGAGCGAGGTCAAACTAGCCGGGTCGGTATCGTGCGGGCAGCGTGGTACAGGGGGAGTAAGCGGAGAATGGTCGGGGTCACAAGCCAGGATCAGCAGGTAGCGGGCAGCGCGGTACAGAGGGTCAGGCAGGAGGATGGTCAGGGACGAGCCGGGGTCAGAGCAGGAGAGGGTCAGCATAAGTCAGAACAGGCAGAGTTTGGCAACTAGGAAGCGTACTTACAGAATCAGGAACAAGACCTTGCGGCAACCTGGAGATGCACAGGGCAGCTTTAAATAGAGCGCCCTGCTCTCCCATTGGTGCGGCCGCGATCGCTACTGCGCATGCGCGGCCGCTGCTGCGATCGTCGGCCGGGACAGATCGGCCGTCTGCGCATGCGCGCACCGCCGAGGACCCGGGATCCCTGACACCACCAGTACAGCTCCTCCAGTAAAGATTTTCCCCACTCCACCAGTACAGCTCCTCCAGTAAAGATTTTCCCCACTCCACCAGTACAGCTCCTCCAGTAAAGATTTTCCCCACTCCACCAGTACAGCTCCTCCAGTAAAAATGTTCCCCACCCAACCACAACTGCTCTCCCAGCCCAGATTTCCCCTACCCCACCAGTACAGCTCCCAAATACAGATTTTCCCCACTCCACCAGTACAGCTCTTCCAGTAAAAATTTTCCCCACCCAATCACAACAGCTCTCCCAGTACAGATTTCCCCTACCCTACCAGTACAGCTCCCCCTGTACAGATTTTTTTCCACTCAACCAGTACAGTTTCCCCAGTACAGATTTTCTTCACCCCACCAGTACAGTTCCCACCTGTACAGTTTTTTCCCACCCCACCAGTACAGCTCCCCAATAAAGATTTTCCTCACTCCACCAGTACAGCTCCTCCAGTAAAAATTTTCCCCACCCAACCACAACAGCTCTCCCAGTACAGATTTACCCTACCCTACTAGTACAGCTCTCCCAGTACAGATTTACCCTACCCTACTAGTACAGCTCTCCCAGTACAGATTTACCTTACTCTACCAGTACAGCTCTCCCAGTACAGATTTACCCTACCCTACCAGTACAGCTCTCCCAGTACAGATTTACCCTACCCTACCAGTACAGCTCTCCCAGTACAGATTTACCCTACCCTACCAGTACAGCTCCCCCTGTACAGATTTTTTCCACTCAACCAGTAGAATTCCTCCAGTACAGATTTTCTTCACCCCACCAGTACAGTTCCCACCTGTACAGTTTTTTTCCACCCCACCAGTATAGCTCCCCCATACAGATTTTCCAGACCTCACCAGTACAGCTCTCCAGGACAGGTTTTCCACACCCCACCCCACCAGTACAGCTTTTCCAGTACAGCTTTTCTCCACCTCATCAGCACAGCTCCCCCTGTACAGTTTTTTTCCACCCCACCACCCACATTAAAGAAAAATATATTTGAAATATATTTTAAAAATATGCTTCCCAAATATATTGCCATATATTTGAAATGCTACAATTTTGGCCATATTCAATATATGAAAAAAAAAATATATATATATATATATATATATATACACACTGCATGTTGAAATGCGTTTTTATTATAGAATAAATTAAAAATACTTTTTAAAAATACATTTCAAATATACTGTATGTCTTTAAAAATACGAATCTACATTTTTGGAATGCATTCACAAATATATGTTAAAATTACTTTTTTATATGTTGAAAACAATCTGAAGAATATATTTAAAAAATATATATTTTTAATAATATATATTTTTAAATATATTCTTCAGATTTTTTTTAACATATAAAAAAGTAATACACAGGAAAGCACAGGATTTCTGGCACAATCAACATCGTTTTGCACCTATTAAACAGATATAAAAAAAATTAGTTTGGTTGGGAAGCAATGATTTTAATATGATTTCATCACTTCTGGTCTGTTACTGGCCAGTGAAACAGCCGATCAGACTGAACTGTATCTGATTGGCTGCAAGAGGACCTGTCACAGCCCATGCTATCTTGATGGATGTTGTTCATCCCTTGTGATAGCAATAAAGTTGCTAAAAAATAAAAATTGAAGGGACGATGCAAAAAAAAAGGCTTTACACAAAATAAACAAAAATTTTAAGTGCCCCCATCCCCCTGTTCAAATGTTAACACATATGTAAGGCGTACATACATTTGTAAATGGTGATTGCACCAGACATGAGGTATCGGCATCAACATCAATAATTCTAGCACCAGACCTCCTGTCTAACTTAAAAGTGTTGCCTATGGAGATTTTTAGGTATCTTTGGTGCAGTTCCACAGGTGTACGCAATTTTAAAGCCTGACATGTTAAGTACCGTTTTACTCGCCGTAACAAAATCTTTTTTATTTTACAAAAAAATGGCTATTATACTGTGTTTGTGTTTACTAAAACTCACTAAAGTGTATTTTTCCCAATAAAAATTCCATTTAAAAAACCACTGCGCAAGTGCTGTGTGACATAAAAATATGCAACACCCACCATTTTATTTTCTAAGACCTCTGCCTAAACAAATACAATGTTTGGGGGTTCTAGATAATTTTCTATTAATTAAAAAAAAAATGCTGATTTTTATTGTATGTGAGAAGTGTCAGAATTGCCATGGTAGGCAAGTATTTAGGAAAAACCCTTTGGGTTTGTTATGGATTTTAGGGGGACCCTCATGCACAAATTGAGGGAAAAAGTGTGAGCACCCCCAAAATCTATACCAGACCCTTATCTGAGCAAGCAGCCTGAGAGGCCAGGGAAGGGGGAGGGGAACAAGGGTTTTTCTTTTTTTTTACAATCTCAGTTCAATTGTTTGCATGGCCATGGATTTCCAAGCATGTAAGTCAATGAGGATGGTGTGTCCCTTTAACATTGTATAAACTACCAAAGAGAAAATAAATGTAAAATGGAATTTATGCTTTATATCCTTTTTTTGTGGTTTTCAGAAAAATGATTAAACCAGCATCTGTAAGAAGAGTCTATTAGGCATTATAATGGGGTGAGGAGGAAAGGAGAAGCTTTGATGTAGCGCTGTGCTTGTTCTTCTCACGGAAAGGCGATGGAGGTAGAGCGAGGTGAAATATTCCTGCTGATTTAGTAAAATCTCCTCAGACTTATAATGCTTAGCTCATACAAAGCACTGATGTCTGAAATGTAATTCTGTCAATACTTAGAAAAATCTAACATGTATTATATGGCTTACACCATCAATCATCTGACAGCCAAATGCAATAGAAGGGATCCTAAGTCATTCTGTTGCCTTTATGCTCCTTGAATGATACAGCTATAGGAGTTCAGAGTCCATTTTTTGATGTATATAATGACTCCTGGGAACGTGTCTGCTCTGATGGGGCATGGGAAGCCGGGGTGTATGGGGATTGGATGGGCCCGGATGAGCCTTTTTGGGTCATCAGTGGTAGGAGCAAGATGGTCCTGTGGTTTTGAGTTCCAAGATATCACCATAGAACCACTTTAGCAAAGACAGGGATAGTTGCACTTTTATGGCTTACAGTGGACATAAGGTTTTAAAAAAATGCTAGAGGGTTGAGTTTTTGGTACACTTTGTAGGTCTATTCCACCAAAAAACTCCATCCCTTTGGTATAAGAATTGTTTGTGCACGTACAGCACAGTTTACACTCTTGGTCTACTCTCATAATCTGTACGGCCCTAGGCACACTGGGCATTTAGCCTGGTGCTTGAGGCTCTGACATTTAGGTGTAGGTGGAAGGCACTGGAGCACCATCAAGCCCCACTGCCAATAACCTCTAGAACTCTGAGAGGCGAACAGCTACTGCAGCTGGACAGGGCTGGACAGTGGACATTTAGGGAAGTATGGGCCCAGGGAAAAATGCTGGAAACACAGATTAGTACCACCATTGTTGAGCTATACTTAGAACATCAGTTGCCCTTAATTTGGCCCTACATGGAATTCTACAGTTCATCCAGAGGTTGTGAGGGGTTCCTTGAGTGTTGGCTGATTGACCTCCCATCTAATGGTACCTCCATAGTTTGATCAATGGCTAAGCCAGTAGCATGACACTAATTCTAGTTGTCTGTAGAGCAGCCCATAGATTGTGCAATTTTTCTTTCCTTCCACCATGGGCAGAAGCAGGGCCAGATCTAGCCTGTCCGATGTGGGGGGTGTAGTAAAAAATGTCAGGGGGGCAGAGGATTATAAGGGCAGTGGACAGGGGTCACTGCTGGCAGGGCAGAGGACAGGGGCACAGCTTCTTCTCCCATCCCTGCACTTCACACAGCCTGGGCACAGGTTGCAGAGATCCTCCTCACCACACAACATTGAGATCAATATAGTGTCAGTCAAGGATAGTATAGTGTGAGGCTAGGGCAGTATAGGGTCAAACTATGGCCGGAAAGTATCAGATTAGGGTGGTATGGTGTCAGAATAAGGTAGCATAGTGGTAGGTTAGGGCAGTATAGTGTCAGTCAAGGACAGTATAGGGTCAGGCTAGGACAGTATAGGGTCAGGCTAGGGCAGTATAGTGTCAGTCAAGGACAGTATAGGGTCAGGCTAGGACAGTATAGGGTCAGGCTAGGGCAGTATAGGGTCAATCTAGGACTGGAACGTATCAGATTAGGGTGGTATGGTGTCAGAATAAGGTAGCATAGTGGTAGGTTAGGGCAGTATAGTGTCAGTCAAGGACAGTATAGTGTCAGGCTAGGGCAGTATAGGGTCAATCTAGGACTGGAACGTATCAGATTAGGGTGGTATGGTGTCAGAATAAGGTAGCATAGTGGTAGGTTAGGGCAGTATAGTGTCAGTCAAGGACAGTATAGTGTCAGGCTAGGGCAGTATAGGGTCAATCTAGGACTGGAACGTATCAGATTAGGGTGGTATGGTGTCAGAATAAGGTGGCATAGTGGTAGGTTAGGGCAGTATAGTGTCAGGCTAGGGCAGTATAGGGTCAAACTAGGACTGGAACGTATCAGATTAGGGTGGTATGGTGTCAGAATAAGGTAGCATAGTGGTAGGTTAGAGCAGTATAGTGGAAGGTTAGCATTGGCTTTGAGGGGCACAACTATTATCTGGGGGAAGCATAGCCCACCCCCTAGATCCGGCTATGAGTGGAAGGAAAGAAAATTGCTTGATTCCCCCATCAACACAGTCAGTGTTGATGGACGAATCCCTCCCGCAGCTTTATTGTGTTCTGCCGGAGGGGAGCCTTCCTCAGCAGCAGAACACAATGATGATTGTTGGTGGCAATAGCCACCCATGGAAAAAAATTCCGACAGGTTGGTTTACTGAAGTCAATCGGTAGATAGACTTCAGTACAATCAGCCTGCCCATGGATGGATCGAAATGTGTTTCCTGCTGAACCGGATGCCAAATTTCAATCTGTCTATAGCCGACTTTAGTTTGTCATTCTGACCACCACTGTAAGAGGGGGTTTCTTCCCACTGACCATCAATGTAAGGGCTATTGTTGCCAATGACCCCCAATGAATTAGTTTTCATATGGGTTCCTCAAGACCTTGACATTATTTTAGCGGTTCTTCTGTGGTAAAAAGGTCAAGAAAGGCTGCACTAATGCCACAGCTGTCATCATTTAAAGTGGTTGTAAACGCTTATATATACCCAGTAAAGTGACTAGCCTCAGGTGATACACAGAAATGAAACAACTCCTCCTACAAGTTGTACCTGTTTATCTGTTGCCCACTCTCTTCTACAGCCTTCTAAAGCACACATTTTACACAGCATTTCTGAGCTCCAGAAGGCAGGGGGCAGGGATCTGATGTCACACACTGCACAGCATAGCGCATGGAGCTGAATGTATTCTGAGACCTGAGTTGAGGGAAAGGACACACTCTCATAGGAAAACATGCACAGCTGAGGCTTTCAATCGCTTGCTACGTGTTGGAGAGGAGACGGCATCCCCTGGGACTCTGTGTGTCGGCATAACCTGTCAGATGTGACTCATATAGATAGCAGAGGGAAGACAGAGCAGGTAGGAACCACACTAGGTGCTTTGGATTTAGGCTAGTATACACAATATCAGTATATGCTTTGTTCATTTTTTATTTCAGAGGTTTACAGCCACTTTAAGTGAGCCACAGCAGCTTCGTATTGCTATCCTCAGAGGTTTATTTGGGAGTACTGGAAGAAGAAAGCCTGTGCTACCTTTATACATGGACTAGATTTTCAGTCTTCGCTGGGCTATGCTATCATGCTGAGTCTCCATATTCTCCACAGAGGCATTTGTTCACAAAGTACACCTACTATTAATTATACATTGTTATACTATAGTAATTAATTTAACTGGCTTTTGGCATGTTATGTTTTCCAGCAACTAATTAAACTTACTTGGACTGCTTGTGCTGGCACAATGTAAGGAGCCGGAGGCTGCAGGCACCAGCAGTGTGGATGGTAAATTAAATACATATGTATCCCAGGGATGCTGAATCAAACTGCAATAAGGAAGCTGAAAGCAGAGGCTCTGGAGAATAAAATGGTGGCAGTTGCAGTCTTTTTTTTTTGCACAATTTTTCAGGAATAATTAATTTTAATATTATAAACTCATTATAATCTCCATTTTTCTGTAAAATATAAAAGATGGGGTTTCAGGTAAATGGTTACCAAAAGAGTTCGGGGATACCAGATATAGTGAATGCAGGGTCCGGGGAGACCGGATATAGTGAATGCAGGGCCCGGGGAGACCAGATATAGTGAATGCAGGGTCTGGGGAGACCAGATATAGTGAATGCAGGGTCTGGGGAGACCGGATATAGTGAATGCAGGGTTGGGGGAGACCAGATATAGTGAATGCAGGGTCCGGGGAGACCGGATATAGTGAATGCAGGGTCCGGGGAGACCGGATATAGTGAATGCAGGGTTCGGGGAGACCGGATATAGTGAATGCAGGGTCTGAGGAGACCGGATATAGTGAATGCAGGGTCTGGGGAGAGCAGATATAGTGAATGCAGGGTCTGGGGAGACCGGATGTAGTGAATGCAGGGTCCTGGAAGACCAGATATAGTGAATGCAGGGTCCGGGGAGACCAGATATAGTGAATGCAGGGTCTGGGAGACCAGATATAGTGAATGCAGGGTCCAGGAGACCAGATATAGTGAATGCAGGGTCCGGGGAGACCAGATATAGTGAATGCAGGGTCCGGGGAGACTGGATATAGTGAATGCAGGGTCCGGGGAGACCAGATATAGTGAATGCAGGGTTCGGGGAGACCGGATATAGTGAATGCAGGGTCCGGGGAGACCGGATATAGTGAATGCAGGGTCTGAGGAGACCGGATATAGTGAATACAGGGTCTGGGGAGAGCAGATATAGTGAATGCAGGGTCCTGGGAGACCGGATATAGTGAATGCAGGGTCCTGGGAGACCGGATATAGTGAATGCAGGGTCCGGGGAGACCAGATATAATGAATGAAGGGTCCGGGGAGACCGGATATAGGAAATGCAGGGTCTGGGGAGACTGGATATAGTGAATGCAGGGTCCGGGGAGACCAGATATAGTGAATGCAGGGTCCGGGGAGACCAGATATAATGAATGAAGGGTCCGGGGAGACCGGATATAGGAAATGCAGGGTCTGGGGAGACTGGATATAGTGAATGCAGGGTCCCGGGAGACCAGATAAAGTGAATACGGGGTCCTGGAAAAGTGGATATAGTAAATGCAGGGTCTGGGGAGACCAGATTCAGTGAATGCAGGGTCCGGGGAGACCAGATATAGTGAATGCAAGGTCCAGAGAGACCAGATATAGTGAATGCAGGGTCCTGGGAGACCAGATATAGTGAATGCAGGGTCTGGGAGACCAGATATAGTGAATGCAGGGTCCGGGGAGACCAGATATAGTGAATGCAGGGTCCGGGGAGACTGGATATAGTGAATGCAGGGTCCGGGGAGACCAGATATAGTGAATGCAGGGTTCGGGGAGACCGGATATAGTGGATGCAGGGTCCGGGGAGACCGGATATAGTGAATGCAGGGTCTGAGGAGACCGGATATAGTGAATACAGGGTCTGGGGAGAGCAGATATAGTGAATGCAGGGTCCTGGGAGACCGGATATAGTGAATGCAGGGTCCTGGGAGACCGGATATAGTGAATGCAGGGTCCGGGGAGACCAGATATAATGAATGAAGGGTCCGGGGAGACCGGATATAGGAAATGCAGGGTCTGGGGAGACTGGATATAGTGAATGCAGGGTCCGGGGAGACCAGATATAGTGAATGCAGGGTCCGGGGAGACCAGATATAATGAATGAAGGGTCCGGGGAGACCGGATATAGGAAATGCAGGGTCTGGGGAGACTGGATATAGTGAATGCAGGGTCCCGGGAGACCAGATAAAGTGAATACGGGGTCCTGGAAAAGTGGATATAGTAAATGCGGGGTCCTGGGAAAGTGGATATAGTAAATGCAGGGTCTGGGGAGACCAGATTCAGTGAATGCAGGGTCCGGGGAGACCAGATATAGTGAATGCAAGGTCCAGAGAGACCAGATATAGTGAATGCAGGGTCCTGGGAGACCAGATATAGTGAATGCAGGGTCTGGGGAGACCGGATATAGTGAATGCAGGGCCCGGGGAGACCAGATATAGTGAATGCAGGGTCTGAGGAGACCGGATATAGTGAATGCAGGGTCTGGGGAGACCGGATATAGTGAATGCAGGGTTGGGGGAGACCATATATAGTGAATGCAGGGTCCGGGGAGACCGGATATAGTGAATGCAGGGTCCGGGGAGACCAGATATAGTGAATGCAGGGTTCGGGGAGACCGGATATAGTGAATGCAGGGTCTGAGGAGACCGGATATAGTGAATGCAGGGTTCGGGGAGAGCAGATATAGTGAATGCAGGGTTCGGGGAGACCAGATATAGTGAATGCAGGGTTCGGGGAGACCAGATATAGTGAATGCAGGGTTCGGGGAGACCGGATATAGTGAATGCAGGGTCTGAGGAGACCGGATATAGTGAATGCAGGGTCTGGGGAGACCGGATATAGTGAATGCAGGGTCTGGGGAGACCGGATGTAGTGAATGCAGGGTCCTGGAAGACCAGATATAGTGAATGCAGGGTCCGGGGAGACCAGATATAGTGAATGCAGGGTCTGGGAGACCAGATATAGTGAATGCAGGGTCCGGGAGACCAGATATAGTGAATGCAGGGTCCGGGGAGACCGGATATAGTGAATGCAGGGTCCGGGGAGACCAGATATAGTGAATGCAGGGTTCGGGGAGACCGGATATAGTGAATGCAGGGTCTGAGGAGACCGGATATAGTGAATGCAGGGTCTGGGGAGAGCAGATATAGTGAATGCAGGGTCCGGGGAGACCAGATATAATGAATGAAGGGTCTGGAGAGACCGGATATAGGAAATGCAGGGTCTGCGGAGACTGGATATAGTGAATGCAGGGTCCCGGGAGACCAGATAAAGTGAATGCGGGGTCCTGGAAAAGTGGATATAGTAAATGCGGGGTCCTGGGAAAGTGGATATAGTAAATGCAGGGTCTGGGGAGACCAGATTCAGTGAATGCAGGGTCCTGGGAGACCAAATATAGTGAATGCAGGGTCCGGGGAGACCAGATATAGTGAATGCAGGGTCCGGGGAGACCAGATATAGTGAATGCAGGGTCCGGGGAGACCAGATATACGGTAGTGAATGCAAGGTCCAGGGAGACCAGATATAGTGAATGCAGGGTCCTGGGAGACCAGATATAGTGAATGCAGGGTCTGGGGAGACCGGATATAGTGAATGCAGGGTCCAGAGTTTAATAACACTTTAAGGTTAGTATTGCAGCCAAAGCTGTTTTTTTTTCTTACAACACCTAGGGATATATTATATAATATTATTATATAAATAAAATATTATCAGGACCCTTATTTTACCGTCCCTGTTGACCCAATGCATTTTACCAAAAAATGAAAACCTCTCAATTTTGTTCATCCTTAGTAAAGACAACAGTCATAGCCGAGGGGTCAAGATCCATTTCACACCTCCTGCCCACTTATAGTAATAATAATGGATATTGAAGGGATACATAGATTTTGTCCTTCTGTAGAACAATGCACTGACGCTATTGGCGCTGTGACAACGCTCTCCAAGCCAACAAAATGGGATAACAAAATGCAACCTGTGCTATAATTTCCTTCCGTCTGCCTGATTCTTGCATAAAATGACATAACCCTCAGCAGAAGGAAACTGGAGCAGCCAAGACAGATTACAAATTGTGATCCGCATATGACATAACAGAACAATAGACACTTCCAGACCTGGTGTGAGCAGAAGGATCCTGACGCCTTCAATGCTTCCCAGGGGGACCCCGAGCTGATTTACCATCCCAAAAATAAACTTCAATTCGCTACTACGGCAAAATCAATGCGGTCATATACACAGCAATCAATAGAGGCAGAGTGACATTGAGATGGCCATAGGAAGGCTCTCTCTCTGGGAGAAGAAAGGCAGCTGAGATGTGCATAACTGAGCCCAAACCCGAGACCTAAATACATCACATCATTGAACAAGGGTGCTTGTTTAAACACAGCCTCAGCACAGGGATAAAGAGAACCAGTCACAGCTGAGCTCAGACAAGACTTTGGATCCTCAGCCTTACATTCTTATAATTGTCAGGCGTATTGATTCATTGACTTTTTTCTCTAGCTTGACTCTTGCTTGAGTTGGAAAAATCAGAGATCTGATAGCTGCTAAGTTGACATTTGACTGCTGATATTTCATGCTGCTCCCGGCTCCTGAGTTTGCATAACTGTATCAAGAGCATGTGCCAAATTACCAAATAGGCAGAGTAGGCACCGGCCTATGGACCCCATGTTATTTAATGGCCCCTCGGATCATAATAATATTGATCTGATCTTGAAAGAAACTTACGATAAAGCTTTCTGGAATTGTCTACAAAAAATTTTGGTGTGTAAAATATACCATTGAAAGTGTTTTAGTACATCTATTCCTTAAGTTTGGTCCTACCAGAAACCCTGCGAGTGCCTAGCTTCCTCTGTTCTCTGTTTGTGCTGACTGTTATCAGATACATAGCTCCCGAAGCTTGGTCTGCAGATTTGGCAGGGAAGGAGTAACACCTGGCTTCCAGTTTCCTGTGTACAGTGCTGCTCTTGCTCATGTCTGGGGATAGGATTTTTGTGTCTGATCAGTGACAAAGACAAGCACCGCTGCAGGACAGCAGCCAGTGTTACCCACCCTCCATCCACTAGGGGGTGAACTGGGGATGCAGACTGCCAGAGAATCTGGAGAGAATCATGGAGGATTGTGGGAGGTGTAGTTTTCTACAGACTGAGTTAGCTTCAGACTTTAGAGGACTTCAACTCCCAGAGGCCCTGGGGTACAGAGGAGGAGGAGTGTTGTAACTTTCCTGGGCTGAGCAGAGGAAGAGGGGATGATTTGTAGAGGCTGCGAGAAGATCGCCACACCTGAGTGAAAGAGAGATACAATTTCAGCCACTCTGGAACTTTGGAGGACACCCTGGGCACTGACTGGGGTACACGTTGCTTGTGAGCAGAAGTAGATTTCCCCATGCTGACACAGAGTGGTGAGAGGTCGTTAGCCAACCCTGCACTACACCTTGATAAAAGAGTGACAGAGTTGTCTGCAAGAATTACAGTGACAGTGTCTGCATCAGTTCTTGAAGAGACATTACCTTGAGCACTCCACCGTGGCAGTTGGGCCCCAACAGGCTGGTCATTGGAAGAAATAAGGTAGAATATTACTGACTGCTGAACTGTTATTGTGGAGGCATATACTGTATACCGTATATAGTGTATAGTCCTATTGCTTTATTGTTGCAGTATATTTTTCTTACTGTTTAACCAGTGCAGCACATTTCCCCTACAATTTATTCATTACAGTATATTTTTTCTTTGTATACCTCGTTGAAAAATACTTTTTTTGCTGTTACTTAGCCAGTTGCTGTGTCGTTCCTGGTGTCCATGAACCTTGAAGCTTTGGGGTGCATATGTATATATCTGCAATAAGCATTCCCCTCCCAGCCAGGTGTGGAGCTGTTCATAGAGTCATGGGCACAACATGGGACCCAACATCTCCAGCAGCTCCTCGGGGATAAGCTCTACACTCCCTTTGTTCCCATTTACTGTATATTGCTGGACTACATGACATCTCACAGAAGAGAGGGGGAGATGTTCCCTACTCTGTGTCCTAGTGTGACACCACTGCTCCTCCTCAATAGAGTGAGTGTTGTCACCTCCTCATAGTAAGTGTGTTACTGGTAGGATCACCAAGCACAAATAAAGGAAAAAAGCCTGAAAAAATAAAATGAATGCAGCCACCACATCTAAGGACTGGTAAGCTGTTATATGTTTTTTAGCCTCATCCTGATGGCTGTGCGCATATATGTGGCCACTTAGTGATTGGGGAAGCGACATATATGCAGCCCTATGTAAGCATCTTTATGTGCTGAGAGCGTGCGCCCTGCGCATTACCAGCACACTTACCAGTAGGTTCCAGAAAGCTCCTAATGCAGACTTTAGATCAGGAGCATTCCGATCATGTGACTGCTGTGACATCCAATGACAGCGGTCACATGATTGGAATGCCTGCCCACGCCTCCCAGCATTTAGAACCTCTTAAAGGGCTGGGAGGCAGTGGGAAGGGGTTAAAAATATTTTCAGAAGTCACCATGTAAAAGTAGCGGTGACATTGTTACTGTGCTGCACATAGCCTGTGCAGGGAGCACAGCTGTGGGAGGGACCCAGAAAGCTCCACCCACTACAGACTGACTGTAGAAAACGACAGGAGGGGGCGGAGACAAGACCAGTCATCCTGCACAGGTAGAGAGAGCAGCAGTGAGCGGTCTTTGTTACAGGAGCTCCTGCACAGAGGGAAAGTCTCACACTGGATTACTACACAGATCTGGAAGAAATACACAAAGCACACCGAGATTTATGGAGGGTACACATGATGAATGGATTTAGACCATATTTCCTGGAGTTCAGCTTTAAGCAAAAAGGCGACTTGCATTTGTTAAAAAAAAGTCAGCAGTTGTTGTTGATAGTACGCAGTCCTCGGGTCAATCATCATAATCAATAAAAAAAGCAACCTCTTCCTCTGCCAATGTTTAGAGAACCTGCTGCCAAATGTGAGCCCTTCGGAATATAAACCACTCACTGCTGTAGAAATCAATTAAGCAAAACTCTGCTTCAGTCTTTAAAAAATAAACCATTTTTTTCTCCGTTGGGAGGCCATTTTGTCTTATGATGGCCATATACATTTCGATAAATGATTGATTTATTTCTTTTCCGATCGATCTCTTCTGATATAATCAGTCTATAATCAACAATCCATTCAAATGATATGCTACACATGGGGAAGTTGATTTTGATCAATAGTTAAAATATGATTGTTATTTATTGATTGCATCAGTGTTTCCACAATGTCACATGATCGATTCTTCTCAGTGCTGCCAATACAATCAGTCAAGTTATCAATCTCATCTCTCTTTCTGCTATGTAATCTCATAATCTGAAATACAATCATATTCATTTCAGTGCTGCTCAATTTTTCTGTCTTGGCTGACTGTCTAAGGTTGATCAACTCTTATTTAATTTGAGTCCAAATTGATTGGAAGGGAAGCAGTGTGTAGGCAGGTGCAGTCTGCTTTCTCCACTGTAGATGGCGCTGAACTGGAGCGGCACTGCAGCTAGAGAGGAAGTCAGGAGAAACCTGATGAGGCAGCATTCTGGTTGGCTACGCTGTATCCAGGTGACATCTGGCAGCCATCTTTGGTCAGCAGAGTCTTTTTAAAGCGGAGCTACACCTGAAAAAAATAAAATAAAAGTCAGCAGCTACAAAAACTGTAGCTGAGGACTTTTAAAATACAGCCAATCACCCGTTCCTTGGGCCAGCTGTGTCCTCACCACCGCTGGTTTCACCGGCCATCTTCTCTCCCTGATGTTGGCATCTTCACTGTCGGTACCCGGCTGTGACAGCTTGTGGCTTCACAGCTGGGTGCCCACTGCGCATGCGCAAGAAGCGCTGTGCTTTGTGAATGGCCCCGTAGTCTTCTGGGACCTGTTGATTTGAAGGTGATAAATTGGTTTTAAAATTATTTTATTTGGCATTTATACACTTTTATTAGTTGTTGGCATTATGAATTTGAATTAATTTAAAGGCATTAATCTAATTATTATATATTAGTAATTGAGTAATATTCAGGAGCGCAACATACATTTGTAAATATATTTATACACAGTTGTAGTTATGTGTTTCATGTTTGCGATCCTTTAGAAATTATCACACCTTTGGCTCGCAAGTTATTCCAATTTATATATACCAGTCTTCTGGGACCTGTCATGTGTCCCAGAAGACTTTGGGGAGGGGGGAGGACAACTTCCGCTTCTGATCGCCTTAGGTGATCACAGCGGAAGGTGATCACAGCGGAAGAGGGAGCGGGTAGCTGTCAATTTCGGGTACCCGCTCCCCAAAGGTGTCAATCCTTAATGGGGAACGGGAGACAAAGAATTAAAGCGGATCTTCCCCTTTTGGGTGGAGCTCCGCTTTAAGTCCTGCCCCCCCAGTTTTGGCATGTATTTTGCGGACTGGACAGGAGAGGGAAAGAGTACCCGTCTGATAGGGAAAGTGATTATTGGCAGGGAAAGGTTCCTAACAAGTAGGAACAGGTTAGGGACACACAATCGTTTTTAGGAAAAGCGCACTCTCGGCACATATGTCCTTTTTTAATAGAATACAAATGTCCGGCCATTCAGCGTCTAGGCCCAGACGCCGGGAGGCCGCACATTTGCGTTCGGCCGGCGTGAAGAGGTTAATGTGAAGAAAGTGAAAACTGCGCTGAATGCGTGAACAATAGATCAGAAATGAATGAATACACAAATATATGGAATGATACAAAAATGCTGCTACTTCAAAAATTATCAAACAAAACACATAAATGAGCACTCAAAATAGTGATCCAGTAGCGCATAAATATATAAGTGAAAAACTGTGAACATAAACAATTAAAAATAAAAACTGAGTGTATAGTCCAAAGAAAGTCAGAAAGCCAATTCTTATCCACCAAGCAATTCTTCCAACTCTTCAAAATAAACCACCACGTGAGAGAAGAAAATGATATTCCCCCTATTGGGTATACACTCACTAGTAAATGTTGCCCACCACTCCAGCCACGGTTGGCTGAAATGGCTCAATAAATATCTCCCGGTGGACTGACGGATCAATCAGTGCCGATATCCATCCTCTCCTCCAATCTCCATAATCTCCTATCCCCAAAAGGTTGGCAATGATTCATATAATAATGGGAATCCAATATGGCGGCACTTAGGGTAACAAAGGAATCCCCCCCTCCTCTAAATACTCCACACTCAGACCAAACAACCATGTAAGAGAAAACGAGAAAAGCCCGAATGGTGCAGTACGAAACAATTACTTTATTGCCACAAATAGACTGCCACTTACAGGATAAATGAAAATAAAATGCCCAAAGATGCTGTGCTAAATGTGCACATTAGTGTAGACTGAGCCAGTGCTCTCACCACCTATGGATACTCTGTCTCTGATGCTCCCGTGTCACTTCCGGTTCTGGTTGCGTCACTTCCGGTCGCCGAACAGCATCTCCTTAATGTACCACCCCAGACCCTAGATGAACTTCTCTTCTTCACCCAGCAATCTGGCGGTATCCCTGAATGGGGGATCTGGTGTCTGTTACTTTAAAAGTGGACAGTCTCAACTAGACAGCAAATCTAGTTTCCCACCAGAGTGCTCCTTCCCCTTTCCGCCCAGAGGGTGCAGGGTTACTCACTGAGATCCTCTCATGTACCACTGATGGGTTTCTGGCTGCTACCAGGCCTTTTAGCTGGGCCGGTCCTTCGCTGCCATACAGGTGATCCTCGCTCTGTGGATCAGTGAGATCTGAGGTTTCCTCCTTTCCAGCTCCAGGCCTGCAGGTAGGCCCCATCTCACTTGGCTTCCTCGCAGCCTCCTGCCTTCAGCCTCACATCTTCCTCACTGTCTTCCACCCAAACTCTCCTTCCACTGAGCGGGCTCCAACACTTTTAAGAGTGCCCTAGCCCCTTGCCAAGCCTTCTGTTGGGAATTGGTTAGGATCCCTCAAGAGTGCAAGCCAGCCACTCCTCAGATCCACCCACGGTCTCTAGGCCATCCTCCAAAGCTCCACAGCTTGGGGAAATTTGAGAGGGGCTGGCCTGCAGAGCTTCTCAGCTCCTGACCACAATTTCACCCTCTGGCTTTTACACCCAGGCTGCTACTCAGCCTTCCTTACTGACAGTCAAGACTCTAGCTCCCCATAGCTAAACTAGAAGGGTGCTACAGATAGAAATAATAGATCTCTAGTCAACCAGCCATTTGAATGACATTCCACATACAATCGTATATTATCAATCCCATCTTCATTTCCACCATGTAATCTCATAATATGAACTAAATATGATCATATTAATGAACAAAGTATCTTTGTGCTATCAATCGATGCAAAACAAATGATAATTTTCTGCCTTGACCGATTAACTCTGATCAGATCTGCCTCAAGATGAATCTAAATCAATTGAAAGGGAAGTTATGGATTGTGGATATCATAGTAAAATCACACATTGATCAGAAATATGTGCGGTCACTATAACACAGCATAGAGGAGATGAACCCCGGCTGTCAGTCACACTCGAAGGATACCTCTGCCCTCCTATGACAGTCTCTATTAAACCCAAAAGCAAACCTTTTTATATTGCAGCTTACCAATTCTTAGATGTGATGGCTGCATTAGTTTCCTTTTTTAAGGTTTTCTTTCCTTTGTTTTCACCTTGTGTTTCCAGCAAGAAGGTCTGTTGTTTTTCAACAGAACAAGCTCTCCTGCAAATGTATCAGTTAGAGTGTTTAAACAAACCATTAACCAGCTTATGTAAAACCTTTATCTCAAAAGGAAAAAACTGCTTCAACTGCTTGTGAATTAGAGTTTAAATTTGTTAGTGTATCTAAATCTGCTAATACCTCTAACACTCTCCACCCCACAGACTGACTATGCTGCTGTCCAAAGGTGCCCCGTATGTTCCTTCATCCAGAGTGGAGGCGCTCTAATACAGGGGGTGTGTTACTGGCCAGATCACCAGGTGAAAACAGAGGGGGGAAAAAGCCTAAAAAAAGAAAACTAATGCAGCCACCACATCTAATGATTGGTATGCTGCAATATATTACATTTTTGCTTTGGGGTTTAATACCGCTTTAAGCTAATAAAATGGTGAGATATCACTGGTTGTTGTTCAAAGAATTCAGAGAATCACAGAACATTTTTTTTAAATAAGTGTATCCATTTTGATCTGACCTGCATAATTAAACAATTTAGAAGTTCCGGATATGGTGCCTGATGCATTTTGTAATTTGATGCAAGCGGTGGGCGGGATCTGGGGAGAAGTTATATAACCATCAAAATGCCTTGGTGGGTAGATGTCAGTCTGGAGGTGTGAAATGTCTGAAGTAGTAGAATGGTGGTGCTGGTAGGTAGGTATACTTGGGTACTAATTGATGTTTTAGACAAAAATTTACTGGTGGTATCCCAATGGGGCATCTAAGTGGTGCGTGGACCCTGAGGAAGTCAAGTGAGAGGTGACGCAACGCGTAGGTGACGTCATTTACGGCACGGACGCCATCTTTGAACTCCCTATTGAACCCATGCAAGTACACCCATACATGACGTCTCATATGCTGTATACAAGAAGATGGTAAATGTGAGTGTCCTGTGTATATACAGTCATGGCCGAAATTGTTGGCACCCTTGATATTTTTCCTGAAAATCAAGTATTTCACACAAAAAAGGTATTGCATTAACACATGTTTTGCTATACACATGTTTATTCCCTTTGTATGTATTGGAACAAATATAAAACAGAGGCAGAAAAGCAAATATGACATAATGTCACACAAAACCCCAAAAATGGGCTGGACAAAAGTATTGGCACCCTTAACTTAATATTTGGTTGCACACCCTTTGGAAAACATAACTGAAATCAGTCGCTTCCTATAACCATCAATAAGCTTCTGACACCTCTCACCCGGAATTTTGGACCACTCTTCCTTTGCAAACAGCTCCAGGTCTCTCTTATTGGAAGGACACCTTTTCCCAACAGCAATTTTAAGATCTCTCCACAGGTGTTCAATGGGATTTAGATCTGGGCTCATTGCTGGCCACTTCAGAACTCTCCAGCGCTTCTTTGCCATCCATTTCTGAGTGCTTTTTGACGTATGTTTGGGGTCATTGTCCTGCTGGAAGACCCAGGATCTTGGACGCAAACCCAGCTTTCTGACACTGGGCCCTACAGTGCGACCCAAAATCCTTTGGTAATCCTCAGATTTCATGATGCCTTGCACACAGTCAAGGCACCCAGTGCCAGAGGCAGCAAAACAACCCCAAAACATCATTGAACCTCCACCATATTTTACCGTAGGTACTGTGTTTTGTTCTTTGTAGGCCTCATTCCGTTTTCGGTAAACAGTAGAATGATGTGCTTTACCGAAAAGCTCTATCTTGGTCTCATCTGTCCACAAGACGTTTTCCCAGAAGGCTTTTGGCTTACTCAAGTACATTTTGGCAAACTGTAGTCTTGCTTTTTTATGTCTCTGTGTCAGCAGTGGGGTCCTCCTGGGTCTCCTGCCATAGCGTTTCATTTCATTTAAATGTCGACGGATAGTTCGCGCTGACACTGATGCTCCCTGAGCCTGCAGGACAGCTTGAATGTCTTTGGAACATGTTTGGGGCTGCTTATCCACCATCCGGACTATTCTGCGTTGCAATCTTTCATCAATTTTCCTCATCCGTCCACGACCAGGGAGATTAGCTACAGTGCCATGGGTTGCAAACTTCTTGATAATGTTGCGCACTGTGGACAAAGGCAAATCTAGTTCTCTGGAGATGGACTTGTAACCTTGAGATTGTTGATATTTTGCCACAATTTTGGTTCTCAGGTCCTCAGACAGTTCTCGTCTCCTCTTTCTGTTGTCCATGCTTAGTGTGGCACAGACAGACACACAATGCAAAGGTTAAGTGAACGTCTCTCCTTTTTATCTGCTTTCAGGTGTGATTTCTATATTGCCCACACCTGTTACTTGCCCCAGGTGAGTTTACAGGAGCATCACATGCTTGTAACATTCTTATTTATCCGCAGTTGTGAAAGGGTGCCAATACTTTTGTCCAGCCCATTTTTGGAGGTTTGTGTGACATTATGTCGAATTTGCTTTCTTTCCTCCCTTTTTTTGTTTTGTCCCAATACACACAAAGGGAATAAACATGTGTATAGCAAAACATGTGTTAATGCAATACGTTTCGTGAGAAATACATGATTTCCTGGAGAAATATCAAGGGTGCCAACAATTTCGGCCATGACTGTATTTTAATTACTGTGATAATAAATGGTAATACACTATGGAGGCTCTTCTCTTTGTGGACCATCTGGGAACTGTTTTCTATGGATAAGAGCCATTTAGGATATTTCGTCAGGATACGCTTTAACCCAGGGGGATCTAGGAGTGATCCATAAGGCATTTTGGCCCTTTTAGGGTCGCAGCAAGGAGGTGAGGAGCTAATCTAGATGTGTGTGGAGCAGGGGCGGACTGACAACTCATGGGGCCCCCGGGCAATAGGGGATCATGGGGCCCCTGTGTCCTTGCCCAAACTCAAAAAAGCCTATGAAAAAGGTACCAGGGGCATCTCATGGGGCCCCTTACTGACCCCGGGCCCTCGGGCAGTGCTCAAGTTTCCAAATGGTCAGTCCGCCCCTGGTGTGGAGTCATCACCAGAGCCTACAAACGCACAAGATTCACCTGCATGTTTGCATTCATTGTTGTGGACACTGGTGGCACGTTTTTGTTCATTAGATGTATTTTTGAGTGATGTGTTCATTTTTTTTCACTTGTTGCATATATATATATATATATATATATATATATACACAGGGGCAGACTGACAACTCATGGGGCCCCCGGGCAATAGGGGATCATGGGGCCCCTATGTCCTTGCCCAAACTCAAAAAAGCCTATGAAAAAGCTACCAGGGGCATCTCATGGGGCCCCCTACTGACCCCGGGCCCTCGGGCAGTGCCCGAGTTTCCAAATGGTCAGTCCGCCCCTGCATATATATATATTATTTCTGATATCAGCAGTTTATTTATGGTTATTTACAGATTGTGTTGACACTGAGCACTTGTTTTTAGAGTGTATCCCCTGCATTAGGGGGCTTAATATCAGTCTTTTCCACCATATGCACTATATTGTGTGATGTTGCTCGATTGTAGTATTTATTTTCACTGTTTGTTCCACCATTATGTCACATTTTTATGTTGAGATTTAGTTTGTTTACAGAGTGCTACACTTATTGATTGGTATATTTTGGTTTTCCACTTTAGGTAATAAGGTGCAGGTGTAGCAGCCTATTTTTTGTTTAATAGGATTGAGCGCAGGAGGTTTTCCCCTATTTTTATAAGTGATGGGTGGGCTGCTCTCATGAACCGAGGAACTGGAACGGTGGCCTCAGACTAGAAATTATGTTTTGAGTGTGAAATTTGAAACAAACGGTTTCCTATCAGCTAGGGCTGAGTGTTCACAACACACAGTTTAAACTTTCAATTTGAGCCCTTACCAGCAGATACTCATTTTTTTTTTTACAAACGATTTTATTTTTCAAGAAATAGACTGTAGAATGACATTACAGCTTCCAATGGTATATAAAACAGAAATAAAGCACAATTGAAATGTACATTTCAGAAAGTACAATCTTGTAGAATAAAGAAAAGAAAAAGAAAAAAAGAGCAGAAATAAAGAGAAAAAAGAGTTTAAGTACATGAGTAGTATAAGTAGAAAGGTAAGCAGAATTATACAACTACCGGCAGAGTAGTTTGATGAATCCAACCAGTGGTATTCCTTAATCATGTAGTATATGTCTATGAGACCTCCAAATTTCCCATTTTCTATCGAACTAGTGCATCCTGTCCAATAAAGTGTAATGAAGTGTTCCATTAGCATGACAGCATCAACCCTGTGCAGAACAGAAGCCAATGGCACTGTGGGAGATTTCCAGTGGAGGGCAATAGCCCATAGGGTGGATATACAAATGGTGTGAATTAGCCTCATAACCTCAGTCTGAACTCCTGGGATATGGGCTCCCAGTAGGCAGGACTGCATAGTCAGATGTACTGGAGTATCCGCCACCGCAGAAGCTACCTCCGAGATCCTACACCACACCAAGGAGAGGCCCAGACAGGCCTAAAATGTATACACCAGAGTGCCAGCAAGGCCGAAGCCACGAAAACATAGGTGAGATGTGTCTGGATACAGAACATGTAGTCTGGAAGGGGTATAATACCATATGGATAATACCTTAAGGGCTGTCTCATGGACAGAAAGAGATCGATACTATTTTTTTTAAGCCCTGATGAAGGGGACAAGGTGCGGTCATCAGAATGTGTTGGCTGTACCCGAAACGCGTTGGATGTAGCAGCTGCCATATTTTTGGAATAAATCATCATTTCGGAATGAAAGAACTGAAATCTGATGAATGAACAGGGCGGGCCAGGGACGTCCTCCTGCCAGGAAATGAAGTGGGCTCTATCTGATTTGCTGCATCGTCTAATACACAGTGTGAGAAGCTCACAGTGTGCAGCGTGTAAGAAATTTCAGTCCAGGTGAGGAGTCTGTGCACCTGTGCAAGACCGAATTGAAGGCTGGAGGTCAGCTTCAGCTGGGGGGATTGATGCAGCAAATGGGTCTCCCCTGTGTTTAGAGGTGGGACCAACCTGTAAAGTGGGCATACTGAACGGTCCCCACATATTTAGAGGTAAGGTCTGGACAGGACCAACCCAAAAAGGGTCAGGACTTGGGTGTGCCCATCCGGAAAGTGGGCAGATGAAATGCAGATTCACATGCTCTGTAGCAAACTCTTTGTAGGTTCCATGATCAGGCCAAAAGATGAGCACACTGGTTCCCAGATGGTGATCACTGTCATTTTACACCAAATGTTCTGCGATTGCTGCTTTGTACTAAACACAAGTCTCTCTCTCTGCCTGCAGCACAATGAGAAAATAAATCACATTTACAGCCTTCCCAGTGAAACCCTTCTAGCCATTCCTAATCATAAAGCAGTCAAAGAATTTCTGTAAAATATGATTTTTTCTGATATCTCATAACTTTGTAGAAATATCTTTATTAGTGAGAAACACGCAGATTCAAAGTCCTTCCATTCTTGAGAAAAAAAAATCAAAAATGCGCTAACCAACATAAAGTATCAGATTTCAAATAAATAATATTATATAGTATATAAAATAATATCAAAAAGTTTAGTAAAGTAAGATATAGTTTATATTCTTGTAATAGGTGTTTCTTTAGATATAGATAATGTGCGGTCCGTGTGTTCTTCATGAAGTCTATGTAAACCCAAGAACAAACATTGAGTGTATTACAGCTTACTGGTCCTTAGATGTGGTGACTGCATAAGCTTTCTGCCCAGCTCATCCACTCTATCAACTGTCAGTGTCCACAATTCCTCTCTGCCAATCCCTTCATTGGCTTCAGCTCACACAACAAATAATGTTCAGAATACTAACAACCTACAAAGCCATCCAGCTCTTCCCCTAGCTCCATCACCATCCTTCTCTCGAAACACCAAGCAAACCAACTTCTTCACTACTCCCTCCTGCTCTTTCGCTCCCTCATCACTTTCTCCCATACTCATTTCCAGGACTTCTCCAGAGACTCCCCCATCCTCTGAAACTCTCTAACATAATATGTCCAGCTATCTCCTACTCTATCCATCTTTACATGATCCCTGGAAACTCATCTTGTCTGAAATCAGCAGCAGGGATGGCCAAATCTACGTGACTACACTCAGGAAACTGGGACCAAAACATATATTTAAAGTGAGATTTATTTACAGGGAAACCAAAATCCATCCAAACACCAAACCTAAAATACAAGTGAGCCAAAAACCCAGTGACAAAATACCTAACTAAACAACCAAACAGAGTAACAAAAAGCCTAACTAGCAAACTGACTATATACAAATGGGGAACACAGAAAAGCAGGATAAAACTGGAGGTGTGGGGAATATATGAAAAGGGGGAACCAACACAGGAATTAGGAACAAGGGGGAGTGGGTACAAAGCAGCAGGGTATAGATACAAGGCAAAAGATTGAAAAGGATAAACAGCAAACAGTATCTGGCAGCAAAGCAAAACACTGAAGCAAAGTATAATAGTAGAGGAGAGCCTAAATACCCTCCCAGGAGCCAGCATCAGGTGGCTGATTACTGAAATCTGCTGGCTGCTGGGAGACACTCACTGCTGGACACCGGAACTTACAGCCTCTCTCTCTGGGAAGCACAGTACCACCAGTAGGTTATAAAAAAAAGCTTACCTGTAGGTAAAATTAATATCTCCTAAATGTTCACTGTTTAGGAGACATTCTAGGGAGCAGCAGCCAGTGACAATACCGGCGCTTGTGCTCTGAAGGAACGGCATACCTTTGCCGTTCCTTCAGAGCTGTGTGCCATGGGTGAAACTGGGGGGACCGCGGGAATGACATCATCAGTGGCTTGGCCATTCAAGCAGCCTCAGCCCGCGAACCCAGAAGGAAGACCAGAAGCCTTCTGCAGTGGTGACAGTACACCATACGAGGGCTTCGTTCTAAGATAAGTATTTCATAGTGTGCTAGTACGCATTTTTTTTCCAATGAGTTTACTACCACTGTAACTGGAGAGTACAGGAGTAGTGTGTGTTCTTCAGAAGGCTATCCTCAAGACACCACTTTTTGCCAACACCTTAACAACTCATCTCTACATAGTTGTTACCTTTTGTATCACTTGCCCCCTCCCTTTTAGATTGCCAGCTCATACAGCCAGGACCTTCCTAACTCTCTTGGATTAAATTGTTTTGTACCTGTACTGTCTCTTATTATAATGAAAAGTGATGTCCAAACTGTTGGCGCAATAATAATCCTGTATAATACTACTACTATGCGCAGCACAGTGCCTAAATGGTTAGCAGTTCTGCCTGGCAGTACTAGGGTTATTGATTCAAATCCCAGCCACGGCACCACCTGACTGGAGTTTGCCTGTTCTCCCTGTGCCTGTGTGGGTTTCCACCGGGTACTCCAGTTTCCTCCCACACTCCTAAGCCTTCTGCTCCATGAGGACATCAAGTGACGAAACGCGTAGGGTGAAGCCTTGGAGTGACGTCACCACACCCAGTGAGTTGTCGGCGTCAGCTGACATCGAAGCGGGCTTTTTTTCATTTGTGCTGTATACGCTGTTCAAGCTAGTTTGGGCTTTGACACTACGGAATGTGAGTGTCCTTTATGGACTGTTTTTATGAATACAATTGCCGTACGATTGTACACTATCAGTTCCCTCTCTCTTCCTTTATGAGTGTGTTTAATATCAAGAAGATATTACTGTTCATTGAATCGCCTCCCAATTGCCGGCCATTAGTCTGCAGATCGTTGCTCCTAGAGCCAAAGCGCGTGTGTGCTGGTTTATCATTTGACCAGCATGTTGCTCTGCTGAGTTTATTTAATTCATCTGGTGGTGGATTTTTCACGGTGTTTTGTGTTTATTTGAAGAATCACTAGTTCGAAGCACTGAAGCTTAAGATAACACCTTTTTTTCTTTTATTAATTTGCACATTGGAATTTGATGTAAAAAGTTTTTTCACGTACATTTTTTTATACCTAAGGACACTATTATTGCACTTTTTTTGATGCTTGATATTGATTTTTTTAGAGTATATATTTTTCTTATTATGATACTAGGCAATTCATTTGTTTGATAAAATGAGTTTATGATATTTTATTTGCAATTGAGATCATATTTTTGGATTTTGATACACTTTTTTCTTCTTTATTTATTTTATATATTTTCTTTTTATGTTTTGATGATGGTTTTTTGTGATGATTATTTGGTTAGAGCGCTACCTTTTTTCTATCTTTGTCACTTTTTTCCTTTTTTGTTTGAGGGTGAGGTTTTAGCTGCTCTTTTATTTATAGATTTATTATATTTTTTTGGTTAATTAGGTGTTTTCTAGTGGTGCAATCCATATCCTAAACTAAACTCCAAAGACATGCTGGTAGGTGAATTGGCTCCTTTCTAAATTGTCCCTAGTATGTGTATGTATGAATGTGAGTTAGGGACCTTAGATTGTACACCCCTTGAGGGTTAGGGACTGATGTGAATCTACAATATATATGTAAAGTGTTGCGTAAATTGACAGAGCTATATAAGTCCCTGTAATAATAATACCACTACAGGAAGGAGGTGTTTTGTAGTTCTCAGAGATAGCTGGAAACAATGTAATTAATAAGACTTCAGCACAGGAAGTTATCAGCTGAGAGGTTTTCTTGCAGAATGAACAGGTATACAAAACAACAAATATCTTGTTAAACAGATATAATAAAACACTTTCAATTATATATTTAAGAGACCAAAAGACAGCCAACATAAGAAGTTAATTGTTGGGGTTTACATACACTTTAAATAAGCGCAGCAGTTTGTTTCTTGGTATCTCTCTTACCTGTTTATTCCTGCAATCAGCGCCGCGGTCGGTCCTCAGGCTCGTAGGGAATGTCAGCGCTTAGTGGCTTCATGGTGACATCCGATTAGAAGCCCGGCATCCGCACAGAACTCCCGGGGAGAACGCTGATGACTCCTTCTAGAGGAGAGATGAACCGTACGATGAGAGTGGAAGAAGGGTGCCGAGGACAGCAGATGTACAGACTTTCTGCAGTGCGACTGTAAGAGGCTGTGTAGGCTGCCAGAGGAGGGAGGGGTGCCGGCCGAGGCCAAGAGGGCAAAGGAAGGAGACGGCAAATAGAGTGCCATCGCAGAGAGGAAACATGGACTCTGCATTTATACTATGGGCTGAGCTCCGCTCTTCAAGGTTATAGAAAGCATACATTTACCCTACACCAGTCATATTACATACATGTGCATGTTCAGCAAGGAGCAGAAACGGTGACCACACACACTTTAACGGACATTCGTTATGGAGACTGCAGCTCCATTAGTTCTTGCTGAAGGGTATTCAAATAATAAACAAAGCCACAAAAATGACCCTGACATCTAACCTATTCCAAAAAATAAACATTAGTACATCTCTACAATACCTGCACATTTCATCATGTATCCATGAGCAGAAAAGTCATTGTGGATGTGTCAGATATACATAGTGAGCACCTGCCTTCCTCTGTGACATGACAACACAGCTCTGAATTCCTAAGCACCCAGTGTCAGCCCTGCCTGTTTCATTTTTGATGAATGGCAAAAAACTCATCTCTGCCATAACCCACCCAACTCTTCCCTCCTCCTCAATGACATGACCCCTCCCCATCTCTTCCCTCCTCCCCAACTCCATAACCTCCCCATCTCTTCCCTCCTCCCCAACTCCAAACAGCCCCCCATCTCTTCCCTAATCCCCAATGCCATAACCCACCCAACTCTTCCCTCCTCCTCAACACCATGACCCCTCCCCTTCTCTTCCCCCCTCCCCAACGCCATAACCTCCCCATCTCTTCCCTCCTCCCCAACTCCAAACACCCCCTATTTGTTCCCTACTCCCCAATGCCATAACCCACCCATCCCTTCCCTCCTCCCCAATGCCATGATCCCTCCTCATCTCTTACCTCCTCCCCAACTCCATAAACTCTCAATTTCTTCCCTCCTCCCCAACTCCATAACCTCCCCATCTCTTCCCTCTTCCCCAATGCCATAACCTTCCCATCTCTTCCCTCCTCCCCAACTCCACAACCTCCCCATCTCTTCCCTCCTCCCCAATGCCATAACCTCCCTATCTCTTCCCTCCTCCCCAACTCCATAACCTCCCCATTCCCTCCTCCTCAACGCCATAACCTCCCCATCTCTTCCCTCCTCCCCAACTCCAAACACCCCCCTATTTTTCCCTACTCCCCAATGCCATAACCCCCCATCTCTTCCCTCCACCCCAATGCCATGACCCCTCCCCATCTCTTCCCTCCTCCCCAACTCCATAACCCCCCCCCCCCATTTCTTCCCTCCTCCCCAACTCCATAACCCCATCTCTTCCCTCCTCCCCAACTCCATAACCCCTCCTCATCTCCATGACTCCTCCCTGTCTCCATAACCCCCCCTTCCACTCCTTATCACCATAACCCTTCCTCATCTTTCCCCCCCCTCATCTCCATAACCCCTCCTCAACCCCATAATCCCTCCACATCACCTCCCCCCTCCTAGTCCCCATAACCCCTCCTTATTTCCTCGCCTTCCTCATCTCCATACCCCTCCTCATCTCCATAACCCCTTCTCATCCACCCTCCTCATTTCCATAACCGCTCCTCACCCCCTCCTTATCTCCATAAACCCTCCTCATCTCCTCCCCCTCCTAGTCTCCATAACCCCTCCTTATCTCTTCTCCTTCCTGGTGTTCATAACCCCTCCTCATCCCCTTCCACTTCTCATCTCCATAACCACTCCTCTCCCCCTCCTCATCTTCATAACCCCTCCTCATCTCCTCACCTCCTCCTTATCTCCATAACCATTTCTAACCCCATCCCCCTCCTCATCTTCATAACCACTCCTCATTCCCTCCCCCTCCTCATCTGCATAAGTTCTCCTCATCTACATAACCCCTCATCTCCTACTCCTTCTTCATTTCCATAAACCCTTTTTAGCAACCTAACAAAGTCTCTGCTCTGATTCATTCATTGTGTTTATGCGACTACTACAGTTTGTGCTACAAAACTCTGTAAATATTTCCCCTTTATCCCATAAGGAGTTTCAGGTAAACATCCAAACGTAAGCGTAAGCTCCTCCTGCTGGCCAAAAGGAGAATGCAAAAAAATAAAATGCATAGTGTCCTATTTACCATACAAAAAAAGTGTAATATATATTTTTAGTCCTGACCTTAATAAACAAAATATGTACAAAACTACTACACATTCTGCTAGTTTTATGCTCCTAAACTCCTACTGTGTGTCCTATTTCTCTGTCTTCACAGCACCAGCTCCGGTCCTTGGCAGGATAAATGTTTGCCTGCTGCTTTGAAGGCTTAATGAGCTTCAATAATAACTGGTTAGTTTGGGTAGCAAATACGATTGCGAAATTTGTTAGTTTATACAATACCAAAAACTTATGAAGCCCTTTTTACACATTGTACATCCATATCAGTCCCTACCCTCAAGGAGCTTACAATCTAAGGTCTCTAACTCACATGCACTCATACTAGGGAGCCAGTTATCCAGCCAGCATATTTTTGGTGTGTTGGAGGAAACCCATGCAAACACAAGGAGAGCATGCAAATTGCATGCAGATAGTATCCTGGCCAGGATTTGAACCAAGGACCCTACTACTACAAGGCAAAAGTGCTAACCACTGAACCACCGTACTGCCCAAAAATCGAACAAACACATTTTTTCAAAAAGATGGAAAATCATTCCCATTAAATGATCAAAATGTCAGATACCATCAAGGAAAACGATCACAGAAATTTAGGGGACCATGGAGTCACTGAGATACCTGAGCAAAATCAATAATATTACTAAAAGAGACAATCAGAACAATTTATGATTTTCAGGAAAATTGTTCGAATTTTGAATATTGCTTCATTTTTTTTTAATTCCCCATACATAGCAGTTGAAAAATATTGTATACCCTATAGCCATAGATCTGTGGAGACATGGCCATCACAACTATAGGATCTGGTTGGAAATCTCATTACAAAACCATTGAAGCTAATATTGAGGTGTCAGGGATCCCGTCACCGTGCAGCGGTGCAACGGCGACGGATCCCCTCGAGTCGCGGTGGTGCGAGTGTGCAGGTGCGGGAGCGTGTGGCCGCGCATGCGTGGTAGTGCGGAAGGCTCGAGCATGTGCAGTAGTGCACACGTCACGTCTGGCGGGCTATTTAAACCTGCTTCATATGGAAATCATTGCTTTCTGGTCTAAATACGTTCCTGCACACATTTCCTGATTCTGATCCTGATACTTGCATTCTGTATACCCGCTTAAGAAAGAACTCCGCCTGCACCGACCCCGGCTATCCCTGACCATTCTCCTGCCTGCTCCTTTTTGCCTGACTCAGTTGTATGATTCTGCCTGCACCTGACCTGCATCCTGTCAGCAACCATACATACCTACCGCAGCACCCACGGCTCTGCATCTGGCCTACATCCGGACTACCACCATACCTGTCTGTCACCGCATTCACGCACTGGTGCTTGGTCCCAAGACCCGCACCCTGACTGCCGCCACACCTGCCTGCTGCTGCACCCATGTTCCTGCAACCACACCTGGCTTGTGTCCAGAGCTCCTGGGTTCCCAGCTATACTGACAATTGCAAGATCTCCACGGCACTCCTGCCCCTCCTGGCTCTGTGCCCCTGTTCCCACTTTGAGGGGCTCTGAGCGGGAGTTGTAAGAGGATGCTCTCTCTCCACTTCAGGCTCCCCAATCCAGTACGTGATAGTCACATTGTGCCCTGCTTCCGCCAGCGGTCTCCTCTACCTCAGCTGGGTGTACCTGGGGGACACGACCTGGTTCCAGCCTGCTCCAAGTCCATCCCCACCATCAGGGGCCCTGGTGAATAAGCAGACTGGGGCTTAGACCCCACGCCCTGGGGAACCCCAAGCTGTGGATCTATAGAGCTACCCGCCAGAGTCGTGACATGAGATCCTCCCATTTTTGTGTCTTAACAACCTCTACTCCTCTGAGAAGACTTTCTACACAATTTTGGAGTGTATCCATGGACATTTGTACACATTCAGCCAAAAGAGCATTTGTGAATTCAGATACTGACTGGGATGGGAAGTCCTGGCTTGCATCAGTGTTCCAAATCATTCCAGGTTTCAGTAGGGTTGAGGTCACCCCAACTATATCTTTAGGTTAGGTATTTATGTTGGGTGAGAATTTCATCCCAAGGGTGTTCAGTAGGGTTTAGGACAGGGTTGATGAGAAGGACACTCCAAATCAAACTCATTAAACCATGTCATTATGGAGCTGGCTTTGTGCACAGGATCACAGTCATGTTGGAACAGAAATAGGGCCTTCACCAAACCATAAGGACGAAAAAGCAGAATGTTTTTGTATTCCGTAGGGTTAACAGTACTACTGTATATACTAGGAACACCTGAACTCAATCATTTGGAGGGGTCTCCACATAATTTTGGTCATATGGTATATCAAGTGTTGACAACCCTTCGGCCATATAGTGTTTATTTGGTGAATCAGATCTTGTTATTTTATATTTATGGCCAGCTTGACTTGGGTGTTGTTCTGTATCTTGTCAAAAATTAACTAGACTCCACAGGTATTCCACTTCTGTGGCCAGCTTTTCCCTTTCTGTAAAATGAAAAGGATCCTCTAACAGTTATTGAATTGATCACGCACATGGAATTCTTGGTGATACCCATAAAGAAGAAGAGTTTTTAACTTCCATTGTAACAATAAAGCATCTTATCTTCCATTTACAGGTCATTCTGTCCTTGTCCTCTAGATCTTCAACCTCTTCAATTGATATCTGTCTCTATATCCTTGTCTTGGTTATTTCTTTGTAGGTTCAGGTTTGCTGATTTTTATAATGCCCATCCTCCTCCATCTCTCAATCACAGCATTTGCTTGTCAATATTTTATATACTGTGATCTTTACCCCTTACAGCATTCCAACTACAGGTTTGTCTGAGATGTCTGCATATAAACACCTCCTAAAAGGAAACTATAATGGCTTTGGGTCAGTTTTATTATTAGTTTTTATGTATTACTGAAGTTTATTTTTAAGCTGTTTATATACTGTATATACTGTGTGTGTATACTATATATATATATATATATATATATATATATATATATATATATATATATATATATATATAAATATATATATATATATATATATACACAGTATATATATATAAAATAAAATTAAAAATGCAACGCTAATTAGGAAATCATATAAACATCAAATTAAAGTCCATATAAGTCCACAAATGTATGAAGCCAGATGCAAGAGAAGATATCAATCCAAAAGCCGTCAACATACACTCGAAAAAAATTGGCCTCTTATCGGACAATTTGACTGTACAAAACCGGTCAGCAAGCAGCAAATGATCATCGGTGGAAATCCTCTCCCAGATGAAAGATAACTTCTCCACTTTAAGGATCTCCAAAGTTGAAGAAACTCCCATCCGACAGTCAGGAAATAAGTAAAAAGAAAAGGGAACTCATAGTGCAGTAGTTAAATTAAACTTTAGCTGATTTATTAAAGATCCACGTACATAAAAGTGTAAGATAACCAGCATTGAAAACAGAAAAGTATCAAACCAACAAGATGGCCACTGTCCCTCCAGAGCGCGGTGACGTCACACGCCGAGGCTCTACCCAACGCGTTTCGTCATCAGAAATACGTCATCAGCGGCTTACACATACATTATTGGCTTACACGTACTGCCTAACACGTACATCATTGTGGCTCTGGCCTTACTCTTCAGGCCCTTGTCTTTCTCTTACAGACCCTCCTCTCACAAATGCTTGGTCAATATATTTAGCAGCCCCTTGCAGCTCTGGCTCCCACCTGTCTCCTACGTGAAACCCTCATGACTCCTTGGCAGAGACCTCCTCTGTCTCTTAGGGAGGAGCCCAGAACCATGGTTAGGTTTCTACAAAAAGCCCTGCACACATTTCCACAATCAGCGTTCTGATTATTAACAGAACACGGACCCAGGATTGGAAATGTCATCCCTCCAAGATCTCTACAAAATCTTCGGGCTTCAGGTCCCAAACCAGGATTTACCAATCCTCTGAATGAAACAAGCCCCTTGCAGCCCCTCAACCTGCCTGGATGAGAATCCTGGGTCATAAATTAATTCATAGCACTGCCACAATATATACAGTATACTGTATATATATTGTATTTTTTCTTTTTTTCCATAAATACACATTTAAATGGCAAAAAATTCCCAGAGCACTATTTATTTAAAGAGAAGACACAGCAGACTGGACTGGACTTGCTTTGCAGCTCCCTTTGTGGGACTGAAGCCTCCTACTCAGCCCTCTGATAATGATGTTGTGATCACTCACTGAATTCTGTAAATAACAGGTTCTTTCAGCAACACTGAGAGAGATACAAGTCTTTTCATATGAAAATAAGACTACAGCGCCAACTGCAGGCTGGATACAGAACTGCATACCCAGAAGCAACTGGAATGTTGTGGTGGCTCTGACAAAGTCACAGATCAGCAAATGAGAAACTGGAGGAAACTGTGTATAAATAGGATGAAGTAATCGTTAAAGACACTTAGTCACCTTGTCCTTAAAGCACTCCGCTCTAGTCAGTTGGCCATGGCTGGAATTTTAGCTGGTCTAATCACTGCCATGTTCCCCAAGGCAGATTACAAGGAATAAGTCACATTTGTGCAACATGAACCTGAATACCTTGTTCTGTCCTCACTACACATTTTTCTGTGTGTAATCTAACATACAGATAAATTCTCCTATTCTGCAATAAACCAGACTGAATGTAATCTTAAAGCTTTATTAACAAAACAGGGTTGGGTTAAAAGTATTGAGAAAAAAACAAATGAGAAATACATAAAATGTATGAAACATACAAACAAACTGAAATGATTAGGCTGTGAATGGAAACAAGCCCATGCTCACCAGCGATGCTGCCTGTGGTGGTTGTAAATTCAGTCCACAACATGTGCTTCAGAGAAAAATGGGTGGTTTCTTTCCCTCAGTCCTTAAAATGGAGTCTGAACTCCCAGGATGCACCTGTTTCCTTTTCTTAGAATTAAGGAGTTTTTTTTTAATTAAAGTGTTACTAAACCCAGGACCCTGCATTTACTATATCTGGTCTCCCTGGACCATGCATTCACTATATCTGGTCTCCCCGGACCCTGCATTTACTATATCTGGTCTCCCTGGACCATGCATTCACTATATCTGGTGTCCCCAGACCCTGCATTTACTACATCTGGTCTCCCCGGACCATGCATTCACTATATCTGGTCTCCCACAGTATACAGAACATGGAAATGCAATTAAATATAAGTAAATATAAACTGCTAAATACCTTTTCTCCTCAGCAATTAGAGCAGTCTTGTGACTTTTATCAGTGTCCAGCACAGCACTAGCTAAAACTTGTAGGAGGAGTTTTCTTTCTGCTCTAGGAGGATGGAAACCCCCTGACCTCTGTCTGGACAGTGCTGATTGGCCCCGTGCTGATTACATGCACTCTCCCAGGAAAAAAAAAACCTCTCTAGCAATATACACCAAACTGAGCATGTGCATGCCTATGGTTCAGTCTGGAATTAAGTGGTGGTCGCTTGTAAAAGGGGAGAAACAGAGAAGAAAGGATCAAACAGCCTTTTTACACAATGCAGAGGAATAACCCCGTAGGTTCCACAGTGAGTATAACAAGCATGCATTACTGCATATACAGACTGATTGTACTGTTGTGGGTTTAGTAACACTTCAAGGCCAGAGAGTCTCTAATTTCTGGAAAACAGTACATTTATTCCAGGCTCCACCTAGTGGACAAATTGAATATTGCAGGGAGGAATGGTGATTTCCCCTGCTGAAGGCAGAACATAACTATTAGGGAATAATTGAAAGGGTGGAGTGGTAGAGGCTTGAGATAACGTTGGGTGTTAGTTTTATATTTATAATGTTGTCCATAGTATATTGATACTCTCAAAGTGGGGCACCCAAATAATAGGTAGGCAACTTCTGAACATCAAAGAGTTACCACAGTCACCTTGGATTGTGGAGGAATCGGGCGGACTGACAACTTATGGGGCCCCCGGGCAATAGGAAGTCATGGGGTCCCTGTGTCCTCGCCCACACTCAAACCACACCCAAAAAAGCCTATGAAAGGTACCACGGGCATTTCATGGGGCTGCCTACTGACCCCGGGCCCTCGAGTGCCTAAATGGTCAGTCCGCCCCTGAGAGGAATTATTTGGATCTGGAATTGAAGCACTACACTGAAATGTCCAAAATGAAGTTTATTCCAAACCCAAATTGAATATAAAAATCAACGTGTTTCAGGGGGTCAGACATAATCTGTTCATCAGGGCTTGCTGAAATATGGAAATTGAAGCACCGCACCAAAATGTTCAAGCCCAATTATTATACAGGATTTATATAGCGCCAATAGTTTGCTCAGCGCTTTACAAAATACAGGGAGACAATACAGCCACAATATAGTTCAATACAAGAGGGATAGGAGGGCCTGATCCTGGGAGCTTACAATCTAAGATTAAAGTTTATTACAAACAAAAATCAAGTAAAAAAAAGAAAGTGTTTTGGGGGCAGACATCACCCCTTCATCAGGCCTTGCTGAAATATAGATAAAATATATACCGTATCTCACAGACACACAGGACTCAAGATATGATGAGTTATTTATTAGATTGTAAGCTCCCAGGATCAGGCCCTCCTATCCCTCTTGTATTGAACTGTATTGTTGCTGTATTGTCTCCCATTATATTGTAAAGAGCTGAGCAAACTGTTGGCGCAATATAAATCCTGAATAATAATAATAATAATCTCTTCAAGGACTCATTCGCACTAGCAGTGCTCTCTGAAGAGTTGTATCACCTCCTCACTGCCTGCTTTAACCCCTCGGAGCCTGCACCAGTGCAGTGCAATCACATGTATTGTTGTGTAGTGCTTGCAGAGAAGCCCCATTCACTTGAATGGTCACTTTCAGTGGGTGCTATGCCCACTGAAAATGGCAAGGTGTATAATTAATGCCATGGCCATGAAGCAAAGCATGGGCAGTGGCTGACCAACAACTCATGGGGCCCCCGGGCAATAGAGGATCATGGGGCCCCTGTGTCCTCGCCCACACTCAAACCACACCCAAAAAAGCCTATGAAAAGGAACTAGGGGCATCTCATAGTGCCCCCTACTGACCCCAGGCCCTCGGGCAGTGCCCGAATTCCCAAATGGTCAGTCCACCCCTGAGCATGGGTACACCCCTGGCAGCTGCTTCTGCAAATAAAGAGGTTGGGTCAGTAAAAGCACGGTTCAACCATAGGGTTTTACCACCTCCCAACCCTAAATCAGTTATGGGGGGGGCTACCCTGTACATGACCGGTATAATACAGGAAGTGTGAATAATTGGCCCCATACACAACATATATTTAGGGCTCACAGCCGCGTCTAGCTCTGTAAATCCCGCGTTCGCTCGGTGTAGTTCAGACGCAATTCAGGTGGGAATTAAAATCATTTCCTCATTGATTTTTTTGGGTTAGACCTCCGCATCCAATAAAAGAGGCTCTCGATTCAGCAGACAATGGCCCGCCGAGCCTTAAGTAGATGGAGTGCTGTACATGTTCGCCAAGTGGCTATGAGCCGGTCGCACAGGCCTTCCCTACGCCGCCGATCCGCGCTGAGATGTAATGGCTAAATGGTGAAGGGAACAGAAAGCACTTGCCCTGATTGATGGGTTTCCATTGTTCACCACTTCCTTCTGTTTACATGAGAACTAAAAATAGTAATGTGGGAATGTATGAGCCGAGGAGCCGAGTGCCTGCCAGCGGTCCCAGCTCACTGCCTACCGAGACAATGCAAATGGATAATTGTCATCACTGTCTGGAGTAAAGCTGAAGCCGGCTGTGCTAATGATGTCTTTGGATTGGTTGACGTGGGGAATTGCACTCCATCCGGTGAATGATCCCAAGAGAAAGGGTTAAAGAAGAACACACATTTTTTCATTTTTTTTTTTAAAGGGAAAGGCTTCTCTTTGTCTTTTTTTTTTTTAATGTACCAATTGGAAGAACGAAGGTTGTTCTATAAATGAGCAGTGCTGGGATCCTTAGGAAATAATTGTTTCGCCATTCCATTGTGAATGCTTCGGAGCAAAGTAAACCCTAAGGCTCCTTTTACATTTGCAATATGGGGCAGCTTTATTTTTAGATGATTTCAATAAAAAGCTCTCTGCTCCAAGCTGCTTCTCCCCAACCCTGGGTGCCAGAGATAGACCCAACCATTCTCACCCACCAACTCAATGCAGGAAAAGAAGCTGCCGTACCGGAGACCACAGACATCCATATTGTATAAGAAATCCACAAGTAGGGGCGGACTGACCATTTGGAAACTCGGGCACTGCCCGAGGGCCCGGGGTCAGAAGGGGGCCCCATGAGATGCCCCTGGTACCTTTTTCATTGGCTTTTTTGAGTTTGGGCAAGGACACAGGGGCCCCATGAGTTGTCAGTCCACCCCTGTCCACAAGCATCGCAATGACAATCCCCTCCCTAGGACCGCGCCTGCTAATGCGTTTCATCCAATAGTGCTTAGTCACAGAGATACAGGCGTACCTCAGTTTACAAATTTAATTCGTTCTGCGGGACTTTTCGTATTGCGAAAAATTCGTAAACCAAAAAGCGGTTTCCCATAGGAATGCATTGAAAACCAATTAATCTGTTCCGGAGGTCAGAAAAAAGTCTTTTATCAGTTCAAAACTCTTTTATAAAGTGCACTTTAAAGGCATAAATACTGTACAGGGACATGGTTAAAAATGAATTCCTAAATGCATTGAAAACCAATTAATCCGTTCCGGAGGTCTGAAAAAGTTAAAAAAAAGTCTTATCTGTTCAAAACTCTTTATAAAGTGCACTTTAAATGCATAAATACTGTACAGGGACGTGATTAGAATAAAATTTGTAAAAGTATTAAAAACCAATTTATCCATTCATATTGTGAAAAACAAATTTGTAAACCGAGGCATTATTTTCAATGGATTTTCATTTGTAAACTGAATATTATGTTAACCGAGGCGTTCGTAAACTGCCTGTCACCCTACCATATAGAGGGCCGAACTGAAACCATTCACAAGCATTGCAATGACAGTCCCCGCCCTAGGACCCCCCCTAACGTGTTTCATCCAATAGGGCTTAGTCAGAGATGCACTGTCAAAACAGACAATGGTCGCCGGATAGTCTCATAGACATTGCGCAGCAAAAAAAAAAGACGTGACCAAGCCCCTGATGGGCGTGGTGATACACATTAGAGGGCGTGGCTAGCGCTGTGCTGAGGCCACTCAATGTATACAACACGCTGGACACCCGGGGTTGGTGCTGAGCGGCGTCCGCTCCCCCTTATCTTTTGCCCCAGACACTGGAACAGACTAAGGACGCTGCTCCCTTCATTCCCATGCCAGATGGATGATCTCTTTTGCGTATCTGGCTTTCCAGTGGCGCCATTAAGATTCACATATGGTCTCAAAAAATATGGCATGTCACATTCAGCTGGCAACTGCCTCTCACTGTGCCTTATAGAAGGATGCACTGCAACCATGATGTAATATCCACAAGCATTGCAATGATAGTCCCCATCCTAAGACTGCCCCCGACTAACGCGTTTCACCCCATAGGGGTTAGTCATAGAGATACTTACTATCAAAACAGGCAATGGACAACCTCATGCACATTGCTCAGCAAAAAAATCCCCAAGACGTCACATTCAGCAGGCACTGTCCCCTATAGAGGGCTGCACTGCAACTGGAGCGGTGAAGTGAGTTTTTTTATGTCAGGTACTTATATAGCGCCATCAATTTACACAGCACTTTACATATATATTGTACATTCACATCAGTCCCTAACCCTCAAGGGGTGTACAATCTAAGGTCCCTAACTCACATTCATACATACACATACTAGGGACAATTTATACAGGCGCCAATTAATGTAACTGGCTGTGGAGAGGAAACCGGAGTAACTGGAGGAAACCCACTCAGACTCAGGGAGAACATGTAAACTCCAGGCAGGTGGTGCCGTGGTTGGGATTTGAACCACTGACCTCAGTGCTGCCTGGCGGAAGCTAGCTGTCATTTAATACAGGTACTTATGTAGCGCCATCAATACACAGCACTTTACATACAGCATATACATATATATTGTACATTCACATCAGTCCCTAACCCTCAAGGGGTGTACAATCTAAGGTCCCTAACTCACATTCATACATACACATACTAGGGACAATTTAGACAGGAGCCAATTTACCTACCAGCATGTCTTTGGAGTGTGGGAGGAAACCGGAGTACCCGGAGGAAACCCATACAGGCACAACATGCAAACTTCGGGCAGGTGGTGCTGGTGGGGATTTGAACCAATGTCTCCTGTACTTCCAGGGGGAGGTGCTAACGGTTTAGCCACTGTGCTGCCCAGGGGCGGACTGACAACTCATGGGGCCCCAGGCAATAGGGTATCATGGGGTACTTGTGTCCTCGCCCACACCCAAAAAAGCCTATGAAAAAGCCAATGAAAGGTACCAGGGGCATCTCATGGGGCCCCCTACTGAGCCCGGGCCCTCGGACAGTGGTGAGTGCTTGAATGGTCAGTCCGCCCCTGGTGTTGCCCCATTTTTGAGGTATGAAAACTCTCTTCAAACAAGCATGTGGGAGATGCCCAGCGACTACTGACACCCTAGAGATGACCATAAGCTCTTTAATTAATGATTGATTTTTTTATTTATTTTTTTTATTGATTTCCTTCAATAGGAATAATTGATCCAAAGTCAACAACCCATTCAATTGATAAGACACGGACACAGGGAAGTGGATTTTGATTGCTAGTTAGGATTGCTAAATAAGATACAATCATTCCAATCACAAGTTAATGATAACATGCAATCTCACAATCTGACCAATTGAAATGCAATCGTATTCATGAACAAAGCACCTTAGTGTGGCCGATTGAACTGCACATGAAGAAAAAAAAAAAATCAAAGCATGTGTTGTCACCATTAGATTTATCAAAACGATGTGATATGAGGACAAATCTATACAAGACATTCAATTGGAATCCAGGACAGTCTCTGCACGTTGATGGTGGATCCAGAGGAGATCGTACAAAGAAATTATAAAGTGTAAGGCCAGCTTTATGGGGTGTATTATAAAAAAAAAAATCAGATAGCAATTCACCAAGGAAAAAAGCATGTACATTCGTTCTGTGTGAATGAAGTGAAAAATGAATGTTATTGGGCTATTTCCAGTGTTGGACGAATGTTTTTTTTTTCTTAATTATTATGAGATGTATGCAGTGATATCCTCTTCTGCTCCCAAACCAAATCCTCCTCAATCAATTGCAGGTGACAAACAGAACTGGCCGTGCTCTGGACACACAGGAAGAAATAACGGGTCTTCAGAGGGCAGTGTGTCTTGGCTGCAGCTTCAAGACTACACAGGTAATATAGGACCACAAGTCCCAGCAGTGCACAAAGCAAAGCACAGCTCAATGCATCTCCTACTTAGGCCTGCAGCCAGGAATGGCTCTGTACATCCTGACTCAAGCTCTGCCATTCTAAGAATCCTTCTCCCCACATAGGGACAGTATATGGCCCTCTCAATTGACCAAGCCCCAAGCTCCCGGTGCCCACACATCTGGCTTTTCACAGCCCCAAGATACCATGCTGTCTGTGATCCCTACTGGGATAACTCTCACCTCCCACCCCTTACGGGGCACAGGAACTTCGAATTAAAAACAAAGCAGACAAGCTGACTGTTGGCCACACATGTTAACAAAACAACACAAAAATAAAAGAATATTTCTGCTGTCCATCACATGATTGCAACGAAAGGTCCCATAGACTCAATGTCTTTTATTGATTTAAATGAGAAAATACTGCATTTGTCCACTAGATGGTCCTAGATATCACAGGAATTTTCCTAGATTCTTAGTGGCTTCTAGTGGAAAACTGAGCTGTTCATGCTCCAGGCACAAGGGATGAAATAAAAGAGCCACCACACCCCGATGACGTCACATAGGTCCAGGTTTATTAGCACAAGACAACCACGATGATAGTCCCCACCTATGGGACCTCCCTGCTAGCGCGTTTCACAAGTAAGCCCTGTTGGGTGAAATGCTTTCAAAGGGAGATCCCATAGACCAGGACTCAATCAAATGCAGATGGCAAACAGAACTGTCCGTGCTCTGGACACACAGGAAGAAATGACCCTCCGCACATCGATGACGTCACATAGGTCCATGTATATTATCAGAAAACAACCACAATTACATTTTCCACCTATGGGACCTCCCTTCAAATGCGTTTCACAAGTAAGTCCTGTTGGGTGAAATGCGTTCAAAGTGAGATCCCATAGACCAGGACTCAATCATGTGCAGGTGGCAAACAGAACTGGCCGTGCTCTGGACACACAGGAAGAAATGAGCCTCCACACATCGATGACGTCACATAGGTCCAGGTATATTATCAGAAAACAACCATGATTCCATTTTCTGCCCGTGGGACCTCCCTCTAATGCGTTGCATGAGTATGCCCTTCTGGTTGAAATGCATTTGAGGGGGGGAGGATCCATAGGCCATACTGTCTTCAGTGTGCAGCGGCTCCTTTCTTCCTTCCTCAATGTCTTTTATTGATTTAAAACAGAAAATACCTCATTAGGCCACTGGATGGTGTCATCATAAGAATGTATGTTTATTCTTAGTGCCACCTAGTGGCTAAGGGCAATAGTTTGCATTTTAAATCAATGAAAAACATTTGTCCAGAGCAAGACATAGCCTAACAACATTTATTATTGGGATTTATTTTTTTATTTTTTTTTGCCCTATTTGCACAGATCATCAGTGTGCAGCAACTCTTTTCTTCCTTCCAGAATGTCTTTTATTATTATTATTATTATTATACAGTATTTATATAGCGCCAAAGGGTTTGCTCAGCGCTGTACAGTAGCAAGGGGGACAGAACATGAGACAAGACAGTAACAATACACTACATGAGGGGTTCGAGGGCCCTGCTCTTTCGAGCTCACAATCTAGGAGGGAGGGGAAGGTGGCACAGGAGGAAATGGTTGTGGGGGATGGAGTGGCGGGAGGAGTGGAGGAGGTTAGTTGTTAGGTGAGGTCAGGTGTTAGGTGAGGTTGGGGTAGGCTTCCCTGAAGAGGAGGGTTTTCAGGGTTCGCCTGAAGGTGAGGAGGGTAGGTGACAGTCTGATGGATTGGGGTAGGGAGTTCCAGAGGATGGGGGAAGTCCTAGAGAAGTCCTGCAATCGGGCGTGGGATGAGGAGACCAGGGAGCTAGAGAGTAGGAGGTCCTGTGAGGAGCGGAGGGCAGGGGTTTTATTGATTTAAAACAGAAAATACCGCATTTGGCCATTAGGTGGTGCTATGTTACATAGGAATTTCCTTTGATGCTTAGTGCCATCTAGTGGCTAAATGTGGTATTTTGCATTTTAAATCAATGAATCAGTTTATTTTTGCCCAATTCGCACAGAATGAATGGGCATGTGCCTTTTAAAATAAAATAAAATTAAATAAATAGACCCCTATATGTATTTTATCTTTGCATTTTGCCATTTGTTGGAGTTCGGCTTTAAATATTTAGCCTGAGCACAGCCAAAGCACTTATTTAGAAGAGCGGAAGATGCTGGAATTAGGTGCCTTTCCCTATGCCTGATTGAGGCGGTCTGATTCCTCATTACCGTGCTGAGAGCAGACGGGTTTTGTGACTTTTTTTTTTCCAGCTCAATCAGCCCATTTGAACGGCTGCGCTGAACATGGCACAATCAAGGTGTGCTCACTCTCCTCTCCATTCCCCAATCCGCCCGACAATTCTAAAAGCACAATTTATGGGATTAATGGTGCCGGAACAAAACCTAATGTAGTGTGCTTTCAGGGAATGTGTCAATGCCGCTCTCAGCTATTGATGGGCTTTTATTGAGTGAAGGTTTCTGCAATTATATATTCAGCGCTCTTTGCATTCTGCTGATATGTACATTATTATGGCTCTATAGAATACCGCGTTTCTGCAAGATTTCATTGTATAGTTCTGTGTTTGTGTATGCTAATGGGGAATCTGTTTATAAAATGGGTTCAAATCTGGAAGGGGGGGGTTGGGGGTCACATTTAATGTCATCATTTACTGGCACGTTCACCCCTCCCAAATATTGTCCTATGTTTTTGTTCACAGTCACACTGAGCTCTAGCCAAACATACATGGACGAAACATATTAATGGGAGTTGTTTTACCTGCAAAAAGATTTGTATTTCTGTCCTTCCAGTTCTGAGATTTACACAGCTCTGACTAGATATTTCTTTACTGCATTTAAAGTGTTACTAAACCCCGGACTCACATTCACTATATCCAGTCCCGGACCTTGCATTCACTATATCCGATCTCCCTGGACCCTGCATTCACTATATCTGGTCTCCCAGACCCTGCATTCACTATATCCGCTCTCCCCGGACCCTGCATTCCCTATATCTGGTCTCTCGGACCCTGCATTCACTATATCCGGTCTCCCCGGACCCTGCATTCCCTATATCTGGTCTCCCGGACCCTGCATTCACTATATCCGGTCTCTCGGACCCTGCATTCACTATATCCGATTTCCCCGGACCCTACATTCACTATATCCGGTCTCCCTGGTCCCTGCATTCATTATATCAGCTCTCCCAGGACCCTGCATTCACTATATCCGATTTCCCCGGACCCTGCATTCACTATATCCGGTCTCCTCGGACCCTGCATTCATTATATCTGGTTTCCCCGGACCCTGCATTCACTATATCCGGTCTCCTCGGACCCTGCATTCATTATATCTGGTTTCCCCGGACCCTGCATTCACTATATCCGGTCTCCCCGGACCCTGCATTCACTATATCTGGTCTCCCCGGACCCTGTATTCACTATATCTGGTCTCCCCGGACCCTGTATTCACTATATCTGGTCTTTCCAGACCCTCCATTCACTATATCTGGTCTCCCTGGACCCTGCATTCACTATATCTGGTCTCCCCGGACCCTGCATTCACTATATCTGGTTTCCCAGGACCCTGCATTCACTATATCTGGTCTCCCAGGACCCTGCATTCACTATATCCGGTCTCCCAGGACCCTGCATTCACTATATCTGGTCTCCCTGAACCCTGCATTCACTATATCTGGTCTCCCCGGACCCTGCATTCACTATATCTGGTTTCCCAGGACCCTGCATTCACTATATCTGGTCTCCCAGGACCCTGCATTCACTATATCTGGTCTCCCCGGACCCTGCATTCACTATATCTGGGCTCCCACAGAACACACAACATGGAAATGCAATTATTTTAGTAAATATAAACTGCTAAATACCTTTTCTCATCAGCAGTATATAACAGTCTTGTGACTTCTGTCAGTGTCCAGCAGAGCAGATGTTAAAGCTTGTAGGAGGAGTTTTCATTTGGGAGGATGCAGAACCTCTGACCTCTGTCTGGACAGCACTGATTGGTCTTGTGCTGATCACATGCATTCTCCCAAGAAAAAGAAAAAAAACTCCCTAGCAATACACACCAAACTGAGCATGTGCAGAGTGTCTCCACAAGATATGTCTTCTCAGGAGATAAGAGGGGAACACTGGAAGAAGGGGAGGATCAGAGAAGATGGGATCAAAACTGCCTGTTTACACAATGCAGAGGATTAACCCCTTAGGTTCCACAGTGAGTATAACAAGCATGCTTTACTGCATCTACAGACTGATTTTACTGCTGTGGGTTTAGTAACACTTCAAGTAACATTTACAGGCAGTTCCGGGTCAAAATCATCTAGAGCTCAGGGCGAACATGCCTAACTGCCCCCCCCCCCCCAATAAATATAAGCATTATGTATCAGCAAAAATCCCCCCCCCCAAAAAAAAATAAATAAAGCTCTAATCTGCATGCTTATGTCGTAAGTATAAATCCCCCCCCCCCAATACAAATTCCCTCCCACGTTAAAACCCCCTTCCAGCTCAAATCTTTGCCCCCCTCCCATCCCCCCTCCTACCATGTCACCTCTTCTAGCACAAGACCCCCAAATTCCCCCATCCTAGCACAAATCCTCTTCCCCCCTCCCAACACAAATCCCCCCAAATTACCACTCCTAGCAAACCTTTAATTAATCCCTCCTAGAACAATTTATACCCCCCGCAGCCAACCAAATTCCCCCTCCCAACACATATCCCCTCCCCTCCCTCCAATCTCCTCGCAGCTCCCCCCACCTTACAGGACACCCCAGTGCCCAGGTCAGCCGCCCCTCCTGCCCACCCCTTGTCCCGCCTATTTACAGGTCTTGTCCCTCCCCCAGCCTGTGATTGGATAGTGAAAGGAGAAGTAGCAGACTATTGAGCTCCTTCCTTTTTCAGTCTGCTCTCCCCTCCTATCAGCATGCTCCTTACACTGCATCACAACTGACTGGCTCTTTGTGCTGCTTCACCCTTCCCCAGCCTGAGCTCTGCTGTATAGGGGATTACAAGAGCCGGATACCAAGTCATATTCAGTGCTTGAATTAAAAAAAAATACATTTAATGAATACAGAGTGGCATGTAACCCCTAACTGGGCGATATTCAGTTAGCTGAAGTTCTATGTATCAATGCTAGTTACCATGTTTTTTTTCCATAATATTCTGTTTTTATCTTTTTTTTCTTATTCTTTTTTTTTATCTCAGTGCTGCTGATCTTCTTTGACCTTTTTTGGTCACTTCCCGTTGACCAGTTTACTGGTAGTGACAATGGTGAGCTATGACATGCAATGTGTGTCCTTGTAGTCTCTTCAGTGGGCGTCTGTGGTATAGTGACAACACATGAGCACTATTGGACGGCAGGGTAAAGTGTTGTCACCATATAACAAGTGCCTGAAAAGTGACCTACATGGCAGGATGAGCAGGGATTTATTTTAATGAATGCTGCAGATTTAAATAGATTGAAATGGTGATGCCACTACCTCATCTCTCCACCTTGTCCAATCAGGGAATGCTTTACATTCATTGAGAAGACGCAATGTGCTCCTTAAATGGCACCCGTCCAGAGCGAGCGACTTCCTGTGTTCAGAATGCAGCAGGGCAGCTGCTCGGCACTGGACCTGAGGCTAACATCAATCGATGTAGTAGCATTGCCTACGATAGTGTTTTCTGGCTTCCACAGGATTCCCACAGGTATGGCACATACACAGGGGCGGACTGACCATTTGGAAACTCGGGCACTGCCCGAGGGCCCGGGGTCAGTAGGGGGCCCCATGAGATGCCCCTGGTACCTTTTTCATAGGCTTTTTTGAGTTTGGGCAAGGACACAGGGGCCCCATGATCCCCTATTGCCCGGGGGCCCCATGAGTTGTCAGTCCGCCCCTGGGCATACATATTTACATTGGTCCAATCTGGAACTTGGATTGCCATAACTAATTGCCAATTCTCACCGCATCCGCACCAAAAAGGTGCAGGACCCTTTTTTTGGTCCGCACTAGAATTGGATCGCATGGGTATTCACACCTATGTGATCCGATTCTGCACATCGCACCGCGTTTTGCGGACTGATTTCAGCGTGTTGTTAATTGAACATACACAACCGCAGCGGTTTGCATGAACGGGGTGTGATTCTGATGTGGTGCGGAATTCACACAGAAAACACTGCAGCACAGTGGCTAAATGGTTAGCAATTCTGCATGGCAGTACTGGGGTTGTTGGTTCAAATCCCAACCACGGCACCACCTGCCTGGAGTTTGCATGTTCTCCCTGTGCCCGTGTGGGTTTCCTCCCACACTCCAAAGACATGCTGGTAGGTGAATTGGCTCCTGTCTAAATTGTCCCTAGTATGTGTATGTATGAATGTGAGTTAGGGACCTTAGATTGTACACCCCTTGAGGGTTAGGGACTGATGTGAATGTTCAATATATATGTAAAGTGCTGCGTAAATTGACGGCGCTATATAAGTACCTGAAATAAATAAATTCCTCTCAGCATCAATGTGAACCTGGGCTAAATACAGGCATCTATACACACAAAAATATTATTATACAGGATTTATATAGCGCCAACAGTTTGCTCAGCGCTTTACAAAATGAAAGTAGACATGACAGTTACAATACAATTTGGTACAAGAGGAAACAGAGGGCCAGGCTCGGTAGAGCTTACAATCAAAAATACCCAAAAAACATTCAAAGTCGCCTGAAAATCGCTCGGCTCAGATGTCAATGGGGGCTCCAAAGTGATCTACACCCTCAGACATACATGCAATACAAGTGGAGCGAATTTAAACCACAGCTCTAGGCAGGGGCGGACTGACAACTCATGGGGCCCCTGTGTCCTTGCCCAAACTCAAAAAAGCCTATGAAAAAGGTACCAGGGGCATCTCATGGGGCCCCCTACTGACCCCGGGCCCTCGGGCAGTGCCCGAGTTTCCAAATGGTCAGTCCGCCCCTGGCTGTAGGTAACATCCCCGAATTCCCGCACTTGAAAAAGTCAGAGTTTGTAGAACGAACTCTTATAAAAATAAGATGAGAATGGAGCAACACAAATCCTGGTATAAATCTGCCTGCAGAAGTAGATTAAGCCCCCGGTCACATCGGGTGCGCCTTGGCATGCGATTTGCGTGCCAGGCGACTTGTAAATCGTATGCCAAGTCACACCCTATTGTCCGCTATTAGAGCGCTCATATCGGTGCGGTTCAGGCTTGCTCGGAGCCGCACCGATTTCTAGCACATGCACTACTTTTAGTGCGATTTGCATAGACATCTGTGTCAGATGGCTTGCAAATCGCAACTGAAATGGGCAGGTCACCCGATTTTGAAATTGTGCGACTTCACTGTAAGTCGCACGATTTAAAAATCGTCTTTGATGTGACGGGGGTGTAACAGCATAAAATAAATGAACAGGACAGCACAGTGGCTAAATGGTTAGCACTTCCACCTGGCAGTACTATGGTTGTTGGTTCAAATCCCAACCACGGCACCACCTGCCTGGAGTTTGTATGTTCTCCCTGTGCCTGTGTGGGTTTCCTCCGGGTACTCTGGTTTCCTCACACACTCCAAAGACATGCTGGTAGGTTAATTGTCTCCTGTCTAAATTGTCCCTAGTATGTGTATGTATGAATGTGAGTTAGGGACCTTAGATTGTACACCCCTTGAGGGTTAGGGACTGATGTGAATGTACAATATATATGTAAAGTGCTGTGTAAATTGATGGCGATATATAAGTACCTGAAATAAATAATAATAATACATAATGAATGGTTTGCTACAGAGATGAGAAAAGCTTCAATATCAGTCTCACATTTTTCTTTTCCAATGCTGTGGCCTGTTTTCTGTCACAGGCCGATAATCAAACGAAACATTCTGCCATCTCTCCTATACTCCTACCCAGGGGCGGACTGACAACTCATGGGGCCCCCGGGCAATAGGGGATCATGGGGCCCCTGTGTCCTTGCCCAAACTCAAAAAAGCCTATGAAAAAGGTACCAGGGGCATCTCATGGGGCCCCCTACTGACCCCGGGCCCTCGGGCAGTGCCCGGGTTTCCAAATGGTCAGTCCGCCCCTGCTCCTACCCCTCTTTGAAGGAAACATCTCCGGATTTCTGCGCTCACATTGGGCTGAATCAGGGATTTGCTCTTATTCTGCAACATCTACAAAAAAAAGAGAAAAAGGTAAAAAGGCGCCCCCTGGAGGACGACCCCCCCCCCCTCCCTGCACTTGTCAGACAGCCAGTGGGCGGCAGATCCGTAAAGCCGTCAGGGATGGATTTGACAACAAAATTGTTGTTACATTTAGAAATCATATTTGCAGTCTGCATCGTCTTCCAGGTTTGCCAGGAAAGTCTCGTTCTCCAGATTTTAGAATTTACAAGTTAGATTTGGTGGCGGGGGATGGTTTGGAGGAAACGGGGAATCTTTGCTTCTGGTGTACTCCTATGGAGATCACTGGGATCACTCCCCCTCCATTGTTCAGGTCGGGGGGCTCCACCCCCTCAGTACGAGGGACACATCATATATGTTACAAATAGTTGTGGGCCAAAAAAAAAATCTGATTTATAAATGAATGAATTTTGGAATCTGTATGATATGGTTCAGAACAAAAGTGAAAGAATTTCAGTAAAACCAAGCAAAGTACCACTTACATCAGAGTCCCCCTTACATATGGATCCCCATCAGAGTCACCCCCACATCAAATTTTTCTTTAGGGGTCCCCCCTTACATCATGGCCCCCATTAGAGACACCCTTACATCAGAGTCCCAATCAGAGCCCCCCTTTCATCAGGGTCTCCACTAGAGTCCCCCCCTTACACCGGACTTCCCATCAGAACTCCCCTTATATTAGGGTCCCCTTTAGCGCCTCCCTTAAATCAGAGTCCCCACCAGAGGCCCTCTTACATCACAGTTCCCACAAGAGCCCCGCTTATATCAGAGTCCTCACCAGAGCCCCCTTATATCAGGGTTCCCACCAGAAACCCCCTTACATCAGAGTCCCAATTAGAGTCCCCCCTCTTACATCAATATCCCCATCAGAGTCCCCAACAGAGTACCCCCTTATATCAGGGTCCCCACCAGAGCCCCCCTTACATCAGGGTCCTCATCAGAGCCTCCCTTACATCACAATACCCACCAGAGTCCCCCCTTGCATCAGGGTGCCCACCATAAACCCCCTTACATTAGAGTCCCTATCAGAGTCCCCCTCTTACATCAAGATCCCCCTCAGAGTTACCCCTTATATCAAGGTCTCCACCAGAGTCCACCCTTACATTGGGGCCCCCATCAGAGCCCCCCCTTACACCAGAGTTCCCATCAGAACTCTCCTTACACCAAGGTCCCCATCAGAGCCTCCCTTAGATGAAAGTCCCCACCAGAGCCCCTCTTACATCAGGGTCCCCACCAGATTCCCCTCTTGCATCAGTGTCCCCACCAGAGACCCCCTTACATCAGAGTTCCTATCAGAGTCCCCCTGTTACATCAAAATCCCCATCAGAGTCCCCACCAGAGTCCCCCTTGCATCAGGGTTCCCACTAGAGTCCCCCTATACATCAGAGTCCCCATCAGAGCCTCCCTTACATCAGAGTCCCCACCACAGCCCCCCTTAGATCAGGGTCCCACCCAGAGTCCTCCCTTGCATCAGGGTCCTCACCAGAACTCCACCTACATCAGAGTCCCTATCAGTGTCCCCCTCTTACATCAAGATCCCCATCAGAGTCCCCCTTATATCAGGGCCCCCAACAGAGTCCCCCCTTACATCAGAGTCCCCATCAGAGCCCCCCTTACATCAGAGTCCCCTTCAGACACCCACCCCCCCTTAAATCAAGGTCCCCCCTTTCATCAGAGCCTCCACAAAAGCTTCCTTAATATCAGGGTCCCCACCCTCCTATATCGATAGACCGATATAAAGAGTGTTGGATTTGGAGCAGCACATGTCTTCCTCTGGTTGGAGGGAATCCACCTGTCTGGGTGGGAGGGGGGGGGGGTGTCCAGCCCCACCTGCATCAGCAGCTAACCCTAGTATGGTCTTCTGTCATGAGGTCCCATCTGTGGCAGAGGTGGGGGCCTACTTATCAGGATCCCTGCTTGGAGCTAGTCTGAAACCCCCACCTGGAACCTGGAGAGCTCAGTGTAGAGTTCCTGGTGGTGATTGGAAGGGGTCTAGCTGTCCTGTGGCATTGTGAGCATTTACCCCCCCTCACTGAAGTGTATCTGATGGATATTGGAAGGAGGCATCCAGTGATCCTGTGGCATTGGGAGTACTGACCTGATCCCAGGACTTTTGTGACTGTGTGCTGTACCCAGGGGCGGACTGACAACTCATGGGGCCCCCGGGCAATAGGGGATCATGGGGCCCCTGTGTCCTTGCCCAAACTCAAAAAAGCCTATGAAAAAGGTACCAGGGGCATCTCATGGGGCCCCCTACTGACCCCGGGCCCTCGGGAAGTGCCCGAGTTTCCAAATGGTCAGTCCGCCCCTGCTGAGAGCAGGGTAGGCAGAGATGAGGGGGTGCTGTATTTGCACTGAGAGGTGCAGGATCTGGCAGAGACAGGGGCGGACTGACCATTTGGAAACTCGGGCACTGCCCGAGGGCCCGGGGTCAGTAGGGGGCCCCATGAGATGCCCCTGGTACCTTTTTCATAGGCTTTTTTGAGTTTGGGCAAGGACACAGGGTCCCCATGATCCCCTATTGCCCGGGGGCCCCATGAGTTGTCAGTCCGCCCCTGGGCAGAGGTGTTCTTCCTTCTCTGCTGCCGACTGCGAGACAAGGTGGAGGCAGAGACGAGGGGGGTCCCGTAGCTGCAGGAGAGGTGCAAGGTCCACATGAAATGGCCTGGAGGACCGGATTTGGCCTGCAGACCTTGTGTTTGACACCTGTGTTTTAGACTGTATCTGATACTTATGACCTGGGTCATACCAAGGGAGCCCAATCTGTCGGTTGCTATTATATAGGGTTGCCTACAAATAGGGTTTTTGATTCATGTTAAGTCCTGGATCGCAAATGAAAAGAAAAAAACTGTTTTCCAGTTGCTAGGAAAGGAAGTCTAGCTGCCTGTAGATATTGGTGGGTGGTTGGCATGTAGGCACAACTGGACTCAGATTCAGGGTAGGAAATTTAATGAGGAATCCAAAAACTGCATCGCCAGATATGTCCATCTAACATGTTTTGACAACAGCCTACCTGTGGTGTTAACATTTACTAATGTATAAAAAATCGTATTTCTATTACTATGCACTGTGTTAGCTTCATCTGCACTGTAGGTGCTAATTTATTTACTGTATATGTACACGTGGGACAAGACAAATGTATGGACCAGGGGCGGACTGACCATTTGGAAACTCGGGCACTGCCCGAGGGCCCGGGGTCAGTAGGGGGCCCCATGAGATGCCCCTGGTACCTTTTTCATAGGCTTTTTTGAGTTTGGGCAAGGACACAGGGGCCCCATGATCCCCTCTTGCCCGGGGGCCCCATGAGTTGTCAGTCCGCCCCTGCACATACATATTTACATTGGTCCAATCTGGAACTTGGATTGCCATAACTAATTGCCAATTCTCACCGCATCCGCACCAAAAAGGTGCAGGACCCTTTTTTTGGTCCGCACTAGAATTGGATCGCATGGGTATTCACACCTATGCGATCCGATTCTGCACATCGCACCGCGTTTTGCAGACTGATTTCGGCGTGTTGTTAATTGAACATACACAACCGCAGCGGTTTGCATGAACGGGGTGTGATTCTGATGTGGTGCGGAATTCACACAGAAAACACTGCAGCACAGTGGCCAAATGGTTAGCAATTCTGCATGGCAGTACTGGGGTTGTTGGTTCAAATCCCAACCACGGCACCACCTGCCTGGAGTTTGCATGTTCTCCCTGTGCCCGTGTGGGTTTCCTCCCACACTCCAAAGACATGCTGGTAGGTTAATTGTCTCCTGTCTAAATTGGCCCTAGTATGTGTATGTATGAATGTGAGTTAGGGACCTTAGATTGTACACCCCTTGAGGGTTAGGGACTGATGTGAATGTTCAATATATATGTAAAGTGCTGCGTAAATTGACGGCGCTATATAAGTACCTGAAATAAATAAATTCCTCTCAGCATCAATGTGAACCTGGGCTAAATACAGGCATCTATACACACAAAAATATTATTATACAGGATTTATATAGCGCCAACAGTTTGCTCAGCGCTTTACAAAATGAAAGTAGACATGACAGTTACAATACAATTTGGTACAAGAGGAAACAGAGGGCCAGGCTCGGTAGAGCTTACAATCAAAAATATTTGGATATGGATTCCCCCTATTTCCCGGGGGCCCCATGAGTTGTCAGTCCGCCCCTGGTATGGACACATGGCACATCTCCATATGCATACAAGTGTAGAAATGTGTATCTGTTAACTTAAAGCCAAACCTTTAGGCTTAGTTCTGGTGGATCTTCTCTCGCTCACATTCCAAGCAGGGGCAGACTGAGAACTCATGGGGCCCCCGGGCAATAGGGGATCATGGGGCCCCTGTGTCCTTGCACAAATTCAAAAAAGCCTATGAAAAAGGCACCAGGGGCATCTCATGGGGCACCCTACTGACCCCGGGCCCTCGGGCAGTGCCCGAGTTTCCAAATGGTCAGTCTGCCCCTGATTCCAAGTCTTCTAATTGAACCAGTTTATGACTTGTGACCAAATAACCCTTTTCATCTGTCGTTCTTTTGCTCCCAGCCTTAACTAACATGTAGAGAAACGTGTGCTGTCTGCCATGACCCTCAACACAGGCAGTGGAAAAACTTGTCTTGCCTGCCCTGACTCCAACACAGATCTTGTGGAGGAACTTGTCTTGCCTGCCCTGACCCCAGCATAGATCTTGTAGAGGAACATGTCTTGCCTGCCCTTACCCCAGCAAATACCTAGTAGATGAGCTTATGCTGTATTCCCTGACCCCAGCAAGCAAACAGCTTATAGAGGAACCTGTGCTGCCTGACCCCAGCATACACCGTGTAAGGGGACTTGTGTTGCCAGCCCTGATCCCAGCATAGATCTTTTAGAGGAACTTGTCTTGCCTGCCCTGACCCCAGCATAGACCTTGCAGACAAACTTGTGCTGCCTTCCCTGACCCCAGCAAAGACCTTATAGAGGAACCTGTGCTGTTTGACCTCAGCATACCCTGTGTAAGGGAACTTGTGTTGCCTGCCATTATCCTAGCATAGATCTTTTATAGGAACTTGTCTTGCCTGCCCTGACCCCAGCATAGATCTAGGAGAATGCCACAGAGCAGAGAGCAAGGTCATGTCATTATGTGGCACTGCTCTGTGCAGAATTTTGGACCAGCCAACTGCTCAAAGAAGCACGGAGAAAATAAAACCTGTCATTTTACTGAACCATATTTAAACCTTTTTGTGACATACTATCTATAAAATAAATAAATATACATATAGATAAATAAAGTACATAAATCCTAAAGTGTCCAATTCAACAAAAGTCCCACATGTGTCCAATAAAATCCAAAGATCCAAATTTCCATCCAGTAAGAAGGATTGACTCCTATTAATCCAATGATACCTCAAAGAAATGAGAAATATACACCATAGTGCATTACCTTTTACATTTTCAAAATAAACCAATATTGTGCAAACACAAAATCACGCAAAAAAAAAAAAAAAATGGCTGCGGCGACACTTCCGGTTAGCGTACGTGCGTCTTGACGTCACCTCCCCTAACGTCAAGACGCTCGTACGCTAACCGGAAGTGTCGCCGCGGCCATTTTGTTGGTTACCTACACATGGTGTGTGCCAGTGTTTGGTAAACCTCTACAGAAAGCCTTTTGTCAGAGCTGGAAGTTGGTTACTATAATGTAAGTTACTATTAAATTTTATCTATGCTTGGAGATCTGTCTTAAGACTCTTCTTGTCTTTGTGAGGACCTTGGAAGGAGTATCCATAAAGGAAGAATGGAAGATTATGGTCCCATATTATCAATATGTGTATAATTACACACAGAGGGTAATAGTACCTAGCACTATTGGGTGTTGTCCCACGGAGTGTTCACAGTGTTGCAGTTGATCACAGAGTGCTCACAACTTGGGGTTAAGTATATATATATATATATATATATATATATATATATATATATATATATACATATATAAGTTTTGTTTTTGTTTTGTTTTTTTGCGTGATTTTGTGTTTGCACAATATTGGTTTATTTTGAAAATGTAAAAGGTAATGCACTATGGTGTATATTTCTCATTTCTTTGAGGTATCATTGGATTAATGAGTCAATCCTTCTTACTGGATGTAAATTTGGATCTTTGGATTTTATTGGACACATGTGGGACTTTTGTTGAATTGGACACTTTAGGATTTATGTACTTTATTTATCTATATGTATATTTATTTATTTTATAGATAGTATATCACAAAAAGGTTTACATATAGTATACTTTCTAGGGAGAAAGTGTGACTTTTTGGTGGGTTCACAGAATAGGAGGTTATTAATTGAGTTATTTTACTGAACCAGACTGAGATCATCTGGATCATAATTATGTATATAAATTTATTTTTGTGAAGAGTGCTTGTAGATAGTCTTCACACCTGTAGGTGGCCTTATGCCATCGTTGCAGGGTTTCGTAAGGGAATCGGTCCCTTAGGGATTTCGTCTGGTGCCTCAAGAAGGAAAGTGGTCTAGTTTGGTGGCCATTTTGGGTGAGGGAACCTTTTAAATAAAGGAACCCACATCACTTTGTCATGCTTTAGGCGAGTGGTTGGACAGGTACAGGAACCCACTTGTGAGGGGCATCATGTAGTGTTGGGAGAGGTTCCAGGTGAATAGGGGTAGCTCAGAGAAGGCTCCCCCCAACAGCTTAATTCATTTTAGTGGTCAGTGTGGGAGTGTGAAGACAGTACAGGTTGCAGAATATCGCTCTTCAGGTACTCCATCAGGGAATGCTACCCTCCCTGATAACTGAAGCCATCCTCCGGTAAACACATCCTGTCAAATGTTAAGACTGGTTATTCATTGAACTGTTGTATCAAGTGCAAGGACTTGCCTATCAGTAGTCCTAATAAGCAGGGGCGGACTGACCATTTGGAAACTCGGGCACTGCCCGAGGGCCCGGGGTCAGTAGGGGGCCCCATGAGATGCCCCTGGTACCTTTTTCATAGGCTTTTTTGAGTCTGGGCAAGGACACAGGGGTCCCATGATCCCCTATTGCCCAGGGGCCCCATGAGTTGTCAGTTTGCCCCTGCTAATAAGCATGCTCAAGATCAATACAATATCTGTGCACCATATACTGTGTGTGTGTGATTCTTCCCATATGGGTACCTAACCTACATGCTTACGGTGCAACGGGGGGGGGGGGAAAGGGTCGTAAGGTTGGGGGGATCCAAGACCGCAACTGCAATTTAAGAATAGCCTGGCAAACTTGTAGAAGCCTAGAGCGCCATCTGTGGGCAGGATCTGGGTAAGCATGAAATTTTCCAATACAAAAGAAAAATTCTCTACATATATATATATATATTTTTTTTTTTGTCTTGAACATACTCAATAAATGAAACCTATTTAAATGTCGCTCTACATTTCCTTTAAGGTTAACTCAATACTTCTTGCCGTGCACCAACCCGAAACCTTTTATCATTCCGAGTCTCTTTCTGGATCCCAGCTCTCTATAGCTGCGATTAAAACAATTACTCTTTCTTTATGGATATCTATTCACTGGTACAAGGCATGAAATATCAAATTAGCACTTGGAAGAAGAACACGAGCAAGAAATTGTGTGGAGTGTTTGAAATAAAAGAACAGTTTATTGTTGGCTAATCCTCACTGTAAGCGCCACGATGAAAGCTCCTAGGCTTGCATAATTTCACGTCGCGAAGGGCAGATAAATTAACACGGTTCAGGGCGCTGGGAACCACGGTTCCTTCATCGCATTAGCAAAGTCACTAAGACCTTGAATGACCCGCTGTGTAAATGTCAGTCATGAGCCCTGCGATGGGCGCTTAATCCACCGTTTCACTTGGCTCGTGAGGACGAGGAAGGAGGAAATTTGCATTTGTTTGAAATAAGAAGTAAAACAGAAGGTCTAACATTATGTATCCAGGCAGGTGTAAGAACGGAGAGATGCCAAGAAACAACCTTCAGTAATGACAGGAGATGGAAGGAAACAGGAGGCAGTTATAAATGGTATAGCGGATTAAAGGGAAACCCTAAATGTTTTCCATCAATTTTAAAGCTTGTTTAAACCCTAAAACAAAAATGTAATATGTTGTGATTTGCTAGTCTAAAAGGGGTTGTAAAGGCAACTTTACAAAAAAAAAAAAATAACAAACATGTCACCGTTACCTGCTCTGTGCAATGGTTTTGCACAGAGCAGCTTCAGTCCTCCTCTTCTCGGGTTCCCCCCCGGCGATCCTGGACCCTCCTCCTTGCTGACTAACCCCATAGCAAACGACTTGCTTTTGGGGGTACTTGTGTGTGCTCACTCCCGAGCCGCACTCTGTGGGATTGATTTACTAAAGGCACTCCACAAGTGCAGTTGCTCCAGAGCTTAGTAAATGAGCAGAAGCTCTGCTGACTTCCATCATCCAATCATGTGCAAGAAAAAATGCAGGTTTTTTTTTTAATTTTCCTTGCAGGTGATTGGGTATTCTTGGCAAAAGGAAGCTTTGCCTCATTTACTAAGCTCTGGAGCAACTGCACAGACTATTTGCCTTTAGTAAATCAACCCCTATGTGTCCATAGGACTCAGCCCCACCCCCCGCTCCCTCTTCACTGGCTGTGATTTACAGCAGCAGGAGCCAATGGCTCCCACTCCTGTGTCTGAACTGTTCAGTGTCTGCCACCCCTCTCTGCCAATCCCTCAACTGGCTGCCACTCCCACCCAATGGATTAAATTCAAGATACTTATGACAACTTACAAATTAATCTACAACTCGGCCCCCAGCTACATCACCAACCTTGTCTCAAGATACCAACCATATCACTCTTCATTTTCCCCCAAGATCTCCTGCTCCGTTGTTGCCTCCTCCCATGCTCGCCTCCAGGACTCCTCCAGAGCCACTCCCATCCTCTGGAACTCCCTTCCCCAATGTGTTCGACTATCTCCTACTCTGTCCACTTTTAGACAATCCCTGAAAACTCATCTCTTCAAAGAGGCCTATCCTGCCCCCACCTAACAACTGTACATATATTTTCTCCATCAGTCCATCCCCCATGGTCAGGGGCGGACTGACAACTTATGAGGCCCCCGGGCAATAAGGGATCATGGGGCCCCTGTGTCCTTGCCTAAACTCAAAAAAGCCTATGAGAAAGGTACCAGGGGCATCTCATGGGTCCCCCTACTGACCCTGGGCCCTCGGGCAGTGCCCGAGTTCCCAAATGGTCATGGTTAATAACTTTTGTATCTCTTGATGTTCCCTCTTAAATTGTAAGCTCTAATGAACATGGCCCTTTGATCCCTCCTTTATTAAATTTTATTGTAATTTTACTGTCTGCCCTCATGTTGTAAAGTGCTGCGTAAACTGCTGGTGCTATATAAATCCTGTAAAATTATAATAATAACTATGGCCCATGTACATAGAACATTCCATAAAGACATGGTTTGATGTGTTTAGTGCAGAGGAACTTGCATGCCCAACACTGTGCCCTGACCACAACCCTACTAAACACCATCAGGTCATTTTGGAAAGTTGATTGCAAGCCAGGTCTTCTCCTCCAACATTAGTAGCTGACTGCACAAATGTTTCTTTTGGCGAAAATTCCCACTGACACATTCTGAAATTTTGTACAAAGCCTTCTCAGAAGAATGGATAGCCTCAAAGGAATGGCAAATTCCATAATAATAGCCACTATTTTGGAATAGGATGTGTAACAAACCCATATAGGTATGATGGTTGGGTGTCCACCAACTCAACATGGCAGCAATTGAGCTGAAATTCATAGTACACTATACTAAATGTTCAACATTGATTGCAGTCTACCTTCAGTTTGCATCAATGAAGATAGTCGCAGCACAACTCACAATGATTCCCACCTAAGACCGGCTATATTTTATATAGTGATAAAACAGGGCTCCCAGGCCAACACATTCCATTGTCCCTAATTTCTTCCTTCTATTGCCCATTTGTTTTTCTTACTCTCCTCTTTCTTTAACTGTATTCTGTGACAGATCATTTATCATGAGACCTCGAGCTCTACATGATGGCGTTGAGATCTTCTAATGAAGGTCACATTGTCCTCTGTCATGACAGATGACATCATTATAGTCAAATTCCACTGAAAACCGAAATCGCAGATGCTACCCAGCAGACATGCCACGATCCTTACATTTGAGCGGAGCCGGAGACAGCCATGTGTGACGCTCCTTCAAGAAACCTGTTTTGATTAATTAATTGTCAGATCTGTCTTAGATAAATATTGGTTGAAGCGAGGACTGGTCACTCAGGTTATATTATGCATAGAGCGTGTACATCTTAATACACTGCTCCTTTATCCTTCAAAAAAAAACAATATCAGCAATCGTGGATTAACAGCGTAGTATAAACCACAAAACAGGCATCAAAAAGAACTGCTTACATAATATTTTCGTCTAGAAGATTATTTTTAACAAATATATTTAAAGTGGACCTGTAGCATTATAGATAAGGTTACAATGTCCATGTTTTTTTTGGTGAAGGTGTTGGAATTCCAGCATTGCAAACCTAGGTCAGACAGAAAAAAAGCTATGCAGACAATACGGTTTTGCCTTCAAAATCTAAGATTAAGATTAATACTTACATGCTCTGAGCAATAAAATTTCATAGAGCAGCCCTGAACCTCCTCTTTAGGGCTCGGCTCCTCTTCTTCTGTGTCTGCCACCCCAGCAAGTTGCCTGTTATGGGAGCACACGTGCGGGCGCACTCCTGAGCCTGGCTGTGTCCATAGACACACACAATTTGAATGCATTGCCCATATAATGAGGCTAGGATGTCTCACACTCATCCGCTCCGTGAGGACGTTGAATGACGAAACGCGTAGGGAAGGGCTTGAGTGGTGTGACATCAGCGCATTCTTAGCATGGGCTCGACTCCTCTTATTCTGTGTCTGCCACCCCAGCAAGCTGCCTGTTATGGGGGCACAAGTGCGGGCGCACTCCTGTGCCTGGCTGTGTCCATAGACACACACAATTTGAATGCATTGCCCATATAATGAGGTTAGGACGTCTCACACTCATCCGCTCCGTGAGGACGTCGAATGACGAAACGCGTAGGGAAGGGCTTGAGTGGTGTGATGTCAGCGCATTCTTAGCATGGGCTCGGCTCCTCTTCTTCTGTGTCTGCCACCCCAACAAGCTGCCTGTTATGGGGGCACAAGTGCGGGCGCACTCCTGTGCCTGGCTGTGTCCATAGACACACACAATTTGAATGCATTGCCCATATAATGAGGCTAGGACGTCTCACACTCATCCGCTCCGTGAGGACGTCGAATGACGAAATGCGTAGGGAAGGGCTTGAGTGGTGTGACGTCAGTGCGTTCTTAGCATTGCATATGTTTTGTTGTTGGATCTATTCCTTGGCATCTGTCTGTGCCTATCATGCTGGTGTCAGTTGGACACTGTTTTCTGTAAGTGCGTTTTTGTCTACATTAAAGCAGTGTTTTTAAGAAGTACTGCACCATGAGCTTCTTTTTTTATTCCGAGTGGCCATTCCAATATTTCTTTAACAAAATGGGATGTGAATAAAGTGGATCTTCAGAGTCTCCTGCAGAGTATTGCTCTAGGAAATCGTTTCTTCCAAGCCAAAGCTGTGCTTCAATTGTCTGCAGATCGTTGCTCCCAGAGCAAAAAAGTGCTTATGCTGGTTTATAATTTAATCAGCATATTGCTCTGGTGAGTTTATTCAGTTCATTTGGTGGTGGATTCACTTGGTGAATTTTATTTCAAAAAGGAATTTTTTCAATTTTATCTTTTTTTACCATCACATATCTTTTGGGACTTTCTATAAGTGACTTATATTTTGGGACTTTAAGAATATATGGTTTAGATTTATATATTTTTTTTGTCTATGTCACAGTATATACATTTTGTGTTTTATATTTAGTACTAGCGCAGTCTTATATTTTTTACATTTGTATGCACCTTCACAAAGGTTAGACTTTGCAGCTGGTTTTATAGTTAATTAGGGTCTATCATTTTTTTATTGTTTGTCTGGCGCTATCTATATTTATTTAGTCAGTCCATAGACACACATAGCCTGGCTCCGCCTCTTGCTCTCTGCTCACTGAATTTGATTGACAGCAGCTGGAGCCAATAGCTCCTGTTGTTGGCTCTGTCCTGTGAATACAGGGAGAGAGCCACTACAGACAGGCACAGCGCTGGATCAAGTGAAGACTCAGGTAAGTATTTAGGGGAGTGAGGGGGAAATACAAATACTGGGACATTGTATAGGTAAAAGAATAAGTAAACCCAACATTTCATATTCCTGATTTGCAGGGCTTTTTTTTCTCAAAAATAGGTGCAGGTACTTCCCCATTCCGAGTAACCCTTGTCTCCACCCCCTACCACCTTTGAGCATGTCCCTTTGTTCCACTCCCTAATCACCTCCCAATTCCGCCCCTTTTAAAAAATACAGAACCAAGTATCATTTTGTGGAACTAAGTAATTTGAATGAAATTTGTTAATGATAGCAAGAAAAACAGTAAACTAGATCCCCTGTTGTCAGCAACAATAGACTAAACACCCCTCAGCAACAATAAACCCCCACAAGCAACTATAGATCTCCTAGACAGGGCTGCTGTTAGAAACCGTGGGGCCTCATACAGCCAACCTGACAGCCCCCCCCCCCCCCCCTTTAAAAAAAAGCAGTTTATTATGCTTCAGTTATGAATGAACCCACTCTTTGTGTTCATTCAGGAAAGGAAGAGGCTGGTAAATGTGACATATTTACAGGATCCTTCCTCCACTCTCCATCCCTAAGGATCCTATGGTGTGCTTGCAGCTGTAGGTTTGTAGGAAAAGAGGGATGCCAGCAGTACTGTGGGGGCACAGGGGGGGCCCTGGGCAGCAGGGGGAAATGTATGGTGCACAGGGAGGGTGATGGATGCAGTGGGGGGAATTACTGGAACCGATCCCCTGTATGGCTCTCTCTGCAGCAGCTGAAAGCCAGCCAGAAGGTGGAGGGGGAGCAAGCCAGATTTCAGCTGCCGCAGAGAGAACCATACAGGGGATCGGTTCCAGTAATTTCCCCCTACACTGTGCCCATCACCCTCCCTGCCCACATCCGATTCACCCAGCTGCCTGGCCCCCCTGCTGGCCTGGGCCCCATACTGGATGACTGGTGGTACCACCTTATCCATGGCCCTGCAGCTAGCCATTTGTGGCTCAGATTTATGCCAATTCTTGCTGAATCAGCCGAAATTCAAGCCATGGGTGGCCCCATCAGCAGCTGTCGGCTTGATAAGAGTCGATTTAAAAATTGACCTTAGAAAATTACCAGCTGAAGAGCAATTGCGTCTTATTAGGCGTATCATCCTATCAAGTGCAGTTAATGTTCAGGTATTCGGATACTCCCAGGTGAGGTCCCTAGGTTTGCTGTACCTTTGGTCTGGTCCCAGTATGTGGGTAACCGGTTGCTAGCGAAGGGGCCAAGCACAACACCCCTTCACTACCAGAGTAGCCATCACTCTATGCCAAGTCACCCATTCCCTGGCTGGTTGGCTGCGCTAACCAAATGATACATACACGGTTGTCGCTAGCAATGGCAAAATAACCTGCACTAGATAGACTGATGTGAATGTACAATATACTGCGCAAACTGACAGCGCTATATAAGTACCTGTAATAATAATAAATAAAGATAGCATTCCAATGCTGGAATAAATGTATTGTATCTACTCTAGCTTACAGTCGCCTTGTTGTAAGCCCTGTTCTTTAGATACGCCAGGCATTTAAAAAAACAGAAATAGACTATACTGAAGTAATGCAAGCATACAGGAACAGTTCTTGCAAGGCAACTTCCCATAGATACCTGTACAAAGGTTCTCTAGTACCAGGGGCGGACTGACCATTTGGAAACTCGGGCACTGCCCGAGGACCCGGGGTCAGTAGGGGGCCCCATGAGATGCCCCTGGTACCTTTTTCATAGGCTTTTATGAGTTTGGGCAAGGACACAGGGGCCCCATGATCCCCTATTGCCCGGGGGCCCCATGAGTTGTCAGTCCGCCCCTGTACCGGAGTAGCAGCAAAGTCTTTAAAATAATACATTGAAGACAAGGGTCTATTAAGGCAAATAATCCTAGATATTAGGCTCTAATGAGCAGGGCCCTCTGTTTCCTTTTTTACCAAATTGTATTGTAACTGTAATGTCTACCTTCATTTTGTAAAGTGCTGCTCAAACTGTTATATAAATCCTGTATAATAATAAATAATAATAATAATCCGCACAGGTAGTAAGTGTCCTTAAAGTCCTTAAAGTCCATGACTTGGCAATAACCGACAACTAAGTAATTAGTCCATAATAGGTATCAAAATGTCCAACAAGTCCTCAGGTTACTGGCTTCTCAGGGAACCCCAACTGCACCCCCCAGCTGGGGGCATAGTCCAGCAGCATAACAGCCTACATTGTGGCAGTATTTCAGCAGCGAGCTCTCTGAGGCACTGAAGAGACCGTATTTATTTTGGAAATAGGTACTTAAGTGGGACTTTCAATATACCTCTAGTGTTCTCAAAAGGAGCAGACATAAATCAAGTAAGTATATGGAAAATCACAAATATATATTTTATTTGTTACATACAAAAGTTAAAAGGTAGTACATGCAAACACTTTTTGTCTGCATACTTTTGTGCATCCAATAGAGTAGGTCTACACATTTCACGGGCATTCCCGATTTTTCAGGAACAAAAGTGATTTATTCAAAGGACGTACAGTTTATAAAAGTTGTGTAAAAAACATAATCTGAGAAGAGAAACAAAAGGGAAAATTTTGAACAAATAAAATCCAACATGCATGTGAATCAATACATATATCCACAAATACCTAAAGATGAGTTACATGAAGGAGAGCCAGTCAGAGAAAGAAAAAAAAATATTTGTATCTATTTATGTAAACAATTTATGTAGCATACGCTATACCTGTACATACAAAACACAATTTCAAATCTGAAAAAATTACAAAAAGAGTGAAAAAAAAAATATTCTTACCCCTAAGTAAAGTGAATATAATAACGCAACAGAAATGGATGGCGTCCACTCATTGTGCTGATTTATTTTGGATGACATGCAGATGGGGGAGTAGATCTTAGGATTTTGGTGGGAAAACTTGATCAGCAACGTTAACCCCTTCCTCCTAAACTCAGCAAGTGCCTACATCAACATTTTAACAATTTCCGTGCAAAGACAGCAGACTTGACTCAGATAACAGAAGCATATAAGGCCCCTTTCACACTGATGGTCCGATCGGGTCTGCCTGTCGGTTTTTCAGGTGGACCCGATCAGACCATCCATAGACCTCTATGGACTGGAAGGTGTCAGTGGACAAGTGTCCGCTGACCCCCGCCGGCATCCGATCCTGTACACCAAAAACAAAAGGATGGGGATCCGTTCCCCATCCGTCCGGCAGATCGGATGGGATGACAGTCGGGCAGGCGTTCAGTTTCCATCCGACTGCCACATAGAAGAACGTGGGCTGTGTTCGCTCTGCACCAACCGACATGGGCCTATCATCCGCCTGCTCAGCAGGGGTCAGCGGAGAGATCCCCCGCTGAGTAAGCAGATCCACTGACGGGTCCACCTAGTCTGAAAGGGGCCTAATGCAGGCCATAGACGGGTCGAAAACCGGCCATTTTTTTTATAAAAAAAAGAAAAACTAGTTGTTCGATCGGCCGACGTTACCACCAACGGTAAAAAAAATCGGCCGATTTTCGTCCCGTCTACGGCTAGCATTTAATTACTTCTGTCCCTTGCAGAGAGTTCCACATTTATATTTGACATGAAAAAGTCTTGCGGTAGCAACAATGTATCCATTTGTATCCATTTCGGATAAAGATGTTTTTATTCGGATACAAATAGATACATTGTTGCAACCGCAAGACTTTTCATATAAAATATAATAGCGGACTGGAATTCTTCTTTTTCTTCTTCTTCTTCTTTTTCTTCTTCTTCTTCTTTTTCTTCTTCTTGAAGGTCACGGCTCATGCACAGATTTTTATCGGTAAAACGATCAGCCGATTTGCCCATCATTGCCGGGAAAATTGGCCAATCGGCAAAATCGGCCGTTTTTTTTCCAACTTTACCGATTAAAAAAAAGTGCCAATACCCCGAAAAACGGTCGACCAATTAACCCACTAATGGTGCGAAAATCGGCCGATTTTTTTTTTCGGGCAAAAAATCGTCCGATTTTCGACCCGTCTATGGCCTGCATTAGTCAGCACAGAAAAAAAATGAACCCCTTGGAAGCACTTTATTACACTAGGGACATGTTACGTGGGATGGTCAGAAACTGCAGGCATGCTACAGCAAGTTGGCCTCCACATCATTAGTCTGTAAGCCCCATTCAAAAGTAAAAACTACCGTGAATGATCCATTGTTGTCTGTAGTGATGCAGAACATACCTGCTCTATATAAATGAATAAACATTCAAGCTGTGAAAATGTTTTTTTTTTTTTTGCAATATTATCAAAATCCCAAACAGGCCTAATTAATGTAGCTGGAATGATTCTAGTTGCGGTACCTTGTTTGTTTTTGTGTAGAAAATAAAAGACAACAGCAACAATTATAGCAGCGCTGCCCATCCATACATAATAAATGTTGCTCTCATCTATTTTCTGCACACAGAACAGGAACAAAGACGAGGCATTTATCTTACATTAAAAAGAAATTATGTTTAATTATGGAAGTACGTAAATATCGAGCACGGCTGTAAATCAAGTTCACGGCGGGCTAAAAGCGTTAGAATGGAGCATTGGAACAAATCTCCGCGTATGTTTATCCTGCGGGCTGTGCAGGTTATACCCGCAATGGGGCAAATTGAAGTTACATCATCTCTGGCCAGTTGTATCTGTCTTGTCTAGAGCTGAACACATTTTTATTTATCTTTTTCACCCATTTATTGTGAAAGAAAAAACAAATCATAACCTCTTGCTGTCCACGTAACGCATATTCGTGGCAGCAAAGTGCGCTAGAGAACTTCCTGTGCTTAGAGCGTGCTCATTCCCAGCACAGTGACTGCTCTGTCACAGACTACTAAAGTTCAGGAGTGGGTGAGACTGGCTCCCAATCATGTTGTAGGCAGGTGCAGTTTGCTTTCTCCACTGTAGGTGGCACTCAACCAGAGTGGTACTGCAGTGGAGAGGAAGTCAAGAGTAATTTAGTTTCTCTCTATGGTTTCCTCGGCCCTCCAGTTGGCTACGCTGCATCCATGTGACCCTGGTGGCCATCTTGGGTCAAGCAGAGCCTTTTTAGGTACCTGCTCCCAGATTCTGGCACACATTTGCATGGCTTGTGTAGGGAGAGTTACCCCTTCTGTCAGGGACAGCACTAGCAGTAGAGAGAGGTTCCTGAGGAGTAAGGAAAAACATAGGGCCTACATCTACATGTCTGCAAGCTCCCTCTTGGGTTGAAACAGCCACGCTACACTCCACCTCCCTGGTCAGGCACTGTCGTCAGCTTGGGCCTACTACCACTGACTTCCTGTTGCATTGACTAAGAGTTCCCGGATGGGCGACCTGCCCAATGGGTTGTGATTATTCTCCAAGTTCTACAGTATACCAGTTTTTGCATCCTGGACCACAGTGTCATTTCTGCCGCCGCACCACACTAGACTCACAATGTGACCACTGTGACAGCCAATTACAGTAGTTACATGATACATGATTGACTGATTTCCCCCCACGGGCCATAAAAACCCTGTTAAGGGGACGACAAAGCTGGGCTGGAAGGGGTTAATGCCTGAAACCTGTTTTGCTACTTTGACATGTGTTAGTAAAATTGTACATATCATTACAACTACTTAGTGTACGCAAATGAATAATACCGAATTTAATTTTTTTTTCAGGACAAATTAGACGTTTATTTTGTGAAAATGTTGATTGATATCTCATGATTTATTTATATAACCAAATAAAAATTGGCAGAAAATAGTTAAAAAAAAATTTTTTTTTGAAATGCAGCTGTAATTTGTTTTCCATTACCATAACTAGAGATGAGCGAATTATTCAAAAATTCGATTCGACTGATTCGGCGAATTCGTGAAAAAATTTTGATTCGAGTAGAATATATTCGCTGCGAATTTAACTTATAAAAGGGTGTTTCTAGGCTTCAGAGAGCCTTTATATTAGTGCAGAACACTGTACCTTTAATTTAAATGCCCTTGGAGTCTGCTGGGGAAGAGAAATAATACTGTCAGTCAGTATGACATGCAGATGAGTGCCGTCGATCTTAGAATCACCGCACACTTCACTCATTTGGGCAGTCACGGGGCCAAAACCAGAGTGTGGAGCCACAGTGTGGCGGTGGAGGCAGCAGCAATGGGAGGCCATACAGCACCCTATGACAAAATGGAACCCACCAGCAGTGTGAGCAGACCTGAAAGTGGCACATGGCAGAGTGTGGCGATGGAGACAGCAGCAATGGGAGGCCGTACAGGGACCCATGACACACTCTGGACCTGGCAGCAGCATGAGGAGGCGGTACAGGGGCCCATGACAGATTACGGGCCTGGCAGCAGCATGAGGAGTTGGTACGGGGGCCCATGGCACACTCTGGACCTGGCAGCAGCATGAGGAGGCGGTACAGGGGCGCATGACAGATTACGAGCCTGGCAGCAGCAACTTGGACAGGAGGACATTCAGCTTCTGCACCGTCGGGTGCGTGCTCGCAAACTGTTGTCTCTTGGAAACGGATTCCAAGAAAGACTGCTGACGGAATCCGTGAAGAGGAGTAGCAGGAGAAGGAGCATCTGAACGAGCGGAATATGCCAACAAGTGACAACAGGGGCCCATGACAGATTACGGGCCTGGCAGCAGCATGAGGAGTCGGTACGGGAGCCCATGGCAGATTACGGGCCTGGCAGCAGCAATGGGAGGCCCGTAATCTGCCAGCACCCTATGACAAAAAATGGAACCCACCAGCAGTGTGAGGAGACCTGAAAGTGGCACATGGCAGAGTGTGGCGATGGAGACAGCAGCAATGGGAGGCCGTACAGGGACCCATGAGAGACTGTGGACCTGGCAGCAGCATGAGGAGTCGGTACTGGGGCCCATGGCAGATTACGGGCCTGGCAGCGGCAATGGGAGGCCCGTAATCTGCCAGCACCCTATGACAAAAAATGGAACACACCAGCAGTGTGAGGAGACCTGAAAGTGGCACATGGCAGAGTGTGGCGATGGAGACAGCAGCAATGGGAGGCGGTACAGGGAGCCATGAGACACTGTGGACCTGGCAGCAGCATGAGGAGGCGGTACAGGGGCCCATGGCAGATTAAGGCCTGGCAGCAGCAATGGGAGGCCCGTAATCTGCCAGCACCCTATGACAAAATGGAACCCTGGGCTGGGGCAGGCAGAACCGCCGTATCTTTATCACGGTCTTCCCAGGCCACCGAATGGCGACGCTGCATATGCTGCCGCAACGGTGTAGTCCCAACATGGGCCCCCTGGCCACGCTTGACTTTCTGGCCACATAGTCGACATACGGCTACGTTTACTTCCTCGGGCGGCTTGACGAAAAATTGCCACACCGCCGAGTAGGAAACTTTGCCCCCGCTACTCCTCACTAGCTGACTGCTACTTCCTCCGTGCACACCGGCACCACTACTGGCCGTGGTGGTAGGCTGCAGTGGAGCTGGTGCTCTACTCCGTGGCCGTTTGCCTCCACTGACACTGCTGCGATCCTGCTGCCTCCTGGCAGCAGCAATGGGAGGCCGTACAGGGACCCATGAGAGACTCTGGACCTGGCAGCAGCATGAGGAGGCGGTACAGGGGCCCATGGCAGATTAGGGGCCTGGCAGCAGCTATGGGAGGCCCGTAATCTGCCAGCACCCTATGACAAAAAATGGAACACACCAGCAGTGTGAGGAGACCTGAAAGTGGCACATGGCAGAGTGTGGCGATGGAGACAGCAGCAATGGGAGGCCGTACAGGGACCCATGAGACACTGTGGACCTGGCAGCAGCATGAGGAGGCGGTACAGGGGCCCATGGCAGATTAGGGGCCTGGCAGCAGCTATGGGAGGCCCGTAATCTGCCAGCACCCTATGACAAAAAATGGAACACACCAGCAGTGTGAGGAGACCTGAAAGTGGCACATGGCATGAGACACTGTGGACCTGGCAGCAGCATGAGGAGGCGGTACAGGGGCCCATGGCAGATTAGGGGCCTGGCAGCAGCAATGGGAGGCCCGTAATCTGCCAGCACCCTATGACAAAAAATGGAACACACCAGCAGTGTGTGAGAAGACCTGAAAGTGGCACATGGCAGAGTGTGGCGATGGAGACAGCAGCAATGGGAGGCCGTACAGGGACCCATGAGACACTGTGGACCTGGCAGCAGCATGAGGAGGCGGTACAGGGGCCCATGGCAGATTAGGGGCCTGGCAGCAGCTATGGGAGGCCCGTAATCTGCCAGCACCCTATGACAAAAAATGGAACACACCAGCAGTGTGAGGAGACCTGAAAGTGGCACATGGCATGAGACACTGTGGACCTGGCAGCAGCATGAGGAGGCGGTACAGGGGCCCATGGCAGATTAGGGGCCTGGCAGCAGCAATGGGAGGCCCGTAATCTGCCAGCACCCTATGACAAAAAATGGAACACACCAGCAGTGTGTGAGAAGACCTGAAAGTGGCACATGGCAGAGTGTGGCGATGGAGACAGCAGCAATGGGAGGCCGTACAGGGACCCATGAGACACTGTGGACCTGGCAGCAGCTTGAGGAGGCGGTACAGGGGCCCATGGCAGATTAGGGGCCTGGCAGCAGCTATGGGAGGCCCGTAATCTGCCAGCACCCTATGACAAAAAATTGAACACACCAGCAGTGTGAGGAGACCTGAAAGTGGCACATGGCAGAGTGTGGCGATGGAGACAGCAGCAATGGGAGGCCGTACAGGGACCCATGAGACACTGTGGACCTGGCAGCAGCATGAGGAGGCGGTACAGGGGCCCATGGCAGATTAGGGGCCTGGCAGCAGCAATGGGAGGCCCGCAATCTGCCAGCACCCTATGACAAAAAATGGAACACACCAGCAGTGTGTGAGGAGACCTGAAAGTGGCACATCGCAGAGTGTGGCGATGGAGACAGCAGCAATGGGAGGCCGTACAGGGACCCATGAGACACTGTGGACCTGGCAGCAGCATGAGGAGGCGGCACAGGGGCCCATGGCAGATTAGGGGCCTAGCAGCAGCTATGGGAGGCCCGAAATCTGCCAGCACCCTATGACAAAAAATGGAACACACCAGCAGTGTGAGGAGACCTGAAAGTGGCACATGGCAGAGTGTGGCGATGGAGACAGCAGCAATGGGAGGCCGTACAGGGACCCATGAGACACTGTGGACCTGGCAGCAGCATGAAGAGGCAGTACAGGGGCCCATGGCAGATTAGGGGCCTGGCAGCAGCTATGGGAGGCCCGTAATCTGCCAGCACCCTATGACAAAAAATGGAACACACCAGCAGTGTGAGGAGACCTGAAAGTGGCACATGGCATGAGACACTGGACCTGGCAGCAGCATGAGGAGGCGGTACAGGGGCCCATGGCAGATTAGGGGCCTGGCAGCAGCAATAGGAGGCCCGTAATCTGCCAGCACCCTATGACAAAATGGAACCCAACAGCAGTGTGAGGAGACCTGAAAGTGGCACATGGCAGAGTGTGGCGATGGAGACAGCAGCAATGGGAGGCCGTACAGGGACCCATGAGACACTGTGGACCTGGCAGCAGCATGAGGAGGCGGTACAGGGGCCCATGGCAGATTAGGGGCCTGGCAGCAGCTATGGGAGGCCCGTAATCTGCCAGCACCCTATGACAAAAAATGGAACACACCAGCAGTGTGAGGAGACCTGAAAGTGGCACATGGCATGAGACACTGTGGACCTGGCAGCAGCATGAGGAGGCGGTACAGGGGCCCATGGCAGATTAGGGGCCTGGCAGCAGCAATGGGAGGCCCGTAATCTGCCAGCACCCTATGACAAAAAATGGAACACACCAGCAGTGTGTGAGGGGACCTGAAAGTGGCACATGGCAGAGTGTGGCGATGGAGACAGCAGCAATGGGAGGCCGTACAGGGACCCATGAGACACTGTGGACCTGGCAGCAGCATGAGGAGGCAGTACAGGGGCCCATGGCAGGTTAGGGGCCTGGCAGCAGCTATGGGAGGCCCGTAACCTGCCAGCACCCTATGACAAAAAATGGAACACACCAGCAGTGTGAGGAGACCTGAAAGTGGCACATGGCAGAGTGTGGCGATGGAGACAGCAGCAATGGGAGGCCGTACAGGGACCCATGAGACACTGTGGACCTGGCAGCAGCATGAGGAGGCGGTACAGGGGCCCATGGCAGATTAGGGGCCTGGCAGCAGCTATGGGAGGCCCGTAATCTGCCAGCACCCTATAACAAAAAATGGAACACACCAGCAGTGTGAGGAGACCTGAAAGTGGCACATGGCATGAGACACTGTGGACCTGGCGGCAGCATGAGGAGGCGGTACAGGGGCCCATGGCAGATTAGGGGCCTGGCAGCAGCTATGGGAGGCCCATAATCTGCCAGCACCCTATGACAAAAAATGGAACACACCAGCAGTGTGTGAGGAGACCTGAAAGTGGCACATGGCAGAGTGTGGCGATGGAGACAGCAGCAATGGGAGGCCGTACAGGGACCCATGAGACACTGTGGACCTGGCAGCAGCATGAGGAGGCAGTACAGGGGCCCATGGCAGAATAGGGGCCTGGCAGCAGCTATGGGAGGCCCGTAATCTGCCAGCACCCTATGACAAAAAATGGAACACACCAGCAGTGTGAGGAGACCTGAAAGTGGCACATGGCATGAGACACTGGACCTGGCAGCAGCATGAGGAGGCGGTACAGGGGCCCATGGCAGATTAGGGGCCTGGCAGCAGCAATAGGAGGCCCGTAATCTGCCAGCACCCTATGACAAAATGGAACCCAACAGCAGTGTGAGGAGACCTGAAAGTGGCACATGGCAGAGTGTGGCGATGGAGACAGCAGCAATGGGAGGCCGTACAGGGACCCATGAGACACTGTGGACCTGGCAGCAGCATGAGGAGGCGGTACAGGGGCCCATGGCAGATTAGGGGCCTGGCAGCAGCTATGGGAGGCCCGTAATCTGCCAGCACCCTATGACAAAAAATGGAACACACCAGCAGTGTGAGGAGACCTGAAAGTGGCACATGGCATGAGACACTGTGGACCTGGCAGCAGCATGAGGAGGCGGTACAGGGGCCCATGGCAGATTAGGGGCCTGGCAGCAGCAATGGGAGGCCCGTAATCTGCCAGCACCCTATGACAAAAAATGGAACACACCAGCAGTGTGTGAGGGGACCTGAAAGTGGCACATGGCAGAGTGTGGCGATGGAGACAGCAGCAATGGGAGGCCGTACAGGGACCCATGAGACACTGTGGACCTGGCAGCAGCATGAGGAGGCAGTACAGGGGCCCATGGCAGGTTAGGGGCCTGGCAGCAGCTATGGGAGGCCCGTAACCTGCCAGCACCCTATGACAAAAAATGGAACACACCAGCAGTGTGAGGAGACCTGAAAGTGGCACATGGCAGAGTGTGGCGATGGAGACAGCAGCAATGGGAGGCCGTACAGGGACCCATGAGACACTGTGGACCTGGCAGCAGCATGAGGAGGCGGTACAGGGGCCCATGGCAGATTAGGGGCCTGGCAGCAGCTATGGGAGGCCCGTAATCTGCCAGCACCCTATAACAAAAAATGGAACACACCAGCAGTGTGAGGAGACCTGAAAGTGGCACATGGCATGAGACACTGTGGACCTGGCGGCAGCATGAGGAGGCGGTACAGGGGCCCATGGCAGATTAGGGGCCTGGCAGCAGCTATGGGAGGCCCATAATCTGCCAGCACCCTATGACAAAAAATGGAACACACCAGCAGTGTGTGAGGAGACCTGAAAGTGGCACATGGCAGAGTGTGGCGATGGAGACAGCAGCAATGGGAGGCCGTACAGGGACCCATGAGACACTGTGGACCTGGCAGCAGCATGAGGAGGCAGTACAGGGGCCCATGGCAGATTAGGGGCCTGGCAGCAGCAATGGGAGGCCCGTAATCTGCCAGCACCCTATGACAAAAAATGGAACACACCAGCAGTGTGAGGAGACCTGAAAGTGGCACATGGCAGAGTGTGGCGATGGAGACAGCAGCAATGGGAGGCCGTACAGGGACCCATGAGACACTTTGGACCTGGCAGCAGCATGAGGAGGCGGTACAGGGGCCCATGGCAGATTAGGGGCCTAGCAGCAGCTATGGGAGGCCCGTAATCTGCCAGCACCCTATGACGAAAAATGGAACACACCAGCAGTGTGAGGAGACCTGAAAGTGGCACATGGCATGAGACACTGTGGACCTGGCAGCAGCATGAGGAGGCGGTACAGGGTCCCATGGCAGATTAGGGGCCTGGCAGCAGCAATGGGAGGCCCGTAATCTGCCAGCACCCTATGACAAAAAATGGAACACACCAGCAGTGTGTGAGGAGACCTGAAAGTGGCACATGGCAGAGTGTGGCGATGGAGACAGCAGCAATGGGAGGCCGTACAGGGACCCATGAGACACTGTGGACCTGGCAGCAGCATGAGGAGGCGGTACAGGGGCCCATGGCAGATTAGGGGCCTAGCAGCAGCTATGGGAGGCCCGTAATCTGCCAGCACCCTATGACAAAAAATGGAACACACCAGCAGTGTGAGGAGACCTGAAAGTGGCACATGGCAGAGTGTGGCGATGGAGACAGCAGCAATGGGAGGCCGTACAGGGACCCATGAGACACTGTGGACCTAGCAGCAGCATGAGGAGGCAGTACAGGGGCCCATGGCAGATTAGGGGCCTGGCAGCAGCTATGGGAGGCCCGTAATCTGCCAGCACCCTATGACAAAAAATGGAACACACCAGCAGTGTGAGGAGACCTGAAAGTGGCACATGGCATGAGACACTGTGGACCTGGCAGCAGCATGAGGAGGCGGTACAGGGGCCCATGGCAGATTAGGGGCCTGGCAGCAGCAATGGGAGGCCCGTAATCTGCCAGCACCCTACGACAAAATGGAACCCAACAGCAGTGTGAGGAGACCTGAAAGTGGCACATGGCAGAGTGTGGCGATGGAGACAGCAGCAATGGGAGGCCGTACAGGGACCCATGAGACACTGTGGACCTGGCAGCAGCATGAGGAGGCGGTACAGCGGCCCATGGCAGATTAGGGGCCTGGCAGCAGCTATGGGAGGCCCGTAATCTGCCAGCACCCTATGACAAAAAATGGAACACACCAGCAGTGTGAGGAGACCTGAAAGTGGCACATGGCATGAGACACTGTGGACCTGGCAGCAGCATGAGGAGGCGGTACAGGGGCCCATGGCAGATTAGGGGCCTGGCAGCAGCAATGGGAGTCCCGTAATCTGCCAGCACCCTATGACAAAAAATGGAACACACCAGCAGTGTGTGAGGAGACCTGAAAGTGGCACATGGCAGAGTGTGGCGATGGAGACAGCAACAATGGGAGGCCGTACAGGGACCCATGAGACACTGTGGACCTGGCAGCAGCATGAGGAGGCGGTACAGGGGCCCATGGCAGATTAGGGGCCTGGCAGCAGCTATGGGAGGCCCGTAATCTGCCAGCACCCTATGACAAAAAATGGAACACACCAGCAGTGTGAGGAGACCTGAAAGTGGCACATGGCAGAGTGTGGCGATGGAGACAGCAGCAATGGGAGGCCGTACAGGGACCCATGAGACACTGTGGACCTGGCAGCAGCATGAGGAGGCGGTACAGGGGCCCATGGCAGATTAGGGGCCTGGCAGCAGCTATGGGAGGCCCGTAATCTGCCAGCACCCTATGACAAAAAATGGAACACACCAGCAGTGTGAGGAGACCTGAAAGTGGCACATGGCATGAGACACTGTGGACCTGGCAGCAGCATGAGGAGGCGGTACAGGGGCCCATGGCAGATTAGGGGCCTGGCAGCAGCTATGGGAGGCCTGTAATCTGCCAGCACCCTATGACAAAAAATGGAACACACCAGCAGTGTGTGAGGAGACCTGAAAGTGGCACATGGCAGAGTGTGGCGATGGAGACAGCAGCAATGGGAGGCCGTACAGGGACCCATGACACACTGTGGACCTGGCAGCAGCATGAGTAGGCGGTACAGGGGCCCATGGCAGATTAGGGGCCTGGCAGCAGCAATGGGAGGCCCGTAATCTGCCAGCACCCTATGACAAAAAATGGAACACACCAGCAGTGTGAGGAGACCTGAAAGTGGCACATGGCAGAGTGTGGCGATGGAGACAGCAGAAATGGGAGGCCGTACAGGGACCCATGAGACACTGTGGACCTGGCAGCAGCATGAGGAGGCAGTACAGGGGCCCATGGCAGATTAGGGGCCTGGCAGCAGCTATGGGAGGCCCGTAATCTGCCAGCACCCTATGACAAAAAATGGAACACACCAGCAGTGTGAGGAGACCTGAAAGTGGCACATGGCATGAGACACTGTGGACCTGGCAGCAGCATGAGGAGGCGGTACAGGGGCCCATGGCAGATTAGGGGCCTGGCAGCAGCTATGGGAGGCCCGTAATCTGCCAGCACCCTATGACAAAAAATGGAACACACCAGCAGTGTGAGGAGACCTGAAAGTGGCACATGGCAGAGTGTGGCGATGGAGACAGCAGCAATGGGAGGCCGTACAGGGACCCATGAGACACTGTGGACCTGGCAGCAGCATGAGGAGGCGGTACAGGGGCCCATGGCAGATTAGGGGCCTGGCAGCAGCTATGGGAGGCCCGTAATCTGCCAGCACCCTATGACAAAAAATGGAACACACCAGCAGTGTGAGGAGACCTGAAAGTGGCACATGGCATGAGACACTGTGGACCTGGCAGCAGCATGAGGAGGCGGTACAGGGGCCCATGGCAGATTAGGGGCCTGGCAGCAGCAATGGGAGGCCCGTAATCTGCCAGCACCCTATGACAAAAAATGGAACACACCAGCAGTGTGTGAGAAGACCTGAAAGTGGCACATGGCAGAGTGTGGCGATGGAGACAGCAGCAATGGGAGGCCGTACAGGGACCCATGAGACACTGTGGACCTGGCAGCAGCATGAGGAGGCGGTACAGGGGCCCATGGCAGATTAGGGGCCTGGCAGCAGCTATGGGAGGCCCGTAATCTGCCAGCACCCTATGACAAAAAATGGAACACACCAGCAGTGTGAGGAGACCTGAAAGTGGCACATGGCATGAGACACTGTGGACCTGGCAGCAGCATGAGGAGGCGGTACAGGGGCCCATGGCAGATTAGGGGCCTGGCAGCAGCTATGGGAGGCCCGTAATCTGCCAGCACCCTATGACAAAAAATGGAACACACCAGCAGTGTGTGAGGAGACCTGAAAGTGGCACATGGCAGAGTGTGGCGATGGAGACAGCAGCAATGGGAGGCCGTACAGGGACCCATGAGACACTGTGGACCTGGAAGCAGCATGAGGAGGCGGTACAGGGGCCCATGGCAGATTAGGGGCCTGGCAGCAGCAATGGGAGGCCCGCAATCTGCCAGCACCCTATAACAAAAAATGGAACACACCAGCAGTGTGTGAGGAGACCTGAAAGTGGCACATCGCAGAGTGTGGCGATGGAGACAGCAGCAATGGGAGGCCGTACAGGGACCCATGAGACACTGTGGACCTGGCAGCAGCATGAGGAGGCGGTACAGGGGCCCATGGCAGATTAGGGGCCTAGCAGCAGCTATGGGAGGCCCGAAATCTGCCAGCACCCTATGACAAAAAATGGAACACACCAGCAGTGTGAGGAGACCTGAAAGTGGCACATGGCAGAGTGTGGCGATGGAGACAGCAACAATGGGAGGCCGTACAGGGACCCAAGAGACACTGTGGACCTGGCAGCAGCATGAGGAGGCGGTACAGGGGCCCATGGCAGATTAGGGGCCTGGCAGCAGCTATGGGAGGCCCGTAATCTGCCAGCACCCTATGACAAAAAATGGAACACACCAGCAGTGTGAGGAGACCTGAAAGTGGCACATGGCAGAGTGTGGCGATGGAGACAGCAGCAATGGGAGGCCGTACAGGGACCCATGAGACACTGTGGACCTGGCAGCAGCATGAGGAGGCGGTACAGGGGCCCATGGCAGATTAGGGGCCTGGCAGCAGCTATGGGAGGCCCGTAATCTGCCAGCACCCTATGACAAAAAATGGAACACACCAGCAGTGTGAGGAGACCTGAAAGTGGCACATGGCATGAGACACTGTGGACCTGGCAGCAGCATGAGGAGGCGGTACAGGGGCCCATGGCAGATTAGGGGCCTGGCAGCAGCTATGGGAGGCCTGTAATCTGCCAGCACCCTATGACAAAAAATGGAACACACCAGCAGTGTGTGAGGAGACCTGAAAGTGGCACATGGCAGAGTGTGGCGATGGAGACAGCAGCAATGGGAGGCCGTACAGGGACCCATGACACACTGTGGACCTGGCAGCAGCATGAGTAGGCGGTACAGGGGCCCATGGCAGATTAGGGGCCTGGCAGCAGCAATGGGAGGCCCGTAATCTGCCAGCACCCTATGACAAAAAATGGAACACACCAGCAGTGTGAGGAGACCTGAAAGTGGCACATGGCAGAGTGTGGCGATGGAGACAGCAGAAATGGGAGGCCGTACAGGGACCCATGAGACACTGTGGACCTGGCAGCAGCATGAGGAGGCAGTACAGGGGCCCATGGCAGATTAGGGGCCTGGCAGCAGCTATGGGAGGCCCGTAATCTGCCAGCACCCTATGACAAAAAATGGAACACACCAGCAGTGTGAGGAGACCTGAAAGTGGCACATGGCATGAGACACTGTGGACCTGGCAGCAGCATGAGGAGGCGGTACAGGGGCCCATGGCAGATTAGGGGCCTAGCAGCAGCTATGGGAGGCCCGTAATCTGCCAGCACCCTATGACAAAAAATGGAACACACCAGCAGTGTGAGGAGACCTGAAAGTGGCACATGGCAGAGTGTGGCGATGGAGACAGCAGCAATGGGAGGCCGTATAGGGACCCATGAGACACTGTGGACCTGGCAGCAGCATGAGGAGGCAGTACAGGGGCCCATGGCAGATTAGGGGCCTGGCAGCAGCTATGGGAGGCCCGTAATCTGCCAGCACCCTATGACAAAAAATGGAACACACCAGCAGTGTGAGGAGACCTGAAAGTGGCACATGGCATGAGACACTGTGGACCTGGCAGCAGCATGAGGAGGCGGTACAGGGGCCCATGGCAGATTAGGGGCCTGGCAGCAGCTATGGGAGGCCCGTAATCTGCCAGCACCCTATGACAAAAAATGGAACACACCAGCAGTGTGTGAGGAGACCTGAAAGTGGCACATGGCAGAGTGTGGCGATGGAGACAGCAGCAATGGGAGGCCGTACAGGGACCCATGAGACACTGTGGACCTGGAAGCAGCATGAGGAGGCGGTACAGGGGCCCATGGCAGATTAGGGGCCTGGCAGCAGCAATGGGAGGCCCGCAATCTGCCAGCACCCTATAACAAAAAATGGAACACACCAGCAGTGTGTGAGGAGACCTGAAAGTGGCACATCGCAGAGTGTGGCGATGGAGACAGCAGCAATGGGAGGCCGTACAGGGACCCATGAGACACTGTGGACCTGGCAGCAGCATGAGGAGGCGGTACAGGGGCCCATGGCAGATTAGGGGCCTAGCAGCAGCTATGGGAGGCCCGAAATCTGCCAGCACCCTATGACAAAAAATGGAACACACCAGCAGTGTGAGGAGACCTGAAAGTGGCACATGGCAGAGTGTGGCGATGGAGACAGCAGCAATGGGAGGCCGTACAGGGACCCATGAGACACTGTGGACCTGGCAGCAGCATGAAGAGGCAGTACAGGGGCCCATGGCAGATTAGGGGCCTGGCAGCAGCTATGGGAGGCCCGTAATCTGCCAGCACCCTATGACAAAAAATGGAACACACCAGCAGTGTGAGGAGACCTGAAAGTGGCACATGGCATGAGACACTGGACCTGGCAGCAGCATGAGGAGGCGGTACAGGGGCCCATGGCAGATTAGGGGCCTGGCAGCAGCAATAGGAGGCCCGTAATCTGCCAGCACCCTATGACAAAATGGAACCCAACAGCAGTGTGAGGAGACCTGAAAGTGGCACATGGCAGAGTGTGGCGATGGAGACAGCAGCAATGGGAGGCCGTACAGGGACCCATGAGACACTGTGGACCTGGCAGCAGCATGAGGAGGCGGTACAGGGGCCCATGGCAGATTAGGGGCCTGGCAGCAGCTATGGGAGGCCCGTAATCTGCCAGCACCCTATGACAAAAAATGGAACACACCAGCAGTGTGAGGAGACCTGAAAGTGGCACATGGCATGAGACACTGTGGACCTGGCAGCAGCATGAGGAGGCGGTACAGGGGCCCATGGCAGATTAGGGGCCTGGCAGCAGCAATGGGAGGCCCGTAATCTGCCAGCACCCTATGACAAAAAATGGAACACACCAGCAGTGTGTGAGGGGACCTGAAAGTGGCACATGGCAGAGTGTGGCGATGGAGACAGCAGCAATGGGAGGCCGTACAGGGACCCATGAGACACTGTGGACCTGGCAGCAGCATGAGGAGGCGGTACAGGGGCCCATGGCAGGTTAGGGGCCTGGCAGCAGCTATGGGAGGCCCGTAATCTGCCAGCACCCTATGACAAAAAATGGAACACACCAGCAGTGTGAGGAGACCTGAAAGTGGCACATGGCAGAGTGTGGCGATGGAGACAGCAGCAATGGGAGGCCGTACAGGGACCCATGAGACACTGTGGACCTGGCAGCAGCATGAGGAGGCGGTACAGGGGCCCATGGCAGATTAGGGGCCTGGCAGCAGCTATGGGAGGCCCGTAATCTGCCAGCACCCTATAACAAAAAATGGAACACACCAGCAGTGTGAGGAGACCTGAAAGTGGCACATGGCATGAGACACTGTGGACCTGGCAGCAGCATGAGGAGGCGGTACAGGGGCCCATGGCAGATTAGGGGCCTGGCAGCAGCTATGGGAGGCCCATAATCTGCCAGCACCCTATGACAAAAAATGGAACACACCAGCAGTGTGTGAGGAGACCTGAAAGTGGCACATGGCAGAGTGTGGCGATGGAGACAGCAGCAATGGGAGGCCGTACAGGGACCCATGAGACACTGTGGACCTGGCAGCAGCATGAGGAGGCGGTACAGGGGCCCATGGCAGATTAGGGGCCTGGCAGCAGCAATGGGAGGCCCGTAATCTGCCAGCACCCTATGACAAAAAATGGAACACACCAGCAGTGTGTGAGGAGACCTGAAAGTGGCACATGGCAGAGTGTGGCGATGGAGACAGCAGCAATGGGAGGCCGTACAGGGACCCATGAGACACTGTGGACCTGGCAGCAGCATGAGGAGGCGGTACAGGGGCCCATGGCAGATTAGGGGCCTGGCAGCAGCTATGGGAGGCCCGTAATCTGCCAGCACCCTATGACAAAAAATGGAACACACCAGCAGTGTGAGGAGACCTGAAAGTGGCACATGGCAGAGTGTGGCGATGGAGACAGCAGCAATGGGAGGCCGTACAGGGACCCATGAGACACTGTGGACCTGGCAGCAGCATGAGGAGGCGGTACAGGGGCCCATGGCAGATTAGGGGCCTGGCAGCAGCTATGGGAGGCCCGTAATCTGCCAGCACCCTATGACAAAAAATGGAACAAACCAGCAGTGTGAGGAGACCTGAAAGTGGCACATGGCATGAGACACTGTGGACCTGGCAGCAGCATGAGGAGGCGGTACAGGGGCCCATGGCAGATTAGGGGCCTGGCAGCAGCTATGGGAGGCCTGTAATCTGCCAGCACCCTATGACAAAAAATGGAACACACCAGCAGTGTGTGAGGAGACCTGAAAGTGGCACATGGCAGAGTGTGGCGATGGAGACAGCAGCAATGGGAGGCCGTACAGGGACCCATGACACACTGTGGACCTGGCAGCAGCATGAGTAGGCGGTACAGGGGCCCATGGCAGATTAGGGGCCTGGCAGCAGCAATGGGAGGCCCGTAATCTGCCAGCACCCTATGACAAAAAATGGAACACACCAGCAGTGTGAGGAGACCTGAAAGTGGCACATGGCAGAGTGTGGCGATGGAGACAGCAGAAATGGGAGGCCGTACAGGGACCCATGAGACACTGTGGACCTGGCAGCAGCATGAGGAGGCAGTACAGGGGCCCATGGCAGATCAGGGGCCTGGCAGCAGCTATGGGAGGCCCGTAATCTGCCAGCACCCTATGACAAAAAATGGAACACACCAGCAGTGTGAGGAGACCTGAAAGTGGCACATGGCATGAGACACTGTGGACCTGGCAGCAGCATGAGGAGGCGGTACAGGGGCCCATGGCAGATTAGGGGCCTAGCAGCAGCTATGGGAGGCCCGTAATCTGCCAGCACCCTTTGACAAAAAATGGAACACACCAGCAGTGTGAGGAGACCTGAAAGTGGCACATGGCAGAGTGTGGCGATGGAGACAGCAGCAATGGGAGGCCGTATAGGGACCCATGAGACACTGTGGACCTGGCAGCAGCATGAGGAGGCAGTACAGGGGCCCATGGCAGATTAGGGGCCTGGCAGCAGCTATGGGAGGCCCGTAATCTGCCAGCACCCTATGACAAAAAATGGAACACACCAGCAGTGTGAGGAGACCTGAAAGTGGCACATGGCATGAGACACTGTGGACCTGGCAGCAGCATGAGGAGGCGGTACAGGGGCCCATGGCAGATTAGGGGCCTGGCAGCAGCTATGGGAGGCCCGTAATCTGCCAGCACCCTATGACAAAAAATGGAACACACCAGCAGTGTGTGAGGAGACCTGAAAGTGGCACATGGCAGAGTGTGGCGATGGAGACAGCAGCAATGGGAGGCCGTACAGGGACCCATGAGACACTGTGGACCTGGCAGCAGCATGAGGAGGCGGTACAGGGGCCCATGGCAGATTAGGGGCCTGGCAGCAGCAATGGGAGGCCCGTAATCTGCCAGCACCCTATGACAAAAAATGGAACACACCAGCAGTGTGAGGAGACCTGAAAGTGGCACATGGCAGAGTGTGGCGATGGAGACAGCAGCAATGGGAGGCCGTACAGGGACCCATGAGACACTGTGGACCTGGCAGCAGCATGAGGAGGCAGTACAGGGGCCCATGGCAGATTAGGGGCCTGGCAGCAGCAATGGGAGGCCCGTAATCTGCCAGCACCCTATGACAAAAAATGGAACACACCAGCAGTGTGTGAGGAGACCTGAAAGTGGCACATGGCAGAGTGTGGCGATGGAGACAGCAGCAATGGGAGGCCGTACAGGGACCCATGAGACACTGTGGACCTGGCAGCAGCATGAGGAGGCGGTACAGGGGCCCATGGCAGATTAGGGGCCTGGCAGCAGCTATGGGAGGCCCGTAATCTGCCAGCACCCTATGACAAAAAATGGAACACACCAGCAGTGTGAGGAGACCTGAAAGTGGCACATGGCAGAGTGTGGCGATGGAGACAGCAGCAATGGGAGGCCGTACAGGAACCCATGAGACACTGTGGACCTGGCAGCAGCATGAGGAGGCGGTACAGGGGCCCATGGCAGATTAGGGGCCTGGCAGCAGCTATGGGAGGCCCGTAATCTGCCAGCACCCTATGACAAAAAATGGAACACACCAGCAGTGTGAGGAGACCTGAAAGTGGCACATGGCATGAGACACTGTGGACCTGGCAGCAGCATGAGGAGGCGGTACAGGGGCCCATGGCAGATTAGGGGCCTGGCAGCAGCTATGGGAGGCCTGTAATCTGCCAGCACCCTATGACAAAAAATGGAACACACCAGCAGTGTGTGAGGAGACCTGAAAGTGGCACATGGCAGAGTGTGGCGATGGAGACAGCAGCAATGGGAGGCCGTACAGGGACCCATGACACACTGTGGACCTGGCAGCAGCATGAGTAGGCGGTACAGGGGCCCATGGCAGATTAGGGGCCTGGCAGCAGCAATGGGAGGCCCGTAATCTGCCAGCACCCTATGACAAAAAATGGAACACACCAGCAGTGTGAGGAGACCTGAAAGTGGCACATGGCAGAGTGTGGCGATGGAGACAGCAGAAATGGGAGGCCGTACAGGGACCCATGAGACACTGTGGACCTGGCAGCAGCATGAGGAGGCAGTACAGGGGCCCATGGCAGATTAGGGGCCTGGCAGCAGCTATGGGAGGCCCGTAATCTGCCAGCACCCTATGACAAAAAATGGAACACACCAGCAGTGTGAGGAGACCTGAAAGTGGCACATGGCATGAGACACTGTGGACCTGGCAGCAGCATGAGGAGGCGGTACAGGGGCCCATGGCAGATTAGGGGCCTAGCAGCAGCTATGGGAGGCCCGTAATCTGCCAGCACCCTATGACAAAAAATGGAACACACCAGCAGTGTGAGGAGACCTGAAAGTGGCACATGGCAGAGTGTGGCGATGGAGACAGCAGCAATGGGAGGCCGTATAGGGACCCATGAGACACTGTGGACCTGGCAGCAGCATGAGGAGGCAGTACAGGGGCCCATGGCAGATTAGGGGCCTGGCAGCAGCTATGGGAGGCCCGTAATCTGCCAGCTCCCTATGACAAAAAATGGAACACACCAGCAGTGTGAGGAGACCTGAAAGTGGCACATGGCATGAGACACTGTGGACCTGGCAGCAGCATGAGGAGGCGGTACAGGGGCCCATGGCAGATTAGGGGCCTGGCAGCAGCTATGGGAGGCCCGTAATCTGCCAGCACCCTATGACAAAAAATGGAACACACCAGCAGTGTGTGAGGAGACCTGAAAGTGGCACATGGCAGAGTGTGGCGATGGAGACAGCAGCAATGGGAGGCCGTACAGGGACCCATGAGACACTGTGGACCTGGCAGCAGCATGAGGAGGCGGTACAGGGGCCCATGGCAGATTAGGGGCCTGGCAGCAGCAATGGGAGGCCCGTAATCTGCCAGCACCCTATGACAAAAAATGGAACACACCAGCAGTGTGAGGAGACCTGAAAGTGGCACATGGCAGAGTGTGGCGATGGAGACAGCAGCAATGGGAGGCCGTACAGGGACCCATGAGACACTGTGGACCTGGCAGCAGCATGAGGAGGCAGTACAGGGGCCCATGGCAGATTAGGGGCCTGGCAGCAGCTATGGGAGTCCCGTAATCTGCCAGCACCCTATGACAAAAAATGGAACACACCAGCAGTGTGAGGAGACCTGAAAGTGGCACATGGCATGAGACACTGTGGACCTGGCAGCAGCATGAGGAGGCGGTACAGGGGCCCATGGCAGATTAGGGGCCTGGCAGCGGCTTTGGAAGGCCCGTAATCTGCCAGGACCCTATGACAAAAAATGGAACACGCCAGCAGTGTGAGGAGACCTGAAAGTGGCACATGGCAGAGTGTGGCGATGGAGACAGCAGCAATGGGAGGCCGTATAGGGACCCATGAGACACTGTGGACCTGGCAGCAGCATGAGGAGGCAGTACAGGGGCCCATGGCAGATTAGGGGCCTGGCAGCAGCTATGGGAGGCCCGTAATCTGCCAGCACCCTATGACAAAAAATGGAACACACCAGCAGTGTGAGGAGACCTGAAAGTGGCACATGGCAGAGTGTGGCGATGGATACAGCAGCAATGGGAGGCCGTACAGGGACCCATGAGACACTGTGGACCTGGCAGCAGCATGAGGAGGCAGTACAGGGGCCCATGGCAGATTAGGGGCCTGGCAGCAGCTATGGGAGTCCCGTAATCTGCCAGCACCCTATGACAAAAAATGGAACACACCAGCAGTGTGAGGAGACCTGAAAGTGGCACATGGCATGAGACACTGTGGACCTGGCAGCAGCATGAGGAGGCGGTACAGGGGCCCATGGCAGATTAGGGGCCTGGCAGCGGCTTTGGAAGGCCCGTAATCTGCCAGGACCCTATGACAAAAAATGGAACACGCCAGCAGTGTGAGGAGACCTGAAAGTGGCACATGGCAGAGTGTGGCGATGGAGACAGCAGCAATGGGAGGCCGTATAGGGACCCATGAGACACTGTGGACCTGGCAGCAGCATGAGGAGGCAGTACAGGGGCCCATGGCAGATTAGGGGCCTGGCAGCAGCTATGGGAGGCCCGTAATCTGCCAGCACCCTATGACAAAAAATGGAACACACCAGCAGTGTGAGGAGACCTGAAAGTGGCACATGGCATGAGATACTGTGGACCTGGCAGCAGCATGAGGAGGTGGTACAGGGGCCCATGGCAGATTAGGGGCCTGGCAGCAGCAATGGGAGGCCCATAATCTGCCAGCACCCTATGACAAAATGGAACCCAACAGCAGTGTGAGGAGACCTGAAAGTGGCACATGGCAGAGTGTGGCGATGGAGACAGCAGCAATGGAAGGCCGTACAGGGACCCATGAGACACTGTGGACCTGGCAGCAGCTTGAGGAGGCGGTACAGGGGCCCATGGCAGATTAGGGGCCTGGCAGCAGCTATGGGAGGCCCGTAATCTGCCAGCACCCTATGACAAAAAATGGAACACACCAGCAGTGTGAGGAGACCTGAAAGTGGCACATGGCATGAGACACTGTGGACCTGGCAGCAGCATGAGGAGGCGGTACAGGGGCCCATGGCAGATTAGGGGCCTGGCAGCAGCAATGGGAGGCCCGTAATCTGCTAGCACCCTATGACAAAAAATGGAACACACCAGCAGTGTGTGAGGAGACCTGAAAGTGGCACATGGCAGAGTGTGGCGATGGAGACAGCAGCAATGGGAGGCCGTACAGGGACCCATGAGACACTGTGGACCTGGCAGCAGCATGAGGAGGCGGTACAGGGGCCCATGGCAGATTAGGGGCCTGGCAGCAGCTATGGGAGGCCCGTAATCTGCCAGCACCCTATAACAAAAAATGGAACACACCAGCAGTGTGAGGAGACCTGAAAGTGGCACATGGCATGAGACACTGTGGACCTGGCAGCAGCATGAGGAGGCGGTACAGGGGCCCATGGCAGATTAGGGGCCTGGCAGCAGCAATGGGAGGCCCGTAATCTGCCAGCACCCTATGACAAAAAATGGAACACACCAGCAGTGTGTGAGGAGACCTGAAAGTGGCACATGTTTGGGGCATGATTCATGGCGGATTTAGTCAGTTGTGTCAGGAACTGGTGGTTTGAAATCCAGACTAATCCATGCCTGATTCATTTTCACAAACGTGAGTCTCTCCACACTTTGGGTGGACAGTCGTGTCCTCCGCGGAGTTACAATACCTCCTGCCGCACTAAACACGCGCTCCGATGCCACGCTACTGGCCGGGCATGACAGCCTTTCAAGGGCAAATTCAGCTAGTTGGGGCCAAAGGTCAAGTTTCCTTGCCCAGTAGTCAAGGGGATTGTCTACCTCGGTTGGCAGGGTGCTGTCCAAGTAGGCCCAAGCCTGTTGTTTGAGGTCCTGCTCCAGGTCCACCTGATGCTGCTGCTGCTGCGGCTGGTTAGTAGTTTCCTCACTGCGCTGGTGAAGAAAGCTACTCATCATCGACTGCAGACTGAGGCAGCCGCTGCTGGTGGAGCTGCCACTGCTCCTACCACCCCACCCCTCCCCTGCTGCCATGGCAGCGGAACGCGAGCGCACAGGGCCCACAGTGTCTGAGGATGGACGTTGGCGCACAAAGGCAGAGACTAACTGACTACATAGGTGGTTTTTATAGTACGTTATTTTGGCCTCCCTCTCAGCAGGTGTGAAAAAGGCCACCATTTTTGAACGGTAGCGAGGGTCCAACAAGGTGGACAGCCAAAAGTCATCCCTCTGTCTGATGGTTATTATTCGGCTGTCGCTACGCAAGCAACCGAGCATGCTATGGGCCATTTGTGCCAAGGAATGCGAGGGATTCCCTGCCTCCATCTCCACAGCATACTGCCACGGTGCGTCTGGGTCCTCTGTCTCCTCCTCCTCCTCTACCAGATGCTCCTGCTCCTCCACTCCTGTCCGCTGAGTGGAAAAACCACCCATTTCACTTAATAATTCCTGAGCACAAATGTCCTCCTCTACCTCCTCCTCTTCTTCCTGTCCTGCCCCCACAGGGGTCATGTGGCGTTGAGATCTGTGCGCCACGTCTACCGCACCCTGACCAGCCATTGTTAACAGCATTTGTTCCAGGACGTGCAACAGAGGAATGACGTCGTTCATCCCATAGTCCTGCCGACTCACGAATAGCGTGGCCTCCTCAAAGGGCCTCAGCAAGCGGCAGGTGTCACGCATGAGCTGCCAATGGCTGACATCGAAGTTACACAGGGGAGTACCTTTATCCGCTTGTAACATCAGGAAATCGGTGATGGCCTTTCGCTGTTCGTAAAGGCGGTCTAACATGTGTAGGGTTGAATTCCACCTTGTTGCAACGTCGCAGATCAGGCGATGCTGTGGAATTCCATTCTGCCGCTGCAGCTCAAGGAGGGTGTGCTTTGCGGTGTAGGAATGGCTGAAATGCATGCAAAGTTTACGTGACATTTTAAGGATGTCTTGCAGTGGGATGGTGGATTTTAGGAACCACTTGACAACCAGATTGAACACGTGAGCCATGCATGGCGCATGGCACAACCTTCCTTGACGCAGAGCAGACACCATGTTCTTTCCGTTGTCGGTCAACATGGTTCCGATTTTCAGTTTGCGCGGAGACAGCCATCTGTCGATTTCTCTGTTCATTACACTCAGAAGTTCCTCCCCTGTGTGACTACGTTCGCCAAGGCATACCAGGTGCAGCACAGCGTGACACCGTTGCGCCCTGCACATGTGATATGCCGGTCGGGTAATGGGACTTGGCACGGGGGTGGCGGCTGAGGACACGAAGGAAGAAGAGGTGGTAGAGGCGTACATCTTTTGTGGACCAAGGACGTGCAAACGTGGAGGCAAAAGCGGCGTGACCTGTCCAAGTTGCTGGTGCGGCTGTGACGGCACCACGTTCACCCAGTGGGCCGTAAATGACATGTACTGTCCCTGACCGTAGTTACAGCTCCACACGTCGGCGCTGCCGTGCACTTTGGCAGAGACCGACATGCTCAAAGACTGGCCCACCATCTCTTCTACATGTGAATGCAGGGCTGGCACTGCCTTTTTGGCGAAGAAATGACGGCTTGGCACTCTCCACCGCGGCGCGGCACAAGCCATCATTTCTCGGAAAGGTGCTGAGTCCACCACTTGGAAAGGGAGGGACTGCAGCACCAGCAACTTGGACAGGAGGACGTTCAGCTTTTGCACCGTCGGGTGCGTGCTCGCAAACTGTTGTCTCTTGGAAACGGATTCCAAGAAAGACTGCTGACGGAATCCGTGAAGAGGAGTAGCAGGAGAAGGAGCATCTGAACGAGCGGAAGATGCCAACGAGCAACAACTCCCCTCAGCAGAGGTGTTGGAGCCTTGACTGGCTGATAGAGGGCGATTGACGTCGGGTGACGGAGCAAGTAACGGAGCGGGTGATGGAGCGGGGCCTGGGGCAGGCAGAACCGCCGTATCTTTATCACGGTTTTCCCAGGCCACCAAATGGCGACGCTGCATATGCTGCCGCAACGCTGTAGTCCCAACATGGGCCCCCTGGCCACGCTTGACTTTCTGGCCACATAGTCGACATACGGCTACGTTTACTTCCTCGGGCGGCTTGACGAAAAATTGCCACACCGCCGAGTAGGAAACTTTGCCCCCGATACTCCTCACTGGCTGACTGCTACTTCCTCCGTGCACACCGGCACCACTACTGCCCGTGGTGGTAGGCTGCAGTGGAGCTGGTGCTCTACTCCGTGGCCGTTTGCCCCCACTGACACTGCTGCGACCCTGCTGCCTCCTGGGCAACCCACCGACTGTTTTGCTCGCTGCCAAGCTGCCACCCTCTTCTCCTGATGATGCGGAAGCAATAGCCTCATGACGACGAGGCTGCCAAGTGCGATCAGCCTCATCATCATCAATTAGGGTCTCCGCCTCACTACTAGCCCCCTCGGCTGCGTGTGGGTCAGGAGACAGACCTGTCTCTAGACCGGCTACCGAGCCACTCTCCTCGCCACTACTTCTTCGCCTGGCTGCTGAAGAGGCGGATGTCTCCCCCCGTTCCTGACCGCCCTCTGTTAGCTCTTCCTCACTGTACAGTGGGGCTGAGCCCACAGCATGCGATACTTCGCTTGGTGAGGGAACAGCAAAGGACAGGGGCAGGTCGAGGACACGTGATTTCAGTGGGCTTGCTCCCGGGCCATGCCAACTAACGGTTGTGTCTGACGTACCCACCGACCGTTGGCTGTAGGTGTCAGAGGTGACCTGGGAAGAGGAAGACGACCGAGCCAACCAATCGATGACGGCAGGGTTGTCGGTGGAGACACGACCGCTGGATGACACCGGGAGCAATGGCCACTGGCTGCGACTAGTGCTGCCTCGACCCCTTCCTCTGCTGCCACGCCTGCTCGTTCCTAAAACATTGCCTCCTCTGCCACTCCTCTGCATGTTGTCTGACATACTCTTTAATTAAACGATTCTGTGTCCCTGAGTAACAATTCTGTGTCCCTGAGTAACAATTCTGTGTCTGTCCCTGAGTAACAATTCTGTGTCCCTGAGTAACAATTCTGTGTCCCTCAGTAACAATTCTGTGTCCCTGAGTAACAATTCTGTGTCCCTCAGTAACAATTCTGTCTCCCTGAGTAACAATTCTGTGTCCCTCAGTAACAATTCTGTGTCCCTCAGTAACAATTCTGTGTCCCTGAGTAACAATTCTGTGTCCCTCAGTAACAATTCTGTGTCCCTGAGTAACAATTCTGTGTCCCTCAGTAACAATTCTGTGTACCTCAGTAACAATTCTGTGTCCCTGAGTAACAATTCTGTGTCCCTCAGTAACAATTCTGTGTCCCTCAGTAACAATTCTGTGTCCCTGAGTAACAATTCTGTGTCTGTCCCTGAGTAACAATTCTGTGTCTGTCCCTGAGTAACAATTCTGTGTCCCTCAGTAACAATTCTGTGTCCCTCAGTAACAATTCTGTGTCTGTCCCTGAGTAACAATTCTGTGTCTGTCCCTGAGAAACAATTCTGTGTCCCTCAGTAACAATTCTGTGTCCCTGAGTAACAATTCTGTGTCCCTCAGTAACAATTCTGTGTCCCTCAGTAACAATTCTGTGTCCCTGAGTAACAATTCTGTGTCCCTCAGTAACAATTCTGTGTCCCTCAGTAACAATTCTGTGTCCCTCAGTAACAATTCTGTGTCTGTCCCTGAGTAACAATTCTGTGTCTGTCCCTGAGTAACAATTCTGTGTCCCTAAGTAACGTTTCTGTGGCCCTAAGTAACGGTTCTGTGTCCCTGAGTAACAATTCTGTGTCTGTCCCTGAGTAACAATTCTGTGTCTGTCCCTGAGTAACAATTCTGTGTCCCTCAGTAACAATTCTGTGTCTGTCCCTGAGTAACAATTCTGTGTCTGTCCCTGAGAAACAATTCTGTGTCCCTCAGTAACAATTCTGTGTCCCTCAGTAACAATTCTGTGTCTGTCCCTGAGTAACAATTCTGTGTCTGTCCCTGAGTAACAATTCTGTGTCCCTCAGTAACAATTCTGTGTCCCTCAGTAACAATTCTGTGTCCCTCAGTAACAATTCTGTGTCCCTAAGTAACGTTTCTGTGGCCCTAAGTAACGGTTCTGTGTCCCTCAGTAACAATTCGGTGTCCCTCAGTAACAATTCTGTGTCTGTCCCTGAGTAACAATTCTGTGTCCATAAGTAACGTTTCTGTGGCCCTAAGTAACGGTTCTGTGGCCCTAAGTAACGTTTCTGTGGCCCTAAGTAACGTTTCTGTGGCCCTAAGTAACGGTTCTGTGTCCCTCAGTAACAATTCTGTGTCCCTCAGTAACAATTCTGTGTCTGTCCCTGAGTAACAATTCTGTGTCCCTAAGTAACGTTTCTGTTGCCCTAAGTAACGGTTCTGTGGCCCTCAGTAACAATTCTGTGTCCCTCAGTAACAATTCTGTGTCTGTCCCTAAGTAACAATTCTGTGTCCCTAAGTAACGTTTCTGTTGCCCTAAGTAACGGTTCTGTGGCCCTCAGTAACAATTCTGTGTCCCTCAGTAACAATTCTGTGTCTGTCCCTAAGTAACAATTCTGTGGCCCTAAGTAACGTTTCTGTGGCCCTAAGTAACGTTTCTGTGGCCCTAAATAACGATTCTGTGGCCCTAAGTAACGTTTCTGTAGCCCTAAGTAACGTTTCTGTGGCCCTAAGTAACGTTTCTGTGGCCCTAAGTAACGGTTCTGTGTCCCTCAGTAACAATTCTGTGTCCCTCAGTAACAATTCTGTGTCTGTCCCTGAGTAACAATTCTGTGTCCCTAAGTAACGTTTCTGTGGCCCTAAGTAACGGTTCTGTGTCCCTCAGTATCAATTCTGTGTCCCTCAGTAACAATTCTGTGTCTGTCCCTGAGTAACAACTCTGTGTCCCTAAGTAACGTTTCTGTGGCCCTAAGTAACGGTTCTGTGGCCCTAAGTAACGGTTCTGTGGCCCTCAGTAACAATTCTGTGTCCCTCAGTAACAATTCTGTGTCTGTCCCTAAGTAACAATTCTGTGACCCTAAGTAACATTTCTGTGGCCCTAAGTAACGATTCTGTGGCCCTAAGTAACGGTTCTGTGGCCCTCAGTAACAATTCTGTGTCCCTCAGTAACAATTCTGTGTCCCTCAGTAACAATTCTGTGTCTGTCCCTAAGTAACAATTCTGTGGCCCTAAGTAACGTTTCTGTGGCCCTAAGTAACGTTTCTGTGGCCCTAAGTAACGATTCTGTGGCCCTAAGTAACGTTTCTGTGGCCCTAAGTAACGTTTCTGTGGCCCTAAGTAACGATTCTGTGGCCCTCAGTAACAATTCTGTGTCCCTCAGTAACAATTCTGTGTCTGTCCCTAAGTAACAATTCTGTGACCCTAAGTAACGTTTCTGTGGCCCTAAGTAACGATTCTGTGGCCCTAAGTAACGGTTCTGTGGCCCTCAGTAACAATTCTGTGTCCCTCAGTAACAATTCTGTGTCTGTCCCTAAGTAACAATTCTGTGGCCCTAAGTAACGTTTCTGTGGCCCTAAGTAACGATTCTGTGGCCCTAAGTAACGTTTCTGTGGCCCTAACTAACGTTTCTGTGTCCCTAAGTAACGTTTCTGTGTCCCTAACTCTCTCCCTCAATACAGCCAGGTCTGCCTCTGTTGAATGACTGGAGGCAAATGGAGAATTCTAAAATGGCCGCCATTTATAGCTCGACCATTACACAGTGCTGGCTGCTGATTGGCTAATGCGATCACATGTCATGAATGAATGCATTATGGGTCAGCGCGCCTTGTCTGCGCGCCTTCCCAGACATCCCCGCTCCGTCGCCGCACATGTTGCCGCCATTTTAGGAAAAATTTCGATTCACGCATCCGAAGTATGCTAATTTTCGGATTCGTCGCGAATCAAAATTTTCCTAATATTCGAAACGAATTCCACTTTGCCTAGTTCGATTCGCTCATCTCTAACCATAACCTACCACCAAAGAACAACCCAAAATAAATTCTCCTATGATACCACATACAGTATGTATATATTATTTATTGTTTGTACTTGTAGTAGGGCCCAGAAACAATAGTGTGCATTTTCCTTTTTTTATCCTCCCTAAAACACACCGGTACTAGCTGACACTGATGCTGAATTGAAAAATAACCTTTGACCCTGAACATGACCTTTGACTCTAACCTCTTGACCCTAACCCTGATCTAGATATTTTATCTTTATTTTATTCATTTATTTTCTCCTCTACCAACGAAAAAAATACATTGTATCTTTTTGTCCGTTCCAGGGGAGATTGTTCTGGGACTGATAACATTGATAGCCAATCACAGGTCATCACAGCAATCATGTGATAAAGAGCCAGTCGTTCTGGCTCCGGAACATTAATGCAAGACCTGGAGCTGCTGGTGACAGTTTCGTTTCTGTGCTGGGAGTGCTCTCTCTGCAGGGTGTAGTAGGGAGTCTAATTTGTTATGGCACTGGAAGGTACATAGTGTACAATGGGAGGACTATACCCTTTGTGGGGTGGCAGAGGTACATATAATTTATTAGGACACTGGATGGCACATAGTATACAGTAGGAGAGGTAATTTGCAAGTGACTACACTGCTCAAAAAAAGCAGGGTGAAATTCTTGGACCCATTGTCAGACCCTACGCTGGTGCAGTGGGTCCTGGGTACCTCCTGGTGCATGACAATGCCCGGCATCATGTGGTGAGAGTATGCACGCAGTGCCTGGAGGATGAAGGAATTGATACCAATAAATGGCCCCCACACTGGCCTGACATAAATCCAATAGAACACCTCTGGGATATCATGTTTTGGTCTATTCAATGCTGTCAGGTTGCGCCTCAGACTGTCCAGGAGCTCAGTAATGCCCTGGTCCAGATCTTGGAGGAAATCCCCCAGGACACCATCCGTGGTCCCATTTGGAGCATGCCCCGACATTGTCAGGCATGCATACAAGCACGTGTACCTATGTATCTATGCCAACCCACAAAGGGTATACCTCTCCCACTATACAGTTGAAAGAAAAAGTATGTGAACCCCTTGGGATTACGTGGAGTTTTGCATGAATTGGGCATAAAATGTGCTCTGAACGTCATCTAAGTCACAACAATAGAAGAACACAGTCTGCTGAACATAATACTACACAAACATTAGATGTTGCCATGGTTTCATTGCACATAACATGTAAACATTCACAGTGCAGGGAGGAAAAAGTATGTGAACCTTTGGACTTAATAACTGGTTGACCCTCCTTTGGCAGCAATAACCTCAACCAAACGTTTCCTGTAGTTGCAGATCAGACCTGCACAACGATCTGGAGTCATTTTGGACCACTCCTCTTCACAAAACTGTTTCAGTGTAGTAATATTCTTGGGATGTCTGGTGTGAATCGCTCTCTTAAGGTCATGCCACAGCATTTCAATCGGGTTGAGGTCAGGACTCTGACTGGGCCACTCCAGAAGGCGTATTCTGTGCTGTTGCAGCCATTGTTTTGTTGAATTACTTGTATGCTTTGGGTCATTGTCCTGTTGCATCACCCATCCTCTGCGGAGCTTCAGTTGGCGGACAGATGGTCGTACGTTTTCCTGCAAAATGTCTTGATAAACTCTGGAATTCATTTTCCCATCAATGACAACAATCCGTCCAGGCCCTGAGGCAGCAAAGCAGCCCCAAACCATGATGCTCCCTCCGCCATGTTTTACAGTGGGGATGAGGTTTTGATGTTGGTGTGCTGTGCCTTTTTTTCTCCACACATAGTGTTGTGTGTTCTTCCCAAACAACTCAATCTTGGTTTCATCTGTCCACAGTATATTTTGCCAGTAGTGCTGTGGAACATCCAGGTGCTCTTTTGCAAACTTCAAACGTGCTGCAATATTCTTTTTGGCCAGCAATGGCTTCCTCCGTGGTGTCCTCCCATGTACTCCATTCTTGTTTAATGTTTTCCTTATTGTAGATGTGTCAACAAAAATGTTAGCATGTGCCAGAGATTTCTGAAGGTCTTTAGCTGACACTCTGGGATTCTTCTTTACCTCATGCAGCATTCTGCACTGTGCTCTAGCAGTCATTTTTACAGGACAACCACGCCTAGGGAGAGTAGCAACAGTGCTAAACTTTCTCCATTTGTAGACAGTCTGTCTTACCGTGGACACATGAACATCAAGGCTTTTGGAGATACTTTTGTAACCCTTTCCAGCTTCATGCAAGTCAACAATTCTTGATCGTAGGTCTGCTGAGAGCTCTTTTCTGCGAGGCATGGTTCACATCAGACAGTGCTTCTTGAAACCAGTAAACCCAAAACAGGTGTGTGTTTTTTAAGGGCAGGACAGCTGTCAGCAACACATCCAATATCATCACACTGATTGGAGTCAAGGTTGGCTCACTCCTGGCTCCAAATAGCTCTGGGAGAAGTCATTAAGCTGGGGCCTCACATACTTTTTCCTCCCTGCACTGTGAATGTTTACATGTTATGTGCAATTAAACCATGGCAACATCTAATGTTTGTGTAGTATTATGTTCAGCAGACTGTGTTCTTCTATTGTTGTGACTTAGGACGTTCAGAGCACATTTTATGCCCAATTCATGCAAAACTCCACATAATCCCAAGGGGTTCACATACTTTTTCTTGCAACTGTATTTCAAGGGTTCCTCTGGGACAAACAGTTTGAGAAAGGCTCCTCTAGATCAGGGGTCTCCAAACTATGGCCCTCCAGGTGTTGAAGAACTGCAAGTCCCATGAGGCCTTGCAAGACTCTGACAGCCACAGGCAAGACTTCCAGGGGCAGAGGACGTTCAGAGCACATTTTATGCCCAATTCATGCAAAACTCCACGTAATCCCAAGGGGTTCACATACTTTTTCTTGCAACTGTAGATAGTATATAGCGGGAAGGATACATCTGCAAGCAACTTCCCAGCAAATTCCATTTTCTAGGATGCATTCCATAATATCCAGACAGCACTCCATTGTACAAAAATGAATCAATTTCATTGCTTCACTGTTCTTTTCCAATAATGGGCCGCTGATTCTGAAATTATACAAGACCTTGTCGAAATAAATTGGCCATGTAGCGTATACATGATTGATGATACCCGGGACATTTACCCAGTACATAAAATTCAGTTAATTGACAATAAGTTGTTCAAATGCTTCCTATTCCATGGCATTTTTTGGTTTTCCCTCAAATTTACAGACCACCAATTTTCCTTCCAAATCTGATTATTTTATTGTTAACTTGATTGTAGGGCCCATAAATATGAACCATAATACTACTCTTTAAGACCCTCTCCAAGCAGATCAATGATGTCCTGAGGGACGGGAGAAGTCTACACAGCTGCCCGAGCCCTTTCTTCCCCAGCTAGCCTCCAGTGATGTATTGGACAGGACAAGTAATTAGTCATTGTCATTATTCTATGGTATAAATTGAAACTGGTACACGTAGCTGCCTAGTAAATAAACTAACAGACACTTGTGACAGTCACATCTGTCCCCAGGTTTTTGGAATGATGACCTTTGCTCTTCCTTGTCTGGAGAAAGCCCAGAGGTCATCAACTTATTCATTCTAGGGATGCTGTATTGGTAAGCAGAAGACAGAGATCCTTTGATCTGACTGAAAGAAGCAACTTAAAGAAACTATTGCTTCAATTGCATTGCGCAATTATTTTTTTCAAAAATCATTTGAGAGCTACATGAAAAAAGTTAGCTGGACTCTCTCCCTCAGTGAATGAAATATGACGTTAAAGAGTCACCTTGTTCATGCAGGGCAAAGTGACAGTGTCTCTTCTAGGAGGTCCCTCAACCCTCAGTTGCTAATGTTATCTGTGCTCCCCTGCAGCTGCCAAAAATACTTGGTACTTCCAGGTATGAGGGAGCATGTAACAGCCTTCCCTCATACAGTGTTTGGATCTAGCAGCCAATTGCTAGGCTTGAGCACTATCACATGACTGGGGGAGAGACATCACCCAAGACAGAGAGACAATTAAGCTGTGTATGGCTAACTTTAGACAAGGGGCGGACTGACAACTCATGGGGCCCTCGGGCAAAAGGGGATAAAAAAAGCCTATGAAAAAGGTACCAGGGACATCTCATGGGGCCCTGTACTGACCCCGGGCCCTCGGGCAGTGCCCGAGTTTCCAAATGGTCAGTCCACCCCTGCTTAAGACTGTACATATTAGGTTCTAACAATCTCTCCTGATATATTTTATTACTCAGACTTGCACAAAGTCTCTATGGTTCTATCACAGTGGTCTCCAAACTGCGGCTAGGGGGCCGGATGTGGCCCTTGGCTAGCCTTTACCAGGCCCTTGGGGCACAATTCCACCAACTTATACCATTGATGGGATACTATTCCTCTGTATTGATGGGCACTAATTTTCCCATTGGTATTAACAATGGGGCACTATTCGTTCCATTCAAACCAATGATGGGGCACTGCTTATGCTTACTGATGCTGGGGCATTTTTTATCCCCACTGGTCACAGTCTGGCATTCATGAAGTCTGAAGAACAGCAAACTGGCCCTTTGCTTAGAAAGTTTGGAGACTCTTGTTCTATTGTATCAATTGCAATAAAAAAGGGGTAACTTTGCTAGTGGTAAAACAACAACAAATAATTAATACAAGCATGCTATGAGATATTTTTCACAGCAATAAATGGAGTACCAAAATGTGCTGTGCAGCAATTCAAAATAACCAACCCCCCCCCCCATAAACAGATAAATTAATACAAGAAAAATGGTGAACCAAAATGACAAAATCCCAAGGTGATGAAATGTCCCCCAAAAAGTTCAGGTATGATGGTGAAAAGGAATATCAATCTCTAAGTGAGACCAAAGTGCTCCATGGCCACCACACAGAGACACAAATCTGCTTGCCAATAAGGTATGAGTATTAAGATCATAAAGAGTCATATTGCGCTCATAAAGATTCCATACTTGGCAATTCCGTTAGTCTGCAGGCAATCGCCTACCTAAAGTGGAGTTCCATGTGATTTTTAAAGTTTGTCCCTATCTCTTTTGTCCTGCTGTAGCATCAATGTTTGGCACCCTTTTTTTTCAATGTTTTCATACCTTTATTTGGGCTGAAGTGCTTTACTTCCTATGTACCTTGGCGAGGTACGTCATATCCACCAGCCTGTTGGTTCCTGGGATATATGTGTCATCAATCCCAGGAATCAATGGGCAGCATGGAAGGCTGGCTTGCTTCCATTCCAGGTTACTGCATTGATTGACAGTTGTCATAGCAATGGGGCGGGAACTGCGCAAGCGCCAGATAGGGAGGTGCATGCTGGGTAGCCAGCAGCACCATTTCCCGGAAGAATGTCCGAGTGGGCTTCAGATGCCCATACTGAAGCTTGCAGAATCAGAGGGTCCAGTAAGTTACTTTTTTTCTTTCATAGGAACATAAACGATTACAGGTACAGTTTATACCAAATTGCATGGCATAAGCTGCCACTATCACGGGGGGACTTTAAAAAAGAAACAAAAAAAAGAAACAACTGGAACTCCGCTTTAAACAATGATCTCATTCCCGCAGCAGAGACACCACCGTATACATCAGCTCGCCAATCACTGTATTCAGGAAAGTACACAAAAAGGAAAATCACAAGCTCCACGTAGTGTGAAATCCACATAATTCACTTTAATAAAAGATTAAAATGCATAAAAACAACCAGCACTGTTACAAACATCAAGCTCTAGTAAACATCGCAATATCACCTCACTTCCATTAAAATGTGATGATGCCACAACAGGCTCCACCCTACACGTTTCGTCACAACTGACATCATCTGGGGCATTGTCATTTGAGTCTCTGTGTTGTGGCGGCACAGCACTGTGCAAGAGGTGCCATTTGAAGATTGATATTCCTTTTCACCATCACATCTGAATTTTTTTTGGAACATTTTATCACCATGTGATTTTGTCACTTTGACATTTGGCTCACCATTTTTGTTGTATTAATTTATATGTTTATAGTTTTTCTTTTTTGGTTATTTTGAATTGCAGCGCAATTGGTATATCAATATCTTCTGTTAATGAAGCCTAATGCTGGCCATACACAGGTCAAACGTCAGCTGCTGCCTACTAAATTGGCTGAATTTCGAGCTGTGGGTGGCCCTGTTGTCACTACCCAGCTCAACGAACTTTGATTTGAAAATGGAAAGAGCCAGGTTGAAAATTCAAGACCAAACAGTGACCAGATTCAGTCACTTCATTAGTATTCTGACAGTCACAGGTGACATCTGTCAGAATACAATAGTGAGCAAAGAGATTCTGCTATCCACTCTGTTCAGTCTAGATGGGGGCAACTTAACCTCTATGGCCAGCTTACTCTATATAGTACAATCAAGACCTCCGTCTTCTTGCTGGTGATCCCTCTAGAGATACAAAGATTTATATAGGGGAATCTCCTTCCTCCTTCTGGTGATTCCTCTAGTGATATAAATGTAGCCCCCCTCTAGTTAGCCAGGGAGAGCTAGCTAGGTTTTTTTTTAGTTAGAGGTTGGATAGCGGACTGGGTGAGTAAGACTGGGTGTGAGTCAGCCAGGTAACTTGAGGTTAGGGCTGAGGGCTCTGAAGGTCAGTTCCTTGATACCTCCCCCTGCTCTAGAAGCTTGAGAAGTTTCTAGAAGGCAGTGGGTGAGGAGGTTCTGATCTGCATACTCAAGGTACAGCCCTTAAGTATGAGAGAGCCTGATCAGGAAGTGGTTAGTGTCGGGTGGAAGATGGAGTGAGAAGGCTGGAGTGTGGAGCCTAGGAGGGGGCCCAGTGAGAGGCCTACCTGCAGGCAGGAGGATCGCTCAGCCTCACCATCCCTTGAGAGAGGCAAACTGGGGATCAGAGAAGGAGCCATCCCAGTGTAATGCCTGAAGGCAGCCACTAACCCATAAAGCCCACAGGAGAGGACTGAGTGAGTAATCCTACACCCCAGGGCCAACTAAGGGGAGAGGGCAGTCAGGTGGAGAACCCAAGTAGCTCCTCATCTGGAACTGTTTCATTATATTGGTAGCTTCTGGGCCCCCTTGCCCAGGGATTCCCTCAGGCAGCTGGGTGAAGAGGAGCTTTCATCTGGGGTCTGAGGTGGTACACCAGTAGGGCTGGAGAGCTCTTCAAGAAGAGACTTTTTTGCCTGTAGAATTGCACATAGCTGCTAAGGAGTTTGTCCTCAAGTTCACAGTTTCTTGGGCATCTCATACACCCCTCAACCCCATCCAAATTTCAATACCCGTTAATAGAGCAAAAAAAATCAAGCTCAAGGACTGTTTATTGTCTTCAGTGTGCAAGGTCTGAAGAAAATGCATGTTGCTTGGCTGTGCAGAACTATAGGGGGACCCAAAACTCAGCGACTCCTAAGGAAGTAGTGCAATATAAAGATCTACATAGAGGAATCAGGATCTCCTTCCTTTCATTGATGATCTCTCTAATGATAACTAAAGATCTATACAAAGGAATCAGGATCTCCTTCCTCTTGTTTGGGATCCTTTTAGATCTATATTAAACACTTGCCCTCCGCCCTATAGCAGAAAATAAGTATATATACGTGATTTGCATTTCTGGGTAGGGGGAGTGCGAGCGTACCGCTCTACCTGCGCCACTATTGGAGGCTAGAGATGTTAATCATCGGGTTCCGGCCAGCGATTCGCAGCCGGCCGGCACTAGGTGATCGTTGTAAACAACACAGGTCTCTCTCCTGTCAGCATAGAAATGCTGTTTTGTATTTCTCTGCACAGCATGTCTCCCTAGTAACACAGCACACAGTTAACCCATTGATTGCCCCAGATGTGAACCCCTTCCTGCCCAGTGTCATTAGTACAGTGTCAGTGCTTTTTATTAGCACTGATCACTGTATTGGTGTCACTGGGGATGTCAGTGGCACTTAGTCAGTTCCCACCCAGTGTCAGAATGCCCGCCGCAGTCCTGCTAAAAGTCGCTGATCGCCACCATTACTAGTATAAAAAAAAAAAAAAAAGCCCAGTATATATACCGCCATTTGTAGATGCTATAACTTTCATGTAAACCAATTAATTTTTTTAGCCAAGACATGGAGCAGAATACATTTTGGCCTATATTTATGAAGAAATTTATTTTTTTAATTTTTAACTGGATGTTTTATAGCAAAAAGTAAAAAATATTGTTTTTTTTTTTCAAATTGTCGATTTATAATAAAAAACCGCAGAGGCGATCAAATACCACCGAAAAAAGGATACAAATTTAATTTACTGTATGTACAGCGTAGCATGACCGCACAATTGTCAGTTAAAATAACGCAGCGCCGTATAGCAAAAAATGGCCCATTCAAGAAGGGGGGTGGTAAATCTTCTGGAGGACAAGTGGTTAAGATCTATATAGAGAATCAGGACTCCATCCTGCTGGTGATCCGTCTAGTGATGCGCCCCACAATTCTGCTTTCCCAACCCTGTTTGCAATTACCTGAAATACGCACTTTCAAATCCTGCTCTTCTATAGGTCTGGCCAACACTGCACCCCCCACGATTGTACTGTTTGAATTTTTTTTTTTCTTTTTTCCTTCTTTCTTTTTTTTTCTTTTAGAAAAATTGAACTGCAGTTTCCAAGGCTTTCACCAATTTTTCATCAATGCCAAATCATGTTGCATGTTAAAAAGCAAGCACAAATATGAGACTATTTTTATTATGTAGATATGCGCTATATGAGTATATATATTTTGTGTCCTCAATTTCTCTTTTCAAAAAACATATTTTCTGAATGGTTGTCAAATATTCAGCCCTGAGCGCACTTCAAAGAAAACAACCGCTGCAAGGCATCGGAGGGGGGAAGAGGCGGTTGCTATGGAGACACGTTATTCTGTATCAATGGAAAAGAGCTACAGAAACAACATGAAATGATGGTAGATTCTCATTAATTATCTTTACCACACTAATAAGCAGGAATTTATTAAAATAGTCAATTATTGTACAACAAAGACCACAAAACTTTTCTTTGAAGAGCTGCTGTACTGTTTAGGTGACGGCGCCTGCTGGGTTGCTGGTTTTCTAAAATGATAACAAAGTCCCCACCTACAGGCCATGAGTGTGTATTGCAATGCAGGAGCTTAAAGTGACTACCGACAAAAACATACCTAGCAGGGACCTGCAAAACAAGAATACTTACCCGTCGGACAAAGGACAACTCTTTTTGTGGTCTTGCAGGGCTATGATGTCTACTTGCTCTCGATACTTCCAGGTGTGCCAAATGCCCCACTCCCTGCTGTGTGCTGTGGTTCTTTCCACCAGCTGCTGCATCACTATGGAATATAGTATTGGGGTAGTTGTCTGAAGGATGGCCACTTCCAGGCACTTAAGTATTCTTCTTCCTTTAGGTTCCATTCACACTATTGCATTGCGGTAACGCGTTGCTGTGATGTAGGGTCATTCATTCTTATCAGTGCACCAACCACTTAAAGTGTTACTAATCTCAGGACCCTGCATTCACTATATCCAGTCTCCCCGGACCCTGCATTCACTATATCCGGTCTCCCCGGACCCTGCATTCACTATATCCAGTCTCCCCGGACCCTGCATTCACTATATCTGGTCTCCCCGGACCCTGCATTCACTATATCCGGTCTCCCCGGACCCTGCATTCACTATATACGGTCTCCCCGGACCCTGCATTCACTATATCCACTCTCCCAGGGCCCTGCATTCACTATATCTGGTCTCACTGGACCCTGCTTTCTCTATATCTGGTTTCCCAGGAGCCTGCATTCACTATATCTGGTCTCCGCAGACCCTGCATTCACTATATCTGGTCTCCCTGGACCCTGCTTTCACTATATCTGGTCTCCCCGGACCCTGCGTTCACTATATCTGGTCTCCCTGGACCCTGCTTTCACTATATCTGGTCTCCCCGGACCCTGCTTTCACTATATCTGGTCTCCCTGGACCCTGCATTCACTATATCTGGTCTCCCAGGACCCTGCATTCACTATATCTTGTCTCACTGGACCCTGCTTTCACTATATCTGGTTTCCCAGGAGCCTGCATTCACTATATCTGGTCTCCGCAGAACCTGCATTCACTATATCTGGTCTCCCCGGACCCTCCCTGCATTCACTATATCTGGTCTCCCCGGACCCTGCATTCACTATATCTGGTCTCCCAGGACCCTGCATTCACTATATCCGGTCTCCCCGGACCCTGCATTCACTATATCTGGTCTCCCCAGACCCTCCCTGCATTCACTAAATCTGGTCTCCCCAGACCCTGCATTCACTAAATCTGGTTTCCCAGGAGCCTGCATTCACTATATCTGGTCTCCCCGGACCCTGCATTCACTATATCTGGTCTCCCCGGACCCTGCATTCACTATATGTGGTCTCCCAAGACCCTGCATTCACTATATTCGCTCTCTCCGGACCCTGCATTCACTATATCTGGTCTCCTGGACCCTGCATTCACTATATCTGGTCTCCCCGGACCCTGCATTCACTATATCTGGTCTCCCCGGACCCTGCATTTACTATATCTGGTCTCCCTGGACCCTGCATTCACTATATCTGGTCTCCCATAGTACACACAACATGGAAATACAATTATTTTAGTAAATATAAACTGCTAAATACCTTTTCTCATCAGCAGTATATAGCGATCTTGTGACTTCTATCAGTGTCCAGCATAGCACTGGCTAATCTTGTAGGATAAGTTTTCATTCCCCTCTGATCGTTCTATGAGGCTGCAAAACCCCTGATCCTCTGTCTGGACAGTACTGATTGGCCCTGTGCTGATCACATGCACTCTCCCAAGAAAAAAAATAAAACTGTCTATTAATACACACTGAGCATGTGCACAGTGATTCCTAGAGCTCTGTACTATCAACAGATGGATTGGGGACAGTAAAAGAAGAGGAGGATCAGAGAAGACAGGATCAAACATCCTTTTCACACAATGCAGAGGATTAACCCCTTAAGTTTCATAGTAAGTAGAACAAGCATGCTCTACTGCATATACAGACTGATTTTACTGTTGTGGGGTTTGTAATACTTTAACCATATATTGTAGTACATTGAGTAGCTCATTCAAACGAATGGGCTCCCCTAACTCAATGCATGTTAACACACAACACAACTGGCACAGCTTAAATTGGTGGCCAGTTGGAGAAGAATGCCCCTTACATTGGTAATCAATAGGAGAGGAATGCCCCTTACATTGGTGATCAATAGGAGAGGAACGCCCCTTACATTGGTGGCCAGTTGAAGAAGAATGTCCATTATATTAGAGACCAGTAGGAGAAAAATGCCCCTTACATTGGTGGTCAGGAGGATTAGAATGTCCCTTACATTGGTGGTCAGGAGGAGAAGAATGTCCCTTACATTGGTGATCAGTAGGAGAAGAATGTCCCTTACATTTATGATCAGTAGGAGAATTTCTTTTACATTAGTGGCCAGAAGGAGAAAAATGCCCCTTCCATTGGTCACTGGGAGGAAGAATGTAAAGGGCATTCCTCTTCCATTGACCAACCAACAAGTGGGAGAGAAATACCCTTTTCATTGGTGGGGAGAGAGGAATGCTCCATTCATTGGTGGTTAATTGGAGAGGAAAGTCCACATTGATGGTTGGTTGAAGAAAAATTGACATATGGCCAGTGGTAGAAAAAAGTACTTTATGTTAGCAACCAGTAATACAGGAATGGCCCTTACATTGGTGATCAATTGGAGAGGAATGCCCTTTACATTGGTGGCCAGCTAAAGAAGAATGTCCATTATATTAGAGACCAGTAACAGAAAAATGGCCCTTACATTGGTGGTCAGGAGGAGCAGAATGTCCCTTACATTGGTGGTCCGGAGGAGAAGAATGACCCTCACATTGGTGATCAGTGAGAAGAATGCCCCTTACATTCATGGTCAGTAGGAGAATGTCTTTTACATTAGTGGCCATTAGGTGAAAAATGCCCCTTCCATTGGTCACTGGGAGGAAGAATGTAAAGGGCACTCCTCTTCCATTGACCAACCAACAAGTGGGATAGAAATACCCTTTTCATTGGTGGGGAGAGAGGAATGCTTCATTCATTGGTGGTAAATTGGAGAGGAAAGTCCACATTGGTGGTTGGTTGAAGAAATATTGACGTATGACCAGTGGTAGAAAAAAAAAATGTTAGCAACCAGTAAAACAGGAATGGCTCTTACACTGGTGGTCAGCGAGAGGAGAATGTTCTTTACATTGGAGGTCAGGGGAAGAGGAATCTCCCTTACAGTGGTAGTCAGTGGGAGAAGAATATCCTTTACAATCAAGATCAGTGGGAAAAAATGTCCCTATCAGTAGGAGAATGTCCTCTCAGTAGGAGAGGAATGTTCCATATATTGGTGGTCAGGGGGTGAAGAATGTCCCTTACATTGGTAGTCAGTGGGAGAGGAAGGACCATTAAATTGGTTGTCAGGTATAAAAAGAAGAATGCCTAACTGGTTATGTACCTTAGAGAGGAGATTCTTCTCCTCTGGTTGCTCTGCCTAAAGTGTCCTGAAACTACTAGGCCACCTAAGTATACAGAGCAGATGGACGCTCGCCCACCATCTTTGGTCCCAGAGCATTGTCAGGCAAGATTCTGTGGCTCCCAAGGGAGGGATAAAAAAGCGCACGCAACATTTTTTGTTCACCTGTAAACTGCAGACGCTTGTAAAACCTCGTCTTGTAAAACAACCCATTCAGTTAAACCACTTCCCGACTGCCTGCTTGCAATGTACTGTGGATGGGCGACTGCTGCAGGCAAAGCGACATACCTGCCTACTTCTGGGTTTAGAGCGGTCGCATGTGCGCCCCCCCCAGCCGGCACCTGCCGTGATTGTACATAGCAGGAGCCTATCAGCAAGTCCTGTCCAATGATTCATGGCTGGACCTGCAGATCGGCTGAGTACAATCACAGCCCAAAGCTCTGTGTTGACAATCAACACAGAGCCCTATACAGAGGGAACAATCCCTCTGTTTCTCATCTCTGCAAAGCAGGGATGAGAAACATAGAGATCTATTAGTAAAAGCACCACACTTTACACACATTGCACATAGTTAGACACACATTTAACTCCTTGATTGCCCTAGATGTTATCCCCTTACCAGCCAGTGTCAGTAGTACAGTGACAGTGTATAGTATTAGCACTGATCACTGTATTAATGTCACTGGTGATCTCAGTAGCAGTTAGTCAGTTCCCCCCAGCATCGGCTAGTGTCAGATTGCTCGCTGCACTATTGCAGTTCAATATAAAGTTGCTGATCACCACCATTAGTAATATAAAAAATCCAGTACATATACAGTACCATAGTTTGTAGGCGCTGTAACTTTCACACAAACCAATCAATATACACTTATTGGGATTTTGTTATCAGACATGTGGCAGAATACATTTTGGCCAACATTTATGAAGAACTTAGTTTTTTGTTATTTTATTGGATATGTTTTATAGCAGAAAGTAAAAAATAGTGTTTTTTTTCAACACTTTCAGTCATTTTTCATTTATATTGCAAAAAATAAAAAGCCCAGTGGTGATCAAAAATCACCAAAAGAGCTCTATTTGTGTGAAAAAAAATTATATACATTATGTTTGGGTACAAAGCAATTACCGTGACTGCGCAATTACTAGTGAAAGTTGCAAAGTGCTAAATAGCAAAAAAAATGGCCTGGCCATGAAGAGGGTAAAAAAATAGAAATGAAAGGCAAAACATTTGTGAATAGATATTCAAAACATTGTAAATACCTGTTTTTGCCTTTTTATACGTGATCGCATTTCCTCTGTTTTTAGCTGCATAAGAGCTGGGGGACAGAAGTACACTGGTCTTCTCAGTGAATGGCTGTGCAGGGGGGAGGGGTGTCAGGACAAGTCTGACTATTGAAGGAGAGCAGGCTGAGTTCCCAGAATAGCTAGAGAACATGGTGAGTTCTCCTGTTTAGTGTGGTCAGTTTTTAATAGGAAAACAGAGGGACTGGCAGGAACACCGGGGATTTCACACAAAGGAAGCAATAGAAAGAGAACAGGAGACTTTTTCATACAAGTACATGGTACAGCAGGCACAAACAGGGCTGCTGTTAGAAACCATGGGGCCCCATACAGCCAGCCTGACAGCCCCCCGCCATAAAGGCCACAGTTGACTATGCTTCAGTTATGAATGAACACGAGTGATTGGTACTGATCAATCACTGTGTTCATTCAGTAAACGGGCTGGTAAATGGGACATATTTACTGGAACTTTCCCCCCCACTCTCCATCCTGAAGTATCCTATTGTCCTAGTGCCTGCAGCTGCCAGTTGAATAAAAGGAGGGAAGTCGGCAGCAGGGTGGGGGCACGGGCAGCAGGGGGAAACATATGGTGCACAGGGAGGGTGATGGGTGTGGTGGAGGGACAATTACTGGAACCGATCCCCTGTATGGCTCTCTCTGCAGCTGCTGAAAGCCGATGGGAGGGAGAGGAGAAGGAGTCAGGTTTCATCTGCTGCACAGAGAGCCATACAGGGGATCAGTGCCAGTAATCGCCCCTTTGCTGTTCCAATCACCCTTCCTGTCCACATCTGATTCACCCAGCTGCCTGGGCCCCCCTGCTGGCCTGGGCCCCCTACAAGAGGACTGGTGGTACCCCCCCCCCATCCTTATCCACCGCCCAGGGCACAGATCAGGAATATGAAATGTTGGGGTAACATATCCTTTAATACACATCAGCAGTACAAACTGTATTCTGCAGTTTGTCCCCTTAAAAGGCCCTACATGAAAGTGTCTAAGCAGGCAAAGCTTGTTGAAGTATTTATACAAATTAAATAAAAGCGGTTTAAATTCCGTGTATATTTGTCATGTGTTGCTGTAAGAACAAACAGACAAAACAGATGAGAACAAAAAAAACAGAGCATGCCACCTTTAAAATCTGCCTAGATCTAACACAAAATGATCCAATTAATATTTAATGTATCATAATTGTATGGCTGCATTAGATATTATGTTAGTCCACACACCTGTACATTTCTGCATAGTTCTATCAATAGATTCATACAATCAGATTGTATTGTATGTGATCACCTTCATAGGCAGTTCCCTTTCAGCAACACATGCAATATATTTACTTAGAGATTGAGAGAGAGAGAGAGAGAGAGAGATAAAGATAGAGAGAGCGAGAGATGGGGAGAGAGAGAGATCGAGGGAGGGAGAGAGAGAAAGAGAGAGAGATAAAGATCGAGAGAGAGAGAGAGAGAGAGAGAGATCGAGGGAGAGAGAGAGAGATCGAGGGAGACAGAGAGAGAGGGAGAGAGGGAGAGAGAGAGATTGAGAGATCGAGAGATCGAGAGAGAGAGAGAGAGAGAGAGAAAGAGGGAGATCGAGAGATAGAGAGAGAGAGATTCAATGTATTTTCTCCAGTATGATTAGTTCCTATACTGTCCGCACCATCTAGTGGTCATAATGCAATTTTTTCCTGATTGAGGTAAAACTGTGAAAAAAAACCACATTGCTCATCAGGGTCTCCAAACTTTTTAAACAAAGAGCCAGTGTACTGTTTTTCAGACCTTATAGGGGCCGGACTGTGGACAGTGTGAGCAAAAATGCCTCGGCATCAGTGGGAGTAGATATTGGGGTTGATTTACTAAAGGAAAATAGACTGTGCACTTTGCAAGTGCAGTTGCTCCAGAGCTTAGTAAATGAGCAGAAGCTCTGCTGACTTCCATCATCCAATCACGTGCCAGCAAAAAATGGATTTTTGTGTTGCTGTAAAATCCCTTTCACTGAGTTTATTAACGGTCACAGCTCTGCTGAATCTTGACCATAGGGTTGTTTCGCCACCAGAGGAGTAGGACACTAAGCAGAAAAAGACTCAGCACCGCCTATGGGCAGTCCCTCCTGGCATAAAACCCCCTCTCTGCTATAGGCAATCCAGTTTGTAACAAAGCAATGTCAGAAGTAAAATTCCAATAGAGGGGTGGGTGCTGTGTCCAACAATACACTCAGAGAAAGGGATTTTACGGAGGGTAACAAAAAATCCAGTTTCCTCTCACATTCATTATCGGGCACAGTTCTGCTGAATCTTGACCATAAGGATGTCCCAAAGCAGTGCTTCAATGAGGGTTGGGCAAACCAAAATACAACTGGAGCAACCAAGCAAACATGCCAACCACCCAAACAAACCCTAAAGGGGCAAACAAGGAACCTGAAAACAGCAGCATGCAAATCCGTGCGGCCAAAACAAGCATCCGAAGGTGCAACCACATCAATTGTGAAACATTAGTAAGAGAATGTACAGACAACCAGGTAGCTGCCTCACAACCCACAGCCACAGATGTCAGAAAGCACTGCAGGCATTGGAGCCAACGTGGAGTGCGCCGTAACGGGCAAAGGAGGAACCCACCCCTTAAGAGTGTACGCCTGAGCAAGCATCCAACAGATTCCAAGGAAAATGTGGTAGAGGAGGCCCCAAGACTTTCCCAGAGCTGACAGTGTGCATAAGAGGCATCTGACCAACCATCATGTTAGCAAACCACTGACCAGTCTGGAGTCACCAGAAGGACCAGTATCCCTATGGGTGCTGTCCTGTGAGCCCTCACGGTAGGTAGGGGAGCAGCCAGAGATGGGGGAAAGATGGAAAGAGATGATACTGGTCCCACGATGGCACCATCGCATCCGCCAGGGAAACCTGCACTCTTGCCTCAGCAACTCCTTGTGAGGCAGGAGGTCAGAAGATCCACTCCCGGGTTCTCCAGGGCAGAACTGCAGAAAAACTGTCCAGGTGCAGAACTCACTTCCCATGCCAATTCTTAATGCCAGGAATGTGCACAGCGGAGAGAGAACCAGAGCCAAAACCAGCAAGGATAACTCTCTACCCTGAAGAAGTGTGGATCAAACCTTCATGCCGAGTAGGACTTATTCACATTCATAGTGGACTCATGAGTCCAGGAGCACTTTCCCCATCTGAGGAGCTTTGAAGGACTGGAGCTGGTCTCCAGGAAAATTGAAACTGCATTTATGTGGCCTGAAAGAGACAATACATGGCCCCATACTGCGGAATCCGAGGATCCGTGAACCAACAATGGTGACATGACACCTGGTAAACCAAGGGGCAAGGGACCAACCTACATGCCAAGGCATGGCTGCGGGCTCAGAGGGAGACCTGCCTAACATGGCTGCCGGTCAAGCCAACCAGAGGAGGCCGACGTACAAAGGAGGCCGCCAATTGAGACTCCGCAAGGGAGGCAACTGGCTGAGGCCCTGCAAGGGAGGCAGCAAGCTGAGGCCCTGCAAAAGGGGTCTGCCGGATGAGGCCCTGCAACGGAGGCTGCCGACTGAGACCCTGGAAAGGAAACCGCCATCTGAGGCCCCGCAAAGGAGGCAGCCAGATGTGGCCCTGCAAAGGAGGCCGAAGAGTGTCAGTGGGAGGAATAGTGTCCCATCATTGGTGTCAGTGAGAGGAATAGTGTCCCATCATTGGTGTCAGTGAGAGGAATAGTGCCTGCTGGTGGACAAGCTTTGGACTGGTGTCAGCAGAAAGAATGGTGCCTCATCATTGGCGTTGGTGGGAGAAATAGTACCCGCATGTTGGTATCAGAGGAAGGAACAGTGCCTTGTATCAGGAGGAACAGTGTCTCAAGAGCTGGTAAAAGGCAAGCAAACGGTTTGGAGACCACTGCTCTAGGTGGTGCTGGTGACATAGGAACAACATGTATTAGAGAAAATCTGGCAATCTTCATTCTCATTGTGTGAATGATTGTCACATCCACACAGCTAACGTTTTATACATAAACCCCATAAGGTGGAACCAAAGTCCTCTTTACCTACTGCCACTCCGGAGACACAACGTCTGTACTCTCTCTTGTCATAGATATTTTCATCTTTGCCCAGTCTGCTTGCGGATTCAGCAACTTTGACCATCTTGATTGGACAGCCCACGAGGACCTAACTCCCTCGCATGAGCATAAAAGTTAATTCATCCCAGCACCAAGGAAAGCTGTGATTGTACCCTGGGCTGCGCATGCTTGGCTCAGTATACAGTCTTTAGAAACATGCAAGCAGACAGGTAAGACACTTTTACTTTATGGAATATTTGGGATTTATTTATTTTTATTTATTTATTTCAGGTACTTATATAGCGCTGTCAATTACGCGGCACTTTACATATATATTGTACATTCACATCAGTCCCTAACCCTCAAGGGGTGTACAATCTAAGGCCCCTAACTTACATTCATACATACACATACTAGGGCCAATTTAGACAGGAGCCAATTAACCTACCAGCATGTCTTTGGAGTGTGAGAGGAAAACGGAGAACCCAAAGGAAACCCACGCAGGCACAGGGAGCACATGCAAACTCTAGGCACGTGGTTCCGTGGTTAGGATTCAAACCAACGACCCAAGTACTGCCAGTCGGAAGTGCTAACCACATAAAGATTTGACTTGCTTCACTGAGTAGACAGAGCCAGATGGGGAACTGAGAGTTTGACTTTTGATTGACAGCAGAAGGCAGTGGGCAGATTCGAGCGCCACTATTGGACTAAATAGGATCTACCCACTGTCTGTGCATGGTACATGAATCAGCTGCAAGCACCAACAATTTTGGTGTGGTGGCCAACGGGATTCTAAAGAGTATCTACCACACCTTTTAATGTACATTTAGATGTATGAATGTCACTGCAACAATAACAATTTTAATAATGATAATAATAACAATAATAGTAATAATAATAATACTATGAATAATAATTATAATAATGATGATAATAACAATATTGATAATATTAGTAATAATGATAATAATAAAAAATAATCTTAATAAAGATGATGATAATAATAACAATAATATTGATAATGATACTATGAATAATAATAATAATAATAATAATGACAATATTAACAATAATAATGATAATATTAGTAATGATGATAAAAAATTATTAAAGCAAATAATTCTAATAAGGATAATAATGATATTAACAATATTGATAACAATAGTGATCATAATAACAATAGTATTGATAATAATGATACTATGAACAATAATAATGATAATAACAATAATAATGATAAAATTAATAATCATACTACAAAGAATACTACTAATAAAAATAATAATTATTATTATTATAATAATGAGAATAAAAATAATAATAAAGATGATAATATTAGCAATAATAATGATAATGTTAGTAATGGCAAGTGATGTACTAAACTGCATATTGGGATGATGGGATGATTGGATTATTGGCTGCAATACTCAATACTCTCATTAGGTGTCAGGATATTTTTACACATATAAATGGTAGTGATTTTGTTGTTGCTCAAAATATGTTTTTATTTTCTGCAGTGCTTGATACCATATTCTTACGAGAAACATGTCAAATACAGGTGAAACTCGAAAAGTTAGAATATCGTGCAAAAATTCATTTATTTCAGTAATGCAACTTAAAAGGTGAAACTAATATATGAGATAGACTCATTACATGCAAAGCAAGATAGTTCAAGCCGTGATTTGTCATCATTGTGATGATTATGGCTTACAGCTCATGAAAATCACAATCTCAGAAAATGAGAATATTCCATGCAATCAATAAAACAAGGATTGTACATAGAACAATATCGGACCTCTGAAAAGTAGAAGCATGCATATGTACTCAGTACTTGGTTTGGGCCCCTTTTGCAGCAATTACTGCCTCAATGCGGCGTGGCATGGAAGCTATCAGCCTGTGGCACTGCTGAGGTGTTATGGAAGACCAGGATGCTTCAATAGCGGCCTTCAGCTCTTCTGCATTGTTCAGTCTCATGCCTCTCATCTTTCTCTTGGCAATGCCCCATAGATTCTCTATGGGGTTCAGGTCAGGCGAGTTTGCTGGCCAATCAAGCACAGTAATCCCACGATCATTAAACCAGGTTTTGGTGCTTTTGGCAGTGTGGGAGGTGCCAAGTCCTGCTGGAAAATGAAGTCAGCATCCCCATAAAGCTCATCTGCGGAAGGAAGCATAAAGTGGTCCAAAATCTCCTGGTAGACGGCTGCGTTGACCCTGGACTTAATGAAGCACAGTGGACCAACACCAGCAGATGACATGGCTCCCCAAATCAACACAGACTGTGGAAACTTCACACTGGACTTCAAGCATCTTGCAGTGTGTGCCTCTCCATTCTTCCTCCATACTCGGGGTCCTGGGCCTCTCCATTCGTCCTCCATACTCGGGTCCTTGTGCCTCTCCATTCGTCCTCCATACTCTGGGTCCTTGGTTTCCAAATGAGATGCAAAAGTTGCTCTCATCAGAAAAGACGACTTTGGACCACTGAGCAACAGACCAGGTCTGTTTTTCTTTAGCCCAGGTAAGACGTTTCTGACGTTGTTTGTTATTCAGGAGCGGCTTCACAAGAGGAATACAACATTTGAAGCCCATGTCCAGGATCCGTCTGTGTGTGGTGGCTCTTGATGCACTGACTCCAGCCTCAGTCCACTCCTTGTGAAAGTCCCCAACACTTTTGAATGGCCATTTCCTGACAATCCTCTCCAGGCTGCGGTCATCCCTGCTGCTTGTGCACCTTTTTCTTCCACACTTTTCCCTTCCACATAACTTTCTATTAATGTGCTTTGATACAGCACTTTGGGAACATCCAACTTCTTTTGCAATTACCTTTTGAGGCTTTCCCTCCTTATGGAGGGTGTCAATGATGGTTTTCTGCACAACTGTCAGGTCAGCAGTCTTTCCCATGATTGTGATTCCTACTGAACCAGACTGAGAGACCATTTAAAGGCTCAGGAACCCTTTGCAGGTGTTATGGCTTAATTAGCTGATTAGAGTGGGACACTTTGAGCCGAGAATATTGCACCTTTTCACAATATTCTAATTTTCTGAGATTGTGGATTTGGGGTATTCATGAGCTGTAAACCATAATCATCACAATTATGACAAATCATGGCTTGAACTATCTTGCTTTGCATGTAATGAGTCTATCTCATATATTAGTTTCACCTTTAAGTTGCATTACTGAAATAAATGAACTTTTCACGATATTCTAATTTTTCGAGTTTCACCTGTATGGTCCTTGGCATGTTTATCCACAATAATACACCCATAATCCCCATGTGGAAAAATAACCATTCTCATGTTTTTATCAGAAAGGGTTCAAATGTGTTCCTAGGCATGTTAAAAACAAATATTCCACCCATAATCCCCATATAGTAAAATAGCTATTCATATATTCTTATCAGAAACAAGTCAAATGTGTTCCTAGGCATGATTAACCATGATATTCCACCCATAATTCACGTCAGAAAATAACTATACCCATAATCATTTTAGAAATAGGTCAAATATGGTCCTTGGCATGTATATCCACAATAATACATCCATAATCCTCATGTGGAAAAATAGCTATTCTCAAGTTTTTATCAAAAGGGTCAAATGTGTTCTGAGGCATGTTAAAAAACAATATTCCACCCATAATCCCCATATAGTAAAATAGCTATTCGTATATTCTTATCCGAAACAAGTCAACTGTGTTCCTAGGCATGTTTAACCATGATATTTCACCCATGATCCACGTCAGAAAATAACTATACCCATAATAATTTTAGAAATAGGTCAAATATGGTCCATGGCTTGTGTAGCCACAATAATACACCCATAATCCCCATGTAGAAAAATAACTATTCTCATATTCTTATCAGAAACAGGTCAAATGTTTTCCTAGGCATGGTTAACCATGATATTCCACCCATCATCCCCATGAAGAAAAATAATTATAGCCATATTCTTAGGAGAAACAGGTCAAATACGGTCCTTGGCATGTGTATCTGCAATCATCCACCCACAATCCCCATGTAGAAAAATAACTATTCTCATGTTTTTATCAGAAAAGGGTCAAATGTGTTCCTAGGCATGTTTAACCATGATATTCCACCCATCATCCCCATGTAGAAAAATAATTATGCCCATAATATTTTCAGAAATAGGTCAAATACAGTTCTTGCCATGTGTACCCACAATAATTCACCCATATCCCCCATGGAGAATAACTATTCTCAAATTTATATCAGTAGGGAATCAAATGTGTTCTTAGGCATGTTAAAAAACAATATTCCACCCATAATTCCCATGCAGGAAAATAGCTATTTTCATATTCTTATCAGAAAGGGGTCAAATGTGTTCCTAGGCATGTGTAACCATGATATTCCACCCATCATCCCCATACAGAAAAGTAACTATACTAATATTCTTAAAAGAAACATGTCAAATATGGTCCTTGGCATGTGTATCTGTATCATCCACCCATAATCCCCAAATAGAAAATAACTATTCTCATATTTTTACCAGAAAGGGGTCAAATGTGTTCCTATGCATGTTAAAAAAACAATATTCCACCCATAATCCCTATGTATAAAAATAACTATTCTCATATTCATTATCAGAGAGGGTCAAATGTATTCCTAGGCATATTTAACCATGATATTCCACCCATAATCTCCAAGTAAAAAACTAACTATACCCATAATCATTTTAGAAATAGGTCAAATATGGTCCTTGGCATGTATATCCACAATAATACACCCATAATCCCCATGTGGAAAAATAACTATTCTCATGTTTTTATCAGAAAGGGGTCAAATGTGTTCTTAGGCATGTTAAAAACAATATTTCACCCGTAATCCCCATGTAGAAAAATAGCTATTTTCATATTTTTATCTGAAACAAGTGTTCCTAACCATGATATTCCCCCCATAATCCCCATATATAAAAGTTATTTTACCCATATTTTTATCTAAAAAGGTGAAATGTATTTTGTATGGGATGTGTAACCATTATATCCCGTCCATAATCCCCATACAGATCAATAATAACCACATTGTTATCAGAAATGCATTCATTTATTCCTTATCTTCATTTTTTAAACATAATTTTCCAGTTTTGTTATAAAACAGTTAAAATTGTAGCACTTTACACATACATGTACTGTATGAAATCAGGAAATCTATTCCTATTAACCTCCCTAGAAGTCTGATTATGTCCATATTTCTGTACATTGTTTGCAATGGAAATATGTTGTTTTTTTATTGTAGGCCTGTAATTCTTAGGAATAACTCACTGAAATCTGTCCGAACAAGAGTCTAGTAAACATCCCGGGTATGATAAAGTTTGAAACATGAAATCATAAATTATTATATAATAAATAATCATAAAAAATAATAATATAAGAATAATAATACATTTTATTCAACAATGTAATCAAACCAAAAACACTGACATATGAAACAGAGCGCCAAGTTCGCACATCACTGAGCTCAGTCGCAAAATCGTTTTCAGTGTCTGATGACGAATTTCCCCCACGAATCATTATCACTCAATTCTGCAAGTAGTTCTAATTTACTATCGCTGTTCTCTAGCCGGTCTAAAACCGCTTTTGACCTAAAGGGATCCTTTTTGGACGCCATGGACGTTTCTCAGTTTCCAGGAAGAAAGAACAGTAAAAATGCAGGCAGGGCGCCGGACAAAGCACTCGGGACAAAATGTATGTGAAATGGTTTGATACAGGAATGTTTTACTAAGTGATTTTAGTGTATTATGTATATGTAAAATTTTGACATTTTTGACTCTCCCGCCGGTTCTGTCCCCCGTACGTCCCGACTGGCTGGAGGACATGGTTGGGAACGCAGCAGGAGGACAGCGCGGGACAAGGTAAGTGATCCAGGGATCCCAGAGCAACGCTGCAGTGTATTCCCGAGTGTAGCTCGGGGTTACTGCTTCTGGAACTGAAACTTTACCCCGAGCTACACTCAGGAACATCGCCAGGGGGGTTAATGTATATTGAATAATGTTTCCATTACTGCATTTCTGTATAATGTACTATGATGCCATTTTACAGCGGCACATACATCAGTAAGTGAAGAGTTAAACATTAGCCACTACTACCTGCAACATAGTATCCAGCACTACAGAAAAGAAAAACATAGTTTTAGTAACAACAAAATCATTGCCATGCATGTGTGTAAAAATATACTGCCACCTAATGAGAGCATTGAGCATTGCAGCCAATCATCCAATCATCCCAATATGCAGTTTAGCAGCTTCTGTGCCGCCCTATAGCAGAAATACTGCTACAGGGCGGCACGGGTGTGCAAAATATACGTGATTTTGAAATTCCAGGTAGGGGGCGTGCGCGTGCTGTGCGCCCTACCCGTGCCGCCATTTGCAGCCTCAGCTGTCAATCACTGGGTCCCAGCCGGTGATTACTCGCCGGCACCCGGTGATCACTGAGTACCTCCGACAGGGGAGAGACCTGTGTATAAACAACACTGATCTCTCTCCTGTCAGCTCCTGCACACTGCTTTGTATGGCTATGCATAGCAGAACCATACAAAGCAGTGCGCTTACAGTAAAACACAGCACACATAGTGAAACAGCACACAGTTAACCCTTTGATCGCCCCTCATGTTAACCCCTTCCTGCCCAGTCTCATTAGTACAGTGTCAGTGCTTTTTATTAGCACTGATCAATGTAGTGGTGTCACTGAGGATGCCAATGACACCAAGTCAGTTCCCCCCAGTGTCAGAATGTCTGCCGCAGTCCCGCTATAAGTCGCTGATTGCCACCATAACTAGTAAAAACAAAATAAAATCCCAGTATATATATCGCCATTTGTAAACGTTATAACCTTCCCGTAAACCAATTAATTTACACGTATTGGGTTTTTTTTAGCAAAGACATGGAGCAGAACACATTTTGGCCTAAAATGATGACGAAATTTGATTTTTTTAATTTTTTTACTTCATATGTTTAATAGCAAAGAGTCAAAAATATTGTTTTTTCTCAAAATTGTCGGCCTTTTTTTTAATATAGCGCAAAAAAGAAAAAACGCAGAGGCGATCAAATACCAAGAAAGCTCTATTTGTGGGAAAAAAGGACATCAATTTCATTTGGGTGCAGCATTGCATGACCGCACAATTGTCAGTTAAAGTAACGCAGCACTGTATTGCAAAAAAATAGCCTGGTCAGGAAGGGGGTAAATCCTTTGGCAAGCAAGTGGATAGTATATCCCATAATGACAATAATAAAAAATAATAATGTTAATAAAGATTATAATAATGATATTAGTAATACTGATGATAAGAATAATGATAAGAATAATATTGATAATGATAATATGAACAATAATAATGATCATAACTTTAATAATGGTGATAATAAAGATAATAATAATAAAGATGACAATATTAACAATGATAATAATGATTATAATAATGATGATAATAAAGATAATAATAATAAAAATGATAATATTAACAATGACAATAATAAAAAATAATAATTGTTAATAAAGATAATAATTATAATAATAATAATAACTATAATAATAGGGATACTAACGATAATAATAATAAATATGACAATATTAAAAATGATAATTATAATAATGATAATAATAAAAATATTAATGATAATATTCGTATTTACTATAATAAAAACAAATGTTAATAAAGATAATAATAACAATAATGATAATAACTATAATAATGGTGATACTAAAGATAATAATAATAAAGATGACAATATTAACAATGTTAATAATAATTATAATACTGATGATCATAAAGATAATACTAATAATAATAAAGATAATAATATTAACAACTGTATTAATGATTATAATAATGATGATAATATAGATAATAATAATAACGTTGATAATATTAACAATAATAATGATAATATTAGTAATGACAATAATAAAACATAATAAGGTTAATCAAGATAATGATAATAATAATAATAATCATAAAGATAATAATACTAGTAAAGATAATAATCATGATAATAATATTGATTAATAAAATAATAACACTAATATTTATGACAATAATAATGATACTATGAACAATAATATTGATAATAATAACTATAATAATGGTAATAATAAAGATAATATTAACAATAATAATGATAATATTAGTAATGACAATAAAAAATAATAATGTTAATAAAGATAATAATAATAAAGATGACAATATTAACAATGATAATAATAATTATAATACTGATGATCATAAAGATAATAATAATAACGATAATAATATTAACAATTGTATTAATAATTATAATAATGATGATAATAAAGATAATAATAATAATAATAATAAAAAAGATAATAATATTAACAATTGTATTAAAAATTATAATAATGATGATAATAAAGATGATAATAATAATAATAAAGTTGATAATAGTAACAATAATAACGATAATATTAGCAATGACAATACTAAAACATAATAAGGTTAATCAAGATAATAATGATAATAATAATAATAATGATCATAAAGATACTAATAATAGTAAAGGTAATAATAATATTAGTAATATTGATGAATACAATAATAAAAATATTATTGATGACAATAATAATAATACTATGAACAATAATATTGATAATAATAACTATAATAAAGATAATAACAAAGATAATATTAACAATAATAATGATAATATTAGTAATGATAATAAAAAATAATAATGTTAATAAAGATAATAATAACTATATTAATAATATTGATGATAAGAATAGTAATGATAATAACTATAATAATGGTGATACTAAAGATAATAATAAAGATGACAATATTAACAATGATAATACTAATAATGAATATTCTTTTCTATGTTCTGGTGAGTAATGTGTAGGTGTCAGATCTGGCCAGGATCTCATTTCCAAGAGACAGTGGATGATGAGGTGGGTCAGGCTCCTCCTCCTGTAGGTAGACAGTGGATGATGAGGTGGGTCAGGCTCCTCCTCCTCCGGTAGGTAGACAGTGGATGATGAGGTGGGTCAGGCTCCTCCTCCTGTAGGTAGACAGTGGATGATGAGGTGGGTCAGGCTCCTCCTCCTGTAGGTAGACAGTGGATGATGAGGTGAGTCAGGCTCCTCCTCCATACATTCCACTCTCAGTGAATGATTGGCGTGTGGCCGGGTGAGGAGGTTTGTCCAAGCGCTTTCCCGTAGTGACGTCACGGACAGGGCCTGGCCGATCCCAGACTCGGGAGAGCTCGGAGCGGTGAGTAATCTCCGCATACATTGGATCCCCCGGAGATCCCCGACGTGCCGTCACGTGACCCGCACCTGTTTCCGCACAGCTCCCCATCACCAGCGCTGTGTACGGGGCGCACTACAGGTCCCAGCGGTAGGGTGGTTCTCTCATCTCCTTTATCCCAAACACATAATGATGACCCGGGTCCTGAGGCTGGTGAAGGCGGTGATTGAACTCCCTCCGTTCCTGTATACAACTCTCCTCAGAACCCGTCATTGCTGTGTTCGGTGTTAAGGGGATGAGGGGGCCACCCTACCGGGACCACCGAGTGATGTGAGGGCCGGGGTCCTCCTACAGGACGGGACTATGGGAGCAGCCATTGCTATGAGCTCTGTGAGGGGTTGCCAGCACTCCTATAGTGGAGGGTCACTGACCTGGAGTATGTGTCTTCACTGGCTGCATGCTTGTTCCACATCCATGCCTGTTCTGCAGCTGTGGTTAACCCCTTGTCCTCCTGAGGATTCCCCCCCCCTTCCTATCCAGGCCATCTTTTGCGATACGGCGCTGTTACTTTGACAATGCGCGGTCATGCGACGCTGCACCCAAATGAAATTTACGTCCTTTTTTCCCCACGAACTGAGCTTTCTTTCAGTGGTAGTTGATCGCCTGTGTGGTTATGTTTTGTGTTATTAAAAACAAAGACTAATCGTTTTGAGAGAAAAAACATTTTTGACTTTTTGCTATTAAACACGTCCAGTAATAGAATTTAAAAAAATCAAATTTCGTCATAAATTTCGACCAAAATGTATTCTGCGACATGTCTTTGCCAAAAAAAAATCCCAATACGTGTAAATGAATTGGTTTACGTGAAAGTTATGGCGTCTACAAATGGCGGTATAGATAATGGGATTTTTTTTTTATTTATTACTAGTAATGACGGCGATCAGCAACTTATAGCAGGACTGCGGCGGACATTCTGACACTGGGGGGGGAACTGACTTGGTGTCACTGACATCCCCAGTGACACCAATACAGTGATCAGTGCTGATAAAAAGCACTGACACTGTACTAATGGCAGTGGGCAGGAAGGGGTTAACATCTGGGGCGATCAAAGGGTTAACTGTGTGCTGTGTTGGTGTTTCACTGTAAGCACATTGCTATGCAGAGCCATACAAAGCAGTGTGCAGGAGAGATCTGTGTTGTTTACATACAGTTCTCTTCCCCTGTCAGTGATCACCAGGTGCCGGCGAGTAATCACCGGCCAGGACCCGGTGATTGACATCCGAGGCTGCGAATGGCGGTGCGGGTGGGGAACGTGTATGGCTCACACACACCCCCTACCCAGAACTGCAAACTCCTGTACATACAGTGAAGGAAATGCGTATTTGCTCCCCTGTTGATTCTGAATGTTTGCCCCTCACAAAGAAATGATCGATCTAAAAATCGAATGTTCGGTGTATTGTAACACTGAGAGACAGAACAGCAACAAAAAATTCAAAAGAAATGCATGTCTAACAAATGACTGATTTGCATGTTCATGAGGGAGATATGTATTTGATCCCCTTCACAAAACATGACTTAGTACTTGGTGGCAAATCCCTTGTTGGCAATCACAGAGGTCAGACGTTTCCTGGAGTTGGCCCCCAGGTTCGCACACATCTCAGGAGGGATTTTGGCCCACTCCTCTTGGCAGATCCTCTCTAAGTCATTAAGGTTTGCTGGCTGACATTTGGCAACTTGAACTTTCAGCTCCTCCACAGATTTTCATTCTGATTAAGGTCTGGAGACTGGCTAGGCCACTCCAGGACCTTAACCACTTGAGCTCCAGAGGATTTACCCCCCTTAATGACCACGCCTCTTTTTGCTACTCGGCGCTGCACTAATTCAGCTGATAATTGCGCGGTCATGCAATGCTGCACCCAAACGAAATTTACGTCCTTTTTTTCACACAAATAGAGCTTTCTTTCAGTGGTATTTGATCATCTGTGCGCTTTTTATTTTTCATGCTATAAACAAAAAAGACCCAAAATTTTGAAGAAAAACAATATTTTTTACTTTCAGCTATAAAAAATATATAGTAAACTCAAAGTTATTATTATACAGTATTTATAAAGCGCCAATAGTTCGCTCAGCGCTGTACATTACAAAGGGGGACAGAACATGTGACAGAACAATACCAATACAATGCAAAACATGAGGGGATCGAGGGCCCTGCTCTTTGGAGCTTACATCTAGGAGGGAGGGGATGGTGGCACAGGAGGAGATAGCTGTGGGGGATGGAGTGGTAGGAAGAATGGAGGAGGTCAGCAAGTTAGTTGGTTATAAATTTAGGCCAAAATGTATTCTGCTCCATGTTTTTGGTAAAAAAAAATCCCAATAAGTGTATATTGATTGCTTTGTGTGGAAGTTATAGCGTCTACAAACTATGGTATAAATACTGCAACTTACGCCATTTTTCTGCTATACAGCGCTGCGCTAGTTTAACGGACAATTGCGCGGTCATGCAATACGGTACATAAATTAAATTTACATCCTTTTTTTCCCCACAAATTGAGCTTTCTTTCGGTGGTATTTGATCGCCTGTGCGGTTTTTATTTTTTGCGCTATAAAAAAAAAGGCTGACAATTTTGAGGGAAAAAAAAACAATATTTTGGACCTTTTGCTATAAAACATGTCCAGTAAAAAAAAAAATTTAAAAATCAAATTTAGTTATAAATTTCTGCCAAAATGTATTCTGCGACATGTCTTTGCTAAAAAAAAACCCAATACGTGTAAATTAATTGATTTACGTGAAAGTTATAGCGTTTACAAATGGCGGGAAAGATACTGGGATTTTTAGTTTTTTTTTATACTAATAATGGCGGCGATCAGCGAATTATGGCGGCGATCAGGGACTTATGACAGCGACTTATGGCGGGACTGCGGCGGACATTCTGACATTGGGGGGTACTGACTTGGGGTCACTGACATCCCCAAAAACACTAATACAGTGATCAGTGCAAAAAAAAAAACCACTGACACTGTACTAATGGCAATGGGGAGGAAGGGGTTAACTTTATTTTGCAGGGAAGGGTTATAGGAGTGAGGGGAGTGTTTTACTAGGGGGCGGGGTGTGTACTGGACGAGACAAGGCTGATCGAGAAAGAGAAACTGTTCTTTCTCAATCAGCTCATCCTTGAGCTGACAGGGAAGTGACAGACAGCACAGCTACTGCAGCTGTGCTGTCTGTCACTGTTTGCCGCCGATCGCCGGGAGATAGCCACTAAGGACCGGCTGTGACCCAGCGACTGACATCTGTGGCGGTGATCGGTGGGACAGATAGGGCGGCGGTGCGCCTCCTAGCTGTTTACAAAACACACGTTTTAAAACATGGTTTTGCCTGCCAGTGCCGCCCTATATATCTACAGTGGCAGGGCGGCAAGTGGTAATGTGCTTCTTCTTGAGCCACTCCTTTGTTGCCTTGGCCGTGTGTTTTGGGTCATTGTCATGCTGGAACACCCATCCACGACCCATTTTTAATGCCCTGGTTGAGGGAAGAAGGTTCTCACCCAAGATTTGACGGTACTTTGCCCGTCCATCGACCCTTTGATGCCATGCAGTTGTCCTGCCCCCTTAGCAGAAAAACACCCCCAAAGCAGAATGATTCCACCACCATCTTTCACAGTTGGAATGGTGTTCTTGGGGTCATAGGCAGCATTCCTCCTCCTCCAAACACGGCGAGTTGAGTTGATGCCGAAGAGCTCGATTTTGATCTCATCTGACCACAACACTTCCAACCAGTCGTCCTCGGCATCATTCAGATGTTCAGTGGCAAACCTCAGACGGGCCTGGACATGTGCTTTCTTGAGCAGAGGGATCTTGCGGGCACTGCAGGATTTCAGTCCTTGTCGGTGTAGTGTGTTACCAATTGTTTTCTTGGTGACTGTGGTCCCAGCTGCCTGGAGATCATTGACAAGATCCTCACGTGTAGTTCTGGGATGATTCCTCACTGTTCTCATGATCATTGACACTCCACAAGGTGAGATCTAGCATGGTGCACCAGACCTAGGGAGACTGACACTTGTTTTGTGTTTCTTCCATTTGTGAATGATTGCACCAACTGTTGTCACCTTCTCACCAAGCTGCTTGGCCATAGTTTGGTAGCCCAGTCCAGCCTTGTGTAAGTCTACAATCTTGTCCCTGACATCCTTGGACAGCTCTTTGGTCTTTGCCATGGTGGAGAGTTTGGAATCTGATGGTTTGATGGCTCCTGTGAATAGGTGTCTTTTATACAGGTAACAAAATAAGATTAGCAGCACTCCCTTTAAGAGACTGCTTCTAATCTCAGCTTGTTACCTGTATGAGAGACACCTGGGAGCCAGAAATCCTGCTGAATGATAGGGGATCAAATACGTATTTCCTTCATGAACATTCAAGTCAGTCATCATTTGTTAGACATGTATTTCTGCTGATTTTTTTGTTGCTATTCTGTCTCAGTGTTACAATACACCGAACATTCGATTTTTAGACTGCTCATTTCTTTGTGAGGGGCGAACATTCAACATCAGCAGGGGATCAAATACTTATTTCCTTCACTGAAGTGTGCTATTGCGTTCTAGTGGCGGGGAGACTTGCAGGGAACGTGCTGTGAGCCTGAGGTCACATACCTTGGCCATCCCTTTGGTCTGCACACCTCGGATGTGATGCCCCCTAGCGGTTGCTTTGTTGTACTCTGCAATACACAGCCCCGGTGTACCCATCATAATGCTTACCACGGCAAGTGCTTATTGGTTAGCCTGACCACATGACAGCGCAGACCAATGTCGACATTTATGTGCCTTACCCCTACCCATGACAATGAATCTGCTCCGTGTGCGTTATGGTGGTGCTCCATCACGTGTTACCATAGCACCCGCTGCTCCCCAGTGGATATACTACACAGTGTGGTGCGCTGCTTTTTTAAAAGGCTCATGTGATTCTATTATCCGTTCTGATCTGGGCAGCACAGTGGCTAAATGGTTAGCATTTCCGCCTGGCAGTACTAGGGTCGTTGGTTTGAATCCCAACCACAGCACCACCTGCCTGGAGTTTGCATGTTCTCCCTGTGCCTGTGTGGGTTTCCTCCGGGTACTCCGGTTTCCTCCCACACTCCAAAGACATGCTGGTAGGTTAATAGGCTCCAGTCTAAATTGTCCCTAGTATGTGTATGTATGAATGTGAGTTAGGGACCTTAGATTGTACACCCCTTGAGGGTTAGGGACTGATGTGACTGTACAATATATATGTAAAGTGCTGTGTAAATTGACAGCACTATATAAGTACCTGAAATAAATAAAAATCCCAAATATTCCATTGAATGTACAATATGTATGTAAAGCGTTGCGTAAATTGACAGCGCTATATAAGTACTTGTAGTAGTAGTAATAATAATATGTTGGCGGTCCATCGCCAATGTACATCAAACGCGTGTGTAGTAATGCAAAACTTCACTCTATCAAACAACGTGGACTATTCGTAATCCTTATCCTGCTAGTAAATAGAGATATTTACTTCTTTTAAACTTTTTTTTTTTTTATAGTCTTCAGTTACTTCCTGGTTTCTTGCCTAGTCAAATGATATAATATATCCCAGGAGGCTTCAGGAGCAGTGGAGGGGCTTTCTCAGCTAAGAACACCCTGCTGTCTGCATGCCTGAGCTAAGGGCAGATGGATTTCAGGAAGTAAATGCTACATGAATAATCTGCCCTTACCCAAGATGGCCACTGCCAGAAACGCCATGGGGGTGTTTTTCAAAGTGATATCTCAAAAGCAAAATAAAGCATGGAGACAGGGAAAGTTTATACATAATTTTTTTCCCCACAAATAGAGCTTTCCTTCGGTGGTGTATGATCACCTCTGCATTTTTGTTTTTTTGCACTATAAAAAAAACAAAAATGAATATTTTGAATAAAAAAAATTTTTTTCTGCTATAAAACATATCCAATAAAAACAATTAAAAAAATCAAATTGCTTCATAAATTTAGGCCAATATGTATCCTGCCTATATGTTTTGGTTAAAAAAAAAAAAAAATCCCAATAACTGTATATTGATTGGTTTGCACAAAAGTTATAGCGTCTGCAAACTGGTATATATGCTGGAATTATTTATTTATTTTACTAGTAATGGCGGCAATCAGTGAATATTGCAGCAGTCTAACACTGACACTTTGTGGGAACCAGTGACACTAATACAGTGATCAGTGCTAAAAATATACACTGTATTAACCACATGCCGCCCAGCCACTGTAGAAATAGGGCGGCACGGCAGGGCAAAACCACGTTTTAAAATGTGTTTTCAAAACAGGTAGGGGGCCCGCCACCGCCCTACCTGTCCCGCCGATCACAGCCGCGGATGTCAGTCGCCGGGTCATAGCCGGCCTTTACCAGCTGTGTCTCTGCGATTAGCGGCAATCACTGACAGCACAGCTGCAGTAGCTCTGCTCTCTGACAGCTCCTGACATGCTGAGCAGGAGAGAAGAGTTTATCTCTCCCGATCAGCATGTCCTGTGCAGTACACACCCCCGCCCCCTAGTAAAACACTCTCCTCACACAGTTAACCCTTTCACTGAATAATAAAGTTAACCCCTTCCTCCCCAGTGCCATTAGTACAGTGTCAGTGTTTTTTTTTTTTGGCACTGATCACTGTATTGGTGTAACTGGGGATGTCAGTGACCCCAAGTCAGTTCCCCCCCAATGTCAGAATGTCCGCCGCAGTCCCGCCATAAGTCCCTGATCGCCGCCATTATTAGTATAAAAAAAAAAATCCCAGTATCATTCCCGCCATTTGTAAACGCTATAACTTTCACATAAACCAATTAATTTACACGTATTGTATTTTTTTTTTTAGCAAAGACATGTCGCAGAATGCATTTTGGCAGAAATTTATGACTAAATTTGATTTTTAAATTTTTTTTTTACTGGACATGTTTTATAGCAAAAAGTCCAAAATATTGTTTTTTTTTCCTCAAAATTGTCAGCCTTTTTTTTTATAGCGCAAAAAAATAAAACCGCACAGGCGATCAAATATCACCGAAAGGTCAATTTGTGGGGAAAAAAAGGAGGTAAATTTCATTTATGTACCGTATTCCATGACCGCGCAATTGTCCGTTAAACTAGCGCAGCGCTGTATAGCAAAAAAATGGCGTAAATTGCAGTATTTATACCATAGTTTGTAGACGCTATAACTTCCACACAAAGCAATCAATATACACTCATTGGGATTTTTTTTTACCAAAAACATGGAGCAGAATACATTTTGGCCTAAATTTATAACCAACTTTGAGTTTACTATATATTTTTTATAGCTGAAAGTAAAAAATATTGTTTTTCTTCAAAATTTTTGGTCTTTTTTTGTTTATAGCGTGAAAAATAAAATGCGCACAGGTGATCAAATACCACCGAAAGAAAGCTCTATTTGTGTGAAAAAAAAGGACGTAAATTTTGTTTGGGTGCAGCATTGCATGACCGCGCAATTATCAGTTGAATTAGTGCAGTGCCGAGTAGCAAAAAGAGGCCTGGTCATTAAGGGGGGTAAATCCTCAGGAGGGCAAGTGGTTAATGACACTGGCTGGGGTTAAACAACTAGAGCGATCAAAGGGTTAACTGTGTGCATAACCAGTGTTTTTGTGTGTACACAGTGTGATCTGGTCAGTTAAGTAGCAGAGGGGGTTGTTAATCAGTTTCAGCTGCTTTGGTGTTAATGAAATTAACAACAGGTGCACTAGATGGGCAACAGTGAGACGACCACCAACACAGGAATTGTTTTACAGGTGGAGGCCACTGACATTTTTTCCCTACTCATCTTTTCTGACTGTTTTGCATTTGGCTAGGGTCAGTGTCACTACTGGAAGCATGAGGCCATACCTGGACCCTACAGAGGTTGCACAGGCAGTCCAACTCCTCCAGGATGGCACATCAATATATGCCATTGCCAGAAGGTTTGCTGTGTCTCCCAGCACAGTCTCAAGAGCATGGAGGAGATTCCAGGAGACAGGAAGTTACTCTAGGAGAGCTGGACAGGGCTGTATAAGGTCCTTAACCCATCAGCAGACTGGTATCTGCTCCTTTGTGTAATGAGGAACAGGATGAGAACTGCCAGAGCCCTACAAAATGACCTCCAACAGGCCACTGGTGTGAATGTCTCTGACCAAACAATCAGAAACAGACTTCATGAGGGTGGCCTGAGGACCCGATGTCCTCTAGTGGGCCCTGTGCTCACTGCCCGGCACCATAGAGGCTGATTGGCATTTGCCATTGAACACCAGAATTGGCAGGTCCACCACTGGCACCCTGTGCTTTTCACAGATGAGAGCAGGTTCACCCTGAGCACATGTGACAGACGTGAAAGGGTCTGGAGAAGCCGTGGAGAACGTTCTGCTGCCTGTAACATCTTTCAGCATGACCATTTTGGTGGTGGGTCAGTGATGGTCTGGGGAGGCATATCCATGGAGGGACGCACAGACCTCTACAGGCTAGACAATGGCCCCCTGACTGCCATTAGGTATCAGGATGAAATCCTTGGACCCATTGTCAGACCCTACACTGGTGCAGTGGGTCCTGGGTTCCTCCTGGTGCACGACAATGCCTGGCTTCATGTGGGGAGAATATGCAGGCAATTCCTGTAGAATGAAGGAATTGATACCATTGAATGGCCCCCACGCTCACCTGACCTAAATCCAATAGAACACCTCTGGGATGTCATGTTTCTGTCCATCCGATGCCTCCAGGTTGCACCTCAGACTGTCCAGGAGCTCAGTGATGCCCTGGTCCAGATCTGGGGGGAAATACCCCAGGGCACCATCCATCGTCTCATTAGGAGCCTCCCCCGACGTTGTCAGGCATACATACAAGCACGTGGGGGCCATACAAACTACTGAGGACCATTCTGAGTTGCTGCAATGACATTCCAGCAAAATGGACTCGCCTGCTGCATCATTTTTTCACTTTGAAGGCGTCCGACTGGAAGTGCGTCACCGCCAACGCGTGTCGTCACGCTTAACATGTGACTTCATCAGGGCAAAAGACCTCATGGGACTTTATATATTTATTAATTTATTCATGTTTGTTTGCATGATCAGTTCTTAGTTTATGCGTTTATTGGGATGCACGTGTGTTTTGTGTTATATGGTGGGAACTGATTTTTAGTTCTGGTGAGAGGTTTTTTTAGCACATTGAGTCCTGTTGTGACTTACTTGCTTGATTTGGAGCACTATTGGATCCCATTGGATTACTTGGGGCACCATTTATGTTATTTGGTCCTTTTAGGACCTCGTATTGACACTTGTCACGTGATTATTTATGAGTTTTTTGGCACTATTTAATAATGTGTGTTTGTTATTTGTGTCAGTAATTTTGCACTGTTTCACTTATTCATTTATGTGTGAAGAATTTTTATGGTAGTAGCGCTGCATCATTTGTGTTCCACTTGCCTGATTGCATTGTGCCAAGTGTAAAGTTTGGTGGAGGGGGGATTATGGTGTGGGGTTGTTTTTCAGGGGTTAGGCTTGGCCCCCTAGTTCCAGTGAAGGGAACTCTTAAGGCGTCAGCATATCAAGACATTTTGGACAATTTCATGCTTCCAACTTTGCGGGAAGAGTTTGTGGATGGCCCCTTCCTGTTCCAACATGACTGCGCACCAGTGCACAAAGCAAGGTCCATAAAGACATGGAGGAGCCAGTTTGGGGTGGAGGAACTTGACTGTCCTGCACCTCAACCCCATAGAACACCTTTGGGATGAATTAGAGTGGAGACTGTGAGCCAGGCCTCCTCCCCTGACATCAGTGCCTGACCTCACAAATGTGCTTCTGGAAGAATGGTCCAACCTTCGCATAAACACCCTCCTAAACCTTGTGGACGGCCTTCCTAGAAGAGTTGAAGCTGTTATAGCTGCAAAGGGCGGGGCCAACTCAATATTGAACCCTACAGACAAAGACTGGGGGGTCATTAAAGGTCATGTGTGTGTAAAGGCCGGCCGACCAATACTATTGGCGTATATGGTGAACCTAATGACAGATCTCATACAGCTAGGCACAAGAGACCAAAGGGAAGTCTCCTCTATCTCACTGAATTTGTAAATAAACTGTCTCACTGTGGTCGCTCTAAGTGCCATAAGAATGCTGTTCTCCCCTAACCAGTTGGACCACCCTGAGATTCCCCCCCCCCCCCCCTCTTCCCTGCACAGGAGTCCAGAAGCTCCTCCCATGCTTGGTCCTGGTAGATGTCACTCTAAGGGGGATGGGGAGTGTCAGGTCATTCACACTTTGCTGTCCTCTGCATTGCATTTGTGTAATGCACAGAGCCACCAAATGTGTTGCAGAGTCCCCTGGAAGGGAGGGTTTGTAGATTCAGCTAGGAGACTCTGCATCAGACCTGATGGCCTTGTAGGACATGTGGTTTCTGGGGGGCTGGAAAGCACTGTGGTTGGGGTGGGGGCATTTGGGGATTGGTTTAGGAAACTCTGCAGCAGTCTTTGTGTAGGTGGTAGGGGATGGGGTTTCTGGAGGGCCTGTGGAGCACTGGAGGGGGCGGGTATAGATTGTGAATTAGGTTAGGAGACTCTACAGCAGACTTGGTTGCCCTGGAGGGGGCTGGGGAGCACTTTGGTGATTGGGTTAGGATACTCTGCGGCAGACCTGGTTGACCTGTAGGGGATGAGATTTCTGGAGGGCCTGTGGAGCACTGGAGCGGGGGGGTGGGTATGGATTGTGAATTTGGTTAGGAGACTCTACAGCAGACTTGGTTGCCCTGTAGGGGATGAGATTTCTGGAGAGGACTGGGGAGCACTTTGGTGATTGGGTTAGGATACTCTGCGGCAGACCTGGTTGACCTGTAGGGGATGAGATTTCTGGAGGGCCTGTGGAGCACTGGAGCGGGGGGGTGGGTATGGATTGTGAATTTGGTTAGGAGACTCTACAGCAGACTTGGTTGCCCTGTAGGGGATGAGATTTCTGGAGAGGACTGGGGAGCACTTTGGTGATTGGGTTAGGATACTCTGCGGCAGACTTGGTGGCCCTGTAAGAGATGAGGTTTCTGGAAGGAGCCTGGGGCAGCTGTGGGGGTTTGGGTCTCTCGATGAGGCTGGGGACTTTGCAGGGACATGGTGGGGGACCAAAAGGCCCTGCGGGGGCTGAGGGACGCTATTTCAGGTTGGTAGTCTTATGGGGGGCTGGAGGCTCTGCTGCAAACTAGGGGGAAATGCAGGGTGCTGGGTGGCACTGTGGGAGGATGGGGGGTGCTGAGGGCTTTCAGGGGGTCCTGGGGGCATCCTGGGAGGTGGAAGGGCACAGTGGACAACTATGGAAGGTTAAGGGAGCTGGAAGGCACTAGGGGAACTGGGGGACCAGGCCAAGCAGCAGTCCACATCCTGGTGGTTTAGGACCACTGCTAGAGTGTCACTTGGGTGACCGCTATGAGTCTACTGGAGCTGCATCCAAGGTGGCAGCACTTAGCAGCAGTCTCAGGGCTTTCGGATGTCCACACAAGGGAGGGATTTATAGGTAATTAACGTGGATAAAATACTTTAAATGCACATATCATGTTAGGGGAAGATTGATCTTGAAATGAATGGTGTGGGTTCAGGGTCTCTAATGCAGTAGACTGGTATACATGTTGTATCCATTTTATGTGATGGAACACCACTGAATTCGGTAGTACAGCATCCTCCCCGGCGTGTCCTCCAATTTGGGCTTTTTGTTGATCATACATTAACAATTGTGAAAACAAGAAATCCTGTAAACCCAGCTGTTGTCATTACGCAGACCAGGCCGGCCCCTCTGGGCCATGTCACCCCAGCAATCTTATGGCAGCTACAAATCTCTGTAATTATTCCTTCCAGCGACATGTGGTTGGCTGCAGAGCCGCTGCTGTCATTGAAAGCAATTCTTGTCCATACCGCTACAGATAGCTGATGCACCATTATCCTCGGCGTCTGCACTGGGAATCAGGAGTAGCTACTGCAGCTGGTAAATCTGGAGCGAACTTCAAACATCAGTTGCTGAGCTACAAATTGCTGGATTCGCTGTGACAGATTTCAAGCACTGCAATTCATAATTTGTTTTTGCAGCAGAAACGCAGAGCGGAGCAATTGTGTGGCTGCTACATTTGTCATGTGGCACGGCTCAGAGGTCGTATAGCCCGGCAACCGGTCTGTAGTTGTATGACATGCTTAAAATACATTAAATACACGTATACAAGGCTTTGAAAAAGTATTCATACCTCTTGAAATGTTCCACATGTTGTCATGTTACAACCAAAACCGTACATTACAAAGGGGGACAGAACATGTGACAGAACAATACCAATACAATGCAAAACATGAGGGGATTGAGGGCCCTGCTCTTTCGAGCTTACAATCTAGGAGGGAGGGGATGGTGGTACAGGAGGAGATAGCTGTGGGGGATGGAGTGGTAGGAAGAGTGAAGGAGGTCGGCAAGTTAGCAGGGGGTGAGGTAGGCTTCCCTGAAGAGGTGGGTTTTCAGGGTGCGCCTAAAGGAGAGGAGAGTAGGTGATAATCTGATGGGTTGGGGAAGGGAGTTCCAGAGGATGGGTGACACCCTGGAGAAGTCCTGGAGGCGGGCATGGGACGAGGAGACCAGGGAACTAGAGAGGAGGAGGTCTTGTGAGGAGCGGAGTGTGCGTTTTGGGTGGTACTTGGATATTAGGTCAGTGATGTAGTTCGGGGCAGTATGGTGGACAGCTTTGTATGTCAGTGTTAGGATTTTGAATTTGATCCGTTGCGCAATCGGAAGCCAGTGGAGGGATTGGCAGAGGGCGGTGGCGGAAACGGAGCTGTTGGAAAGGTGAATGAGTCTGGCAGCCGTATTCAGGATGGACTGAAGCGGGGATAGCCAGCGGCGAGGCAGGCCAGTGAGGAGGGAGTTGCAGTAGTCGAGTCGTGATATGATGAGGGAGTGGATGAGCTGTTTAGTGGTTTCTGGGGTTAGGAACGTGCGGATTTTGGCGATGTTGCGGAGGTGGAGTCTGCATAAGTTTGTTAAAGATTGGACTTGGGGCTGGAAGGATAGGTTGGAGTCCAGAATGACACCAAGTACTCTGGCCTTCCATAATTGTGAAGTGGAAGGAAAATGAGAAATGGTTTTCAACATTTGTTACAAATAAATATCTGAAAAGTGTGGCGGCATCTGTATTCAGCCCCCCGGAGTCAATACTTTGTAGGACCCCCTTTGGCTGCAATTCCAGCTGCAAGTCTTTTTGGGGATGTCTCTACCAGCTTTGCACATCTAGAGAGGGACATTTCTGCCCATTCTTCTTTGCAGAATCGCTCAACCTCTGTCAGATTGGATGGAGAGCATCTGGGAACAGCAATTTTCAAGTCTTGCCACAGATTCTCAAATGGATTTAGGTCTGGACTGTGACTGGGCCATTCTAACACATGAATATGCTTTGATCTAAACCATTCCATTGTAGCTCTGGCTGGATGTTTCGGGTCGTTGTCCTGCTGGAAGGTGAACCTCCGCCCCGGTCTCAGGTCTTTTGCAGACTCTAACAGGTTTCTTCTAAGATTGCCCTGTATTTGGCTCCATCCATCTTCCCATCAACTCTGACCAGCTTCCCTGTCCCTACTGAAGGAAAGCATCCCCACAACATGATCTGACCAGAGCCCCTTCTTCCACATGTTTGCTGTGTCCCCCACATGGCTTCTCACAAACTGCAAACGGGACTTCTTATGGCTTTCTTTCAACAATGGCTTTCTTCTTGTCACTCTTCCATAAAGGCCAGATTTGTGGAGTGCACGACTAATAGTTGTCCTGTGGACAGATTCTCCCACCTAAATTGTGGATCTCTGCAGCTTCTCGAGTTCCCATGGGCCTCTTGGCTGCTTCCCTGATGAATGCTCTCCTTGTCCGGCCTGTCAGTTTAGGTGGACGGCCATATCTTGGTAGTTTTGCAGTTGTGCCATACTCTTTCCATTTTTGGATTGAACAGTGCTCCATGAGATGTTCAAAGCTTAGGATATTTTTTTATAACCTAACCCTGATTTAAACCTCTCCACAACTTTATCCCTGACCTGTCTGGTGTGTTTCTTGGCCTGTTTGTTCACTAATGTTCTTTAACAAACCTGAGGGCTTCACAGAACAGCTGTATTTATACTGAGATTACATTACACACAGGTGGACTCTATTTACTAATTAGGTGACTTCTGAAGGCAATTGGTTCCACTAGATTTTAGTTAGGGGTATCAGAGTAAAGGGGGCTGAATACAAACGCACGCCACACTTTTCGGATATTTATTTGTAAAAAATTTGAAAACCGTTTATCATTTTCCTTCCACTTCACAATTATGTGCCACTTTGTTGGTCTATCACATCAAATCCCAATAAAATAAATTTACGTTTTTGGTTGTAACATGAAAACTCGGGGAACATTTCAAGGGGTATGAATAATTTTTTAAGGCACCGTAGGGCTCTTGCTCAGAGCTGTATATTGGGGTGTGTGGCCATACAGAGTAAAATATAACTAAGTATAAAAAACATAAACGTACAGCGCTGTTAAAACCAATAAATAAATACATATATAAACATGTAAGAAAGTGCACACAAATATATAAAGTGACACTGTGCATCTATGTATGTGCCACTAGAATATGTGGCCAATCTAAACGTAAAAGAAACACTGTGTCTAAAACATAAGTCCAAAGTGCAGGTGTGAACGAGATCTCAAATGATCTTCTGGTATCCAAAAGACACAGATTGTGGATAAGGTGAGAAAATTAAAGTGTAGATTGCGCACTCACCAGATAGGCAACCTTTTTGCGCATTTTTATAATATAATAAGGACATCAGACAACCTATGACTAAGAGCACTTGCTCGAAATGCGTCAGAGTCGGGCTGTAGCTATTTTGACGCCTTACTGCCGGCACCACAAGGGGTCCCGGCGGCAGCTTGCAATCGGTCAGTAATCTATTTTATTTGCTTTCTTGCTGTATACATACCCATTGTGTGGAATAAACATCCTAAGGCAATATTGAACTACTGGCCTCCTCTGTTGTTTCTTTCTGAGCTCCTGTGGGAGCCAGGTACATCCGCAGAGTGGTTACCATTTGGGAAGGCTAAGTGCGAACCGTGGGATAGCGAAGGAGGCATTGACCAGATCTGACCAGACCTTTTTGATGAGATGTGTGATGTCCTTATTATATCATACAAATGCGCAAAAAGGTTGCGTATCTGGTGAGTGCGCAATCTACACTTTAATTGTCTCACCTTATCCACAATCTGTGTCTTTTGGATACCAGAAGATCATTTGAGATCTCGTTCACACCTGCACTTTGGACTTATGTTTTAGACACAGTGTTTTCTTTCACGTTTATATTGGCCACATATTCTAGTGGCACATACATAGATGCACAGTGTCACTTTATATATTTGTGTGCACTTTCTTACATGTTTATATATGTATTTATTTATTGGTTTTAACAGCGCTGTACGTTTGTTTTTTATCTGTTTTAGAGGTCTTATATGGTGCCTTTGGTGTACAGCTGCTGTAATTTGGGAATTGATAGACTGGGAATTGATATACTGGAAGGCACTCACTTACTTTATATGTTTTTATAACTGGTAATATGATGTCTGAGAATCACAGCTGCTGCATAATGTTGCCCATAGACATGAAATCTAGAATATACTGTACATAGCAAGACACACATAAACAACAGTACTTGTGTTTGCATGTGTATAGACTTGTTTTTCTGAATGCAAACTTTTAGCTGCACACAGTATATTCTATAATTCATGTCTACGGGCAAAACTATGCAGTAGCTGTGGATCCCGGGTGCCACAAATACAGGCGTATCTTCCTCTGTATGGCCATACGCCCTCATACACGTCTGTGTGCAAGAGGCCTTACAGTACAAACGTCTGCAATACCTACCTCTCCTTCAATGGTCCAAGGTGCCTCACCAGTGCCGGCATCTTCTATTCTACTCTGTCTGGCCATACACCTTAATATACAGCCATGTGCCTGAATTCATCTATGTATAAAAAAATGTTTGTAAAAAAGAATTGTCTGACAACATCATCTTTTTAATCCAAAGCAGGAGACAGGTGTAAATGTTTCATACATTCTATAGGATGGAATCGCCATTGTAGTGGCACGACATCCTCCCCAGCATGTCCTCCAATCGTTTTATGTAAGGAGATGCTGTGGATTCACCATGACAGATTTCACTGATTGCAATTCGGTTGTTTTTTTGTTGTTTTTTTGGAACAGCAAAGATGATGACTGGAGCAATTTTTATTGTTCATGTGACATCTGAGGTTGTATTTCACAGCAAAATATCTATAGTATGGAAAACTGAAAGGCAGTGTCTATGTTGTAAAGTATATAAAGCCTGTATAATAATAATGGGCAGCACAGTGGCTAAATGTTTAGCACATTCGCCTGGCAGTACTAGGGTCGTTGGTTCAAATCCCAGCCGCGGCACCACCTGCCTGGAGTTTGCATGTTCTCCCTGTGCCTTCCTGGGTTTCCTCTGGGTACTCTGGTTTCCTCCCACACTCCAAAGACATGCTGGTAGGTGAATTGATTCCTGTCTAAATTGTCCCTAGTATGTGTATGTATGAATGTGAGTTAGGGACCTTAGATTGTACACCCCTTGAGGGTTAGGGACTGATGTGAATGTACAATATATATGTAAAGTGCTGCGTAAATTGACGGTGCTATATAAGTACCTGAAATAAATAAATAATGTACCCAATGAAACATTATTTTGCTTTCTAATATTAACTATGACACACGCACACACTCTATATTGCCAAAAGTATTGGTCGGCCGGCCTTTACACACACCTGAACTTTAATGGCCCCCCAGTCTTAGTCCGTAGGGTTCAATATTGAGTTGGCCCCGCCCTTTGCAGCTATAACAGCTTCAACTCTTCTGGGAAGGCCGTCTACAAGGTTTAGGAGGGTGTCTATGGGAAGGTGCAGACCATTCTTCCAGAAGTACATTTATGAGGTCAGGCACTGATGTCGGATGAGAACACCTGGCTCGCAGTCTCCGCTCAAGTTAAGTTCCTCCACGCCAAACTCGCTCATCCATGTCTTTATGGACCTTGCTTTGTGCTCTGGTGCGCAGTCATGGTGGAACAGGAAGGGGCCATCCCCAAACTCTGCCCACAAAGTTGGGAGCTTGAAATTGTCCAAAATGTCTTGGTATGCTGACGCCTTAAGAGTTCCCTTCACTGGAACTAGGGGGCCAAGCCCAACTTTTGAAAAACAACCCCACACCATAATCCCCCCTCAACTAAACTTTACACTTGGCACAATGCAGTCAGGAAAGTACCGTTCTCCTGGCAACTGTCAAACCCAGACATGTCCATGGGATTGCCAGACAGAGAATCGTGATTGGTCACTCCAGAGAACACGTCTCCACTGCTCTAGAGTCCAGTGGTGGCGTGCTTTACACCACTGCATCTGCCGCTTTGCATTGCACTTGGCGATGTAAGGCTTGGATGCAGCTGCTCGGTCATGGAAACCCATTCTATGAAGCTCTCTACACACTTGTGCTAATCTGAATTATATAATATAATCTATGAAGGTGCCTCATCTTTATAGATTATATGCACTTTATATTGATACCTGCAATATTGTGGTGGCTGCTTATGTGGTTTTGATCCACTTCACCTTTTCTATACCATAGCGCACATATATTTCAATAATTTTTTGGAATTATATAATAACAAAAATATAATTTTAGATTATTTTGTATAGCGTCGACACTTTATAAAATAGAGTACAATAGGGATCAGAGGGCCCTGTTCATAGTAGCATACAATCTAAAAGAAAGGGTCAATTAATACAAAGGGAGTGATGAGTTGATGGAGAAAATAAAAGTACAGTTTATTAGGTGGTGGTGGGATAGGCCTCTGTAGTGGTGAGTTTTCAAGGATCGCCTAAGGGCGAATGGAATAGGAGACTGGGGTAGGGAGTTCCAAGGGATGGGAGAAGTCCTGAAGGAGAACATGGGAGCAGGTAATGGATGGAACCAAACAGCAAGAGGATGTCTTGGGAAGAGAGGAGAGAATGGTTTGGTTGATATTTAGAGATGAGGTTGGCAATTGAGGGCAGAGTTGTGAATGGCTTTGTGTGTTGGTGTTTAGAATTTTGTATCTATACTTACGAAAGCCTTTATGCTCCGGTACTGTTAGATGGGATAGGCAATGAAAGACATTAGAGCTTTTTAAACGACGCTTATACAACAAACTGATTTTTAGAAATTCACCAACATTCTGTACATTTGGATATATTTACATTTATTTGAACACGCTTCCTCCTCTCCCGCCTTCCAGGAAGAGTAATGGGAAGATCGTACTCTCACATGCCGCCGCACGGTGGAAAGGACGGTCTGAGCGAAGCTGGGGCACCATCGGAAGACACTAGTGCACTGGTGAGCTCAGAGGCCCATGAAGAAGGGAGGACTGGAGACGTGTCCCATTTCCCCTATGTGGAGTTCACAGGGAAAGACAGCGTGACCTGTGCCACGTGCCAGGGGACAGGACGCATCCCCAGAGGTGAGAACTGATCAGCAGAACCTTCATTGTTATGTAAAGCTCAAATCTAGGATAAAAGTGACCACCCCCCCCCCCCCCAATCTTTATTTAAAGAAAATCTGTACTTAAAACCCGTTCAGGCTATAACCCCTTTTCACCCATATTCTGTACAATGTTCCCCAGCACCCTACTCCCTTTTGAGCGCCACCAGATGAAACCTTGCAAAGCTGGTGGCTCTCCATCCCGACAGTCACAGGCATCACTGGTCCCCACTGACAATTGGGAACCAATCATGGTGGATCCTGAAAATGGGGTTGCTCACTATGTCAGCTGAGACATAATGATTCCATGGAGGCTGAAGGCTGCATTTAAAAAAAATGGACACTTCAGCCTGCAAATGGCACCACTACCAAAAAGCGGCAGTGACATCTGTTTATTGTGGTAATTGTTGGATACAATTAGAGTATTAAAAACCATTTAATAGATTTAAAATACAATTTGTTTTTCAGCCTTTAATTAACAAAACAGAGCAGAGCAAAAGAAAAAAAACAATGTGTGTAATATGCATATTTAGTCATAATGGCATTTTCCTAAAGCAGTGAATGTTACATTCACTGCAGGTGAATCATTCATTGTTTATTAAAACACCACACATTCAACATGAAGATTTGCCTGCAGTGAATGTTTGGTGAATGTGACTTTCTTTGTGTTATAGATATACATCATTGAAGTCTTGCTAAGTTAAAGTGTGTGTAAATCCAAAATCTACAGTACCTTGAAAAAGTATTCACGCCCCTTGACATTTTCCACATTTTGTCTAGTTACAACCAAAAACGTCAATGTATTTTATTGGGATTTTATGTGATAGACCAACACAAAGTGGCACATAATTGTGAAGTAGAAGGAAAATGAGAAATGAGTTTTCTAAATCTTTTACATATAAATATCTTGGATAAAGTTGTGGAGAAGTTTAAAGCAGGGTTAGATTATAAAAAAATCTCCCAAGCTTTGACCATCTCACGGGGCACTGTTCAATCCGTCATCCGAAAATGGAAAGAGTATGACACAACTGCAAACCTACCAAGACATGGCCGTCCACCTAAACTGACATGCCAGGCAAGGAGAGCATTCATCAGAGAAGCAGCCAAGAGGCCCATGGGAACTCTGGAGGAGCTGCAGAGATCCACAGCTCAGGTGGGAGAATCTGTCCTCAGGACAACTATTAGTCGTGCACTCCACAAATCTGGCCTTTATGGAAGAGTGGCAAGAAGAAAGCCATAAGAAGTCCTGTTTGCAGTTTATGAGAAGCCATGTGGGGGACACGGCTAACGTGGAAGAAGGGGCTCTGGTCAGATGAGACCAAAATAGAACTTTTTTGGCCTAAAAGCAAAACGCTATGTGTGGGGGAAAACTAACACTGTGCTGCACCCTGAACACACCATCCCCACCGTGAAACATGGTGGTGGCAGCATCATGTTGTGGGGATGATTTTCTTAAAGCAGGGACAGGGAAGCTGGTCAGAGTTGATGGGAAGATGGATGGAGCCAAATACAGGGCAATCTTAGAAGAAAACCTGTTAGAGTCTGCAAAAGACTTGAGACTGGGGCGGAGGTTCACCTTCCAGCAGGACAACAACCCGAAACATCCAGCCAGAGCTACAATGGAATGGTTTAGATCAAAGCATATTCATGTGTTAGAATGGCCCAGTCACAGTCCAGACCTAAATCCAATGGAGAATCTGTGGCAAGACTTGAAAATTGCTGTTCCCAGATGCTCTCCATCTAATCTGACAGAGCTTGGGGGATTCTGCAAAGAAGAATGGGCAGAAATGTCCATCTCTAGATGTGCAAAGCTGGGAGAGACATTCCCAAAAAGACTTGCAGCTGGAATTACAGAGAAAGGGGGTCCTACAAAGTATTGACTCCGGGGGGCTGAATACAAATGCCGCCACACTTTTCACAGATTTATTTGTAACACATATTGAAAACCATTTCTCATTTTCCTTCTACTTCACAATTATGTGCCACTTTGTGTTGGTCTATCACAGTGGTCGGCAAGCCGCGGCTCGCGAGCCACATGCGGCTCTTTACCCAGTCTAATGCGGCTCTTCTGTGTGCCGGGCGCCTGCTCCCCTCCCTCCTCTCGGTCGGCCGCTCCCCTGCCTCCTCTCGGTTGGCAGCCCCAAAAGTCCGCGCGGACCTTTTAATCCGGCTTGCGGATGTGGCTGTCAGGATGTGTGTAGGCGGGGCAGCGTGCCGAACGTGAGGGGAGGGGAGCTAGGCTCCTCTCACAGTCCGCCCTGAAGACCCGAACGGCGCGGGAAGACAGCGAGAGGAACGCAAAAGGTAAGTGAATTGACACGGGGGACTTGGCTTACTAGAAGGGGGGGGGGGAATAGTACTGTGGGGGATGAAATACTATATGAGGGATGAATTACTTTATGAGGGATGAAATACTATATGGGGGGATGAAATACTATATGGGGGATGAATTACTATATCAGGGATGAATTACTATATGAGGGATGAAATACTATATGGGGGGATGAAATACTATATGGGGGGATGAAATACTATATGGGGGGATGAATTACTATATGAGGGATGAAATACTATATGGGGGGATGAAATACTATATGAGGGATGAAATACTATATGGGGGATGAATTACTATATGAGGGATGAATTACTGTATGAGGGATGAAATACTATATGGGGGGATGAAATACTATATGAGGGATGAAATACTATATGAGGGGATGAAATACTATATGGGGGGATGAAATACTATATGGGGGATGAAATACTATATGAGGGATGAAATACTATATGAGGGATGAAATACTATATGAGGGATGAATTACTATATGAGGGATGAAATACTATATGGGGGGATGAAATACTATATGGGGGGATGAAATACTATATGGGGGGATGAAATACTATATGAGGGATGAATTACTATATGAGGGATGAAATACTATATGGGGGGATGAAATACTATATGGGGGGATGAAATACTATATGAGGGATGAATTACTATATGGGGGGATGAAATACTATATGAGGGATGAATTACTATATGAGGGATGAAATACTATATGAGGGATGAAATACTATATGGGGGGATGAAATACTATATGAGGGATGAAATACTATATGGGGGGATGAAATACTATATGAGGGATGAAATACTATATGAGGGATGAATTACTATATGGGGGATGAAATACTATATGAGGGATGAAATACTATATGGGGGATGAAATACTATATGGGGGATGAAATACTATACGGGGGATGAAATACTATACGGGGGATGAAATACTATACGAGGGATGAAATACTATACGGGGGATGAATTGCTATGGGGGATGAATTACTATATGGGGGATGAATTACTATGGGGGATGAATTACTATATGGAGGATGAATTACTATATGGGGGATGAATTACTATATGGGGGATGAATTACTATGGGGGATGAATTACTATGGGGGATGAATTACACTATGGGGGATGAATTACACTATGGGGGATGAATTACTATATGGGGGATGAATTACTATGGGGGATGAATTACTATATGGGAGATGTATTTTCAGTTTTAAAAATGTGGCTCTCAAAATAAATTTCAATCATGGTTTTGGCGAGATTTGGCTCAGTTGAAAAAAAAGGTTGCCCACCACTGGTCTATCACATCAAATCCCAATAAAATACATTTATGTTTTTGGTTGTAACATGACAAAATGTGGAAAATTTTGAGGGGTAGGAATACTTTTTCAAAGCACTGTATTTCACGCTATATTTTGTATCATGCCACACTGTATACAGTTTTCAAATCGTGGTGCAAATCGTTTTTTTCTAATTTTATTTTTCATGTTTTTCTGGAATGTTTTAACAGGTAATTTTTTTTAAAAATGTTTTCTTGTGTAATGTTTTTTTTAATCATATTTAATTTAGAATTGTTTTTACAGTTTTAATATAATATGAAAAATTACATTAATTTTAATATACTATACATTTTTATTATACTTTTTGTTATTTTTGTAAATTTGTTACAAAGTTTCTTATCTGGAGATCCTGCCAGGTATTTATTTCAGGTACTTATATAGCTCTGTCAATTTACGCAGCACTTTACATAGATATTGTACATTCACATCAGTCCCTAACCCTCAAGGGGCGTACAATCTAAGGTCCCTAACTCACATTCATGTATACACATACTAGGGACAATTTATACAGGAGCCAATTAACTTATCAGCATGTCTTTGGAGTGTGGGAGGAAACCGGAGTACCTGGAGGAAACCCACGCAGGCACAGGGAGAACATGCAAACTCCAGGCAGGTGGTGTCGTGGCTGGGATTCGAACCAACGACCCTAGTACTGCCAGGCGGAAGTTCTAACCATTTAGCCACTGTGTTGCCTATAGCACGTCCTGTTTCAGGTGATCATGCCTCACTACTGGCAGCAGTGTTGTCAGCCTGATGCATGCTCCAGTTGGCCATTGAGTTGCCTATTATTTAGCCGATGGTGAATTGAAGACACATCCTCAGCATGCTTTCAAACCACTGTTAATTGTAAGTCAGCAGCTAGGCCTTGTCAACCTGTAAGTGGCAAGATCCATGTATACAGTGAAGCATGATACTAAACAGTGTAAAGGGAAAAGAAAATGTACATGCCCTTTAACCATTTGCCGCCCGCCCTATGGCCGAATGGCGGCCAGCAATTGTCATCAGCGTTCCGTGTTTTAGTTTGGGTACAATGTTGTATGACCGCGCAATTGTCATTCAAAGTGTGAGAGCGCTGAAACCTGAAAACTGGCCTGGGCAGGAAGGTGTAAAATTGCCCGGTATTGAATTGGTTAAATGAGACCGCTTTGGCCTGGACATCTCTGGTTTGGAGAGGGTTAATCAGAAATCAGAACTTTAACTATGTTTTGAATTCAACAAGCCGGACTTGTTTCCAGAACACGGTGTACATACACGGCCCATTGAAATGAGTGTGATTCAGGTGAGTGAACATTTGGCAGGCCAAGCTGACCTTCATAGCTCCCTGTGCCTCTCCCCACCATTTGTCAGTTGTGTTTAATCAGTCACCTTTTGATATGTTGGCAGGTTTTGTATCGGCTGCGTCCTGATGTTTGGCTGTGTGATGTGTCTTCGGTTCCTCGGAATAATGCTTAAAGCCGAAATTTTTAGATAAATACCTTTTTGTTTTCAAAAGAGATCCTATCTTAGACCCAGTTGTTTCATCACTTGGTCTGTGTGTTTCTCTATGCATTTCAGGCAGATCATGGTTGATGGGAGAGGGGCCAGCAGAGTGCTTTACATAGCTTCCTGAAAACTTCACAGCCCCCTGCCTCAGTACTCTTCTCGAGAGTCCTCAGTCCTGATGCAAGGAGGGGGCTGGTTCTTGAGAGGAGTTAGGCAAATATCTAAATGCCTTTCTGGGTGGGTATCAGTCTAGATGAGTGAGTGTTCCTAGGCAGAATGCATTTGTATGTGCACTGCCCTAAGTAACACCCATGTGTAATACTGCGCCTCCATGGTTGAATTGAAATCCAATAAATGAAGGTTGGGGAAGAAAGTGCTAGATGACGCTGGACGTCCTCCAGCCAGGAAATGAGGCGGAGCTCTATCTGACTTGCAGCTTCTAATGCACATTGTGTCCAATGACACAGCTGATCACAAAGTAATTACAGTTGCCGGTTATCGGCAGCACTCTCCTTACACTGTCACAGCGTGAGCAAAGTACTGCCAATAACCGGCAAGTGTCACAGAGGACATCTACACTGATAATCAGGGCACTGATTATCAACGCAGCTCCAAAAGTGCCCAGCAGTGCCACCAGTCAGTGCGGCGTCATTAGTGCCTGTTCATCAATTCCCATCAGTGCCGCATATCGGTGCAGCCTCATCGGTGCGCAGCCTCATCGGTGCCGCATATCGATGCACAGCCTCATTGGTGCCGCATATCGATGCACAGCCTCATTGGTGCCGCATATCGGTGCAGCCTCGTCGGTGCCGCATATCGGTGCGCAGCCTCATCACTGACGCAGATCGGTGCGCAGCCTCATCACTGACGCAGATCGGTGCGCAGCCTCGTCGGTGCCGCATATCGGTGCGCAGCCTCGTCGGTGCCGCATATCGGTGCGCAGCCTCGTCGGTGCCGCATATCGGTGCGCAGCCTCGTCGGTGCCGCATATCGGTGCGCAGCCTCGTCGGTGCCGCATATCGGTGCGCAGCCTCGTCGGTGCCGCATATCGGTGCGCAGCCTCGTCGGTGCCGCATATCGGTGCGCAGCCTCGTCGGTGCCGCATATCGGTGCGCAGCCTCGTCGGTGCCGCATATCGGTGCGCAGCCTCGTCGGTGCCGCATATCGGTGCGCAGCCTCGTCGGTGCCGCATATCGGTGCGCAGCCTCGTCGGTGCCGCATATCGGTGCGCAGCCTCGTCGGTGCCGCATATCGGTGCGCAGCCTCGTCGGTGCCGCATATCGGTGCGCAGCCTCATCGGTGCCGCATATCGGTGCGCAGCCTCAGCGGTGCCGCATATCGGTGCGCAGCCTCATCAACGCACATCAGTCAAGGAGAAAATTTACCTGTTTGCAAAATTTTATAATCAAAACAAAGAAAAACTTTTTTTTTTTTTATTTTTTGTTTATAGTGCAAAAAATAAAAAACCCCAGTGGTGATTAAATACCACCAAAGAAAGCTCTATTTGTGTGGGAAAAAATTATAAAAATTGCATATGGGTACAGCGTTGCATGACCGCGCAATTGTCAAAGTGCAACAGCACTGAAAGCTGAAATTGGCCTGGGCAGGAAGTGGGGATAAGTGCCCGGTAGGCGAGGGGTTAAGCAGTATTTACCAGAACCAAAAAAACAACCAAACCGTGCAAGACGGCCAACAATTTGTCATTCTGCTCCGTTGGTGAGGGGAGGTCATCTCAATCTAATTGGCTGTTTTTAAAGATATATTTAAACAGTGTTAAACCCAAAAGACAACATTTATGATATTGCAGCTTACCAATTCTTAGATGTGATGGCTGCATTCGTTTTCTTTTTTTAGTCTTTATTTCCTTTATTTTCATCTGGTGATCCAGTAAGTCTGTTTTTTTTTCTTTTTAACCACCTCCCGTCCTGCTGTTGTATATAAACAGCCGGACAGTGGCAGTGCAGGGTCGGGTGGCAGTTTATGAACGGCCTTCCCGCACCCTGCTTGTGCGCGCTCCCTGGGAGCGCACAGCACCGCCATCCGGTGCCTGCTGTGTCCTCCGGACACAGTGAAACGCCGATCGTCGGACGGGACCTCTTTACGAGGTCCCGATCATGTGATCACTGATTGGCCAATCAGTGATCACATGCAGAGTAGTAAGCAAGATGTCACTTCTGACATCATTGCTTACTGCGTGTGAAATCTGAATGATCACAGAGGTTACATGGTACAGGGCTATTCACAACAGCCTTGTACCCTGTGACATGCTGTGACCAATCACAGCTCACTCAGTAGTTCTCAATGGCTGCAAGAATGCAGACAGAGAGAAAGAGAAATTATTGCTTTTACATCCTCTATTGGGGTGTAAAAGCAATCAGTGTAAAAAAAAAAAAAAAAAATCTTCATCACCCTCCACAAGTAGTACAGTGTCACCATGGTGACACTGTACTGCTAGGGTGACAGTATGTTAAAAAAAGAAAACCCCAAAAAACACATAAATAATATAAAAATGTTTAAAAATTGTAATTTTTGGTTATAAACTAATTTGGCTTATTTTTTTTTTTATTTTTTTTTTTTACTAAAAAGATAACTGAATAAATTTTGGCCAAGATTTATGATGAAATATTATTTATTTGCAAAATTTTATAAGAAAAACACTTTTTTTCAAAATTTTTGGACATTTTCATTTACATAGCAAAAAAAATAAAAATCCCAGTGGTGAATAAGTACCACCAAAATAAAGCTTTATCTGTCTCAACAAAATGGTAAAAAAATTCATATGGGTACAGTGTTGCATGACCGCGCAGTTGTCATTCAAAATGTGATAGCACTGAAAGCTGAAAATTGCCCTGGACAGGAAGGGGGTAAAAGTGTCCGGACAGGAAGTGGCTAAAAACAACAGGCTGTCCTGCAGATGTAGCAGTTAGAGGGTTGAGACAAGCCATTTACCATTGGTTTGGCTGAAGTTGGGGTTTAATACATAAACTAGTGACCACATAAAAGTTGCTTTTGCCTTGGAAGTGTGGTCACTAATGCTAAAGAGCCCCTGTTTCTGCAAAGCCCCTTCATCTGTATCCAGTAGCCGGCACGGAGTCGCTTTGGAATCAGTATGCTGGGAAGAGCGGGTATAATGGAGCGAATGCGATTAGAAACACATCATTTAGCTTTTAGGATGTTTACACGCTATGATTGAGCAGAGTGCCAGTGTTAATTGGATGCGTTTGGCGGTTTGGTCACATGATCTTACAGTGTGTGCATTTTGTAAACGGCGATCTCTTTCCCTGTATCTATTGCAGTGTCATCATTTTTCTTTTTGATTTTGTGGCTTGTCATGCTGCATTATCCTGCTCGTCATAAATAGTGTATCAGCCCATATAATGTATACAGGACGTAATGTGTGTGTATTGTCCAGGGACTACACTGGGGTCCCAATCTATCCCTCCTAACCCTCTTGTATTGAACTGTATTGTTGCTGTATTGTCTCCCGTTATCTACTTATCCCGCATGACAATCTACTTGTCCAGAGAAAAAAAAAAATCTATTTTCTCCAAAACTGTCTTTAAATCTGATTTGCGTTCGGAATGTCTGGGACTTTTAGAATCAAAAGGGGCTCTATGGCGACTTAAACGTTTAATTTTTTTTAACATTGCGCTGTATTAATATTATTATACAGGATTTATATAGCGCCAACAGTTTGCTCAGCGCTTTACAATATAATGGGAGACAATACAGCAACAATATAGTTCAATACAAGAGGGTTAGGAGGGCCCTGATCCTGGGAGCTTACAATCTAGGAGGGAGGGGCTAGTGGTACAAAAGGTAGTAACTGTGGGGGATGGACTGGTTGGAAGAGTAGAAGATTCCATTATTAGCTGAGGGCAGGATAGGCTTCCCTGAAGAGATAGGTTTTCAGAGATCGCCTAATCGTGAGCAGAGTAGGCGATAGTCTGATACATTGGGGTAGAGAGTTCCAGAGGATGGAGGAAGCTCTGGAGAAGTCCTAGAGACAAGCATGGGAGGAGGAGACAAGGGAGCTAGAGAGCAGGAGGTCATGGGAGGAGCAGAGAGGATGGTTTGGGTGATATTTGGAGACAAGATCGGTGATGTAATTTGGGGCCGAGTTATAAATGGTTTTATATGTGATTGTTAATGTTTTGAATTTTATCCGTTGGGCAATGGGAAGCCAGTGGAGGGATTGGCAGAGAGGGGTGGAGGACACTGAATGGAAGCCAGTGGAGGGATTGGCAGAGAGGGGTGGAGGACACTGAATGGAAGCCAGTGGAGGGATTGGCAGAGAGGGGTGGAGGACACTGAATGGAAGCCAGTGGAGGGATTGGCAGAGAGGGGTGGAGGCCAGTGGAGGGATTGGCAGAGAGGGGTGGAGGCCAGTGGAGGGATTGGCAGAGAGGGGTGGAGGCCAGTGGAGGGATTGGCAGAGAGGGGTGGAGGCCAGTGGAGGGATTGGCAGAGAGGGGGGGCAGATACGGAACGGTTAGTAAAGTGGATGAGTCTGGCAGCAGCATTCATGATAGACTGAAGAGGGGATAGCCTGCGATGAGGTCGGCCAATGAGGAGGGAGTTACAATAGTCAAGGCGAGAGATAACCAGGGAGGGAATAAGTTGCTTAGTGATTTCCGAGGTTAGGAACGGCGTATCTTGGAGATGTTACGGAGGTGAAGTCTACAAGATTTATACAGCGATTGGATTGGATATCTCCTCCTCCCCTCCCTGCATATCTCCCGCACTGCAATGTAAAATAAAAAGCACACCAACCTTGCGCATTACCTCAATACAAAACTGATTTTATGAACATGAGATATATATACTCACAAACAAAGCAGTAAAACAAGCGTATAAGATCCTGAAAGGAACATTGAAGTGCAAGACCAATGCGAGGCACATCAAGGGGGGAGACTGTAAGTTCCTCTGACGCATATCGAATGGGGTCCCTTCTTCCTACAGAGCTCCAAGGAAGAAGGGGCCCCCTTCGAAACGCGTCAGTGAACTTTGGCACCGTGGTGGACTTTGTGAAGGGAATCGGGCGGCAGCAGTGCCATCCAAATGCTTTCACTTTACAGGGGAGCTCTGCTGCTTGACTACAGCAGGGCTAACATGTGTTGGGCGATACAAATTCAACACCCCTGTGTAAGTTTTATATATTTATTGCCCTCTTATCACTTACAATAGTTTGTGTCGCCAGCCTTTCAGAATGTGTTCCAGCATCCATTTATATGCATTCCAAAGCTGGCAGGTGTGCATGGAAAACCGGGATATGCTGTATATCCACTTGAAGACCCACTAACGTACATATACATTACGGGTTTCAATTGGGATATCGGAATGATGCCTGCAGTTGCATCGTCCCAATATCGTTTCTTTTTGCCGGCGGCCGGCTTTTTTGTAAAAGGCATCCAAGCAGCTAATTAATTGCTTGCTTGATTTTACAGGTGGCAGGAGGGGTTGCACGCCCCCCCCCCCGTTCCCCTCCAGCTGCCCACCGGTGCCTCTGTGGGAACTCCATCCCACCTGAGAACCAGGTACTGAGGCTGGCGATTTCACAAGCTTACCATAGAGCCCTTGGAGGACAGGAAGGTCTTCGGTGAGCTATGTGGTATATGAAGCTGGAAGCGACGAGTGCTGTTGTAACCTTGTTTCCCCGGAAGTAAACGGCGCCATTTTTAAATCTGGAGAGTAATTGATCATCAATCATGATGTGATCAGATCCTTTTAGGGAAGAGAAGAGGTCTGGGGTCTAATCCCCACATCTTTCCATAAAGAGTACCTGTCACTGCCTATTGCTGTCACAAGTGATGTTGACATTCCTTGTGAAAGTAATACAAATTATTAAGAGAAAAAAAAAAAAGAATGTAAAACAGAGTGTAAAAAAATAAAATTTAAAATGCCCTCATTCTCGCGTGCAAAGACGAACACACACGGTTCCACACTCCTACATAAACAGTGATTGCACCACACCTGGGAGGTATTGCCATGAATGCAAGAGCAATAATTCTAGCACCAGACTACCTCTGTAATTCTAAACTGCTAACCTGTAAAGGCTTATAAATTGTTATAAAATGGAGATTTGTAAATACTTCATTTTGCTCACCCGTGCAGACCTGTAGCAGTATTTCTGCTATAGAGTGGATGGGAAGCGGTTAAGTGGATATTATCTGCTTAGTGACCGTCTGCCCGCAATATACTGTGAATGGCGGGCTGCTGTAGGCAAAGCGACATACACGTGCGTCACTGCCTGCTCTGGATTTCGTGATTTTTTGTGATTGTGCACAGTGGGAGCCTGTTGTAAATCACTAACATTGGGCGGCCAGTGGGAAGAATGCGACCGCTTCCATTGGGCGGCCAGCGGGAAGAATGCCACCGCTTCCATTGGGCGGCCAGTGGGAAGAATGCGACCGCTTCCATTGGGCGGCCAGCGGGAAGAATGCCACCGCTTCCATTGGGCGGCCAGTGGAAAGAATGCCACCGCTTCCATTGGGCGGCCAGCGGGAAGAATGCCACCGCTTCTATTGGGCGGCCAGCGGGAAGAATGCCACCGCTTCTATTGGGCGGCCAGCGGGAAGAATGCCACCGCTTCTATTGGGCGGCCAGCGGGAAGAATGCCACCGCTTCTATTGGGCGGCCAGCGGGAAGAATGCCACCGCTTCTATTGGGCGGCCAGCGGGAAGAATGCCACCGCTTCTATTGGGCGGCCAGCGGGAAGAATGCAGCAGCTTCCATTGGGCGGCCAGCGGGAAGAATGCGACCGCTTCCATTGGGCGGCCAGTGGGAATTTCTGACACATGTCTTATTCCTTGCTCTAGTTGAGATCTTTCTCCTGAGATCAGCCCCCACCCCCACTGCCATAATCTTCCAGTGTGACAGGGGTTAATAGAATCAAGGGACCTGCCATATGCACTCATCAAGAGTGCCAACTATGGCTGCTTTTTCCACCCCCCTCTCCTGCAATCATAGAAGTTGTACTACAGGTTATATGAATGAAATGTGATCGATGAATGGATAACAGGTGGATGAATGAAAGGTTAGCCTCCTCCATCCATAGATCCCATTTAATTCATACAACCTGTAGCACAACTTCTTTGAATCGAGGAGGGGGCGGAAAGGTTGAGCTTAGTTGTTTCTCTTGGTGAATGCATATGGTAGGTTAACCAACGCTGCGCTGGAAGATTAACAGAGTCAAGGGAACCTGCCATATGCACTCAAGAGTGCTGGATATTTCTGCCCTTCTCCTTCATTCATAACCATGCTACAGCATCTATGAATACAACATGGTTTGTGAATGGAGGAAGTGGACTTTTTTATTCATTCGCCCGTCCTCCACTCATAGATTGAGTTTCATTCATAGAAGCTATAGTACAGCTTCTGTGAATGGAGGAGGAAAGGACAGCCATAGTTGGACACTCTTGTGGAGTTCATATCACAGGTAACTGACAGGACGCACCGTCAGATTACTAAAGCAGGAGCCATCAGCACATGGGACACATCGCACTGCTAACAACATCTCTTGTGATCATTTATTTTATTTAAACTTTGCTTTTAAGATGGACACCTTACCTTTCATTTATTTCTTTCCTCTTTTTTTAAGTTTTTCAACTATCTCTTTTACCTTAGGCCGTGAAAATCAGCTCGTGGCTTTGATACCGTACAGCGACCAGAGGCTGCGTCCGAGAAGAACGTAAGTCAAGTCAGTTTGTACAAATCAAAAATATCAGTTTGGAGTTTGAAAAAGCTAACGGTGTCATCACTGCTGATGAATGATGTTTATCATTTTCTCCAAATGTAGTTGTAGTCTATTTCTGTAACTTTCAACAACCTTTCACATCAGTCGTAATTTAGAGAAATGTACAATCTATAATTGGGATGAATTTCTGAAAACCATACTGTACTTGATTCCCAATCCCCTGGATTGCACAATTCGCTGCAGATCAGAGAGCATCAGAAAATTGGTGAATGTGTTGATCTCAATTTCTGCTGATCTTTTAGCCCCACCACAGTCCTACAGATGTAGCAATGGGACCAGTTTGGTTGGATGACGATTATCCTACCACAATGTGTTTGAATGAGGATGGAAAACCCAGCCAAATAGACAAAACCCATTACTGGCAGATAGAGTTCCTTGTGGGAATTGAACATAGAACCCCAGAGGTGCAAGGCAAGAGTGATAATTGAAGGCCAGTTTGTATGAAACCGTAAAGGACTGTTCAACTTGTCCAGCTAAGTACACTCCAGGTGCAATAAACCAACTAAATGTGTACAAACTCTTACATTAAAAAAACAGCGACAGCCTGAGTAGAAAAACCTGACCTTTGCCAGCATGCTGCAGAGAAGGATCCTTGCTCTCTGTGTGGTAACAGTAGTTTCTCTACTGTGTCAGTGCCAGAAGTCCCTTGTCATCTGTTCCAATCCCAACCAGGACACAGTCTGCATGACGTTTGCATGTTCTCCTTGTGCTTGCATGGCTTTTCTGCGGGTACACTGTTTTTCTCCTTGTCAGAGTCTCCTTTGGTACCTTGGCTTCCTACATGTGCATTTGTCAATTTCTTTTGGGAACTGCAGTTTTCTTGTATAGATTTACTCTCTCTTATTTTCCTCCTTGTGTTTTGTGTCGGTTTCCTCCAGGTACCCTGGTTACCTCCTTGCGCTTGCATGGTTTCCTTCCTGTGCATGCATGAATTTCCTCTGGGTTATCCAGTTTCTTTGCATGGATTTCATCCCTGTGTTTACATGGGTTTTCTCCAGAGAACCTGGCTTCCTCCCTGTGCTTGCATGGGTTTCCTTCAGGTACCTTGGCTTCCTCCTTATGCTTGTGTGGGTTTCCTCTCGGAACCCTGGATTCTACCTGTGCCTGCATGGATTTTTGCTGGGTTATCCAGTTTTTTGCATGGATTTCATCCCTGGCTTCCTCCCTGTGCTTGCATGGGTTTCCTTCAGGTACCTTGGCTTCCTCCTTATGCTTGTGTGTTTCCTCTCGGAACCCTGGATTCTACCTGTGCCTGCATGGATTTTCGCTGGGTTATCCAGTTTCCTTGCATGGATTTATTCTTGGCTTCATCCCTGTTCTTACATGGGTTTCCTCCGGAGAGCTGGCTTCCTCCCTGTGCTTGCATGGGTTTTCTCCAGGTACCTTGGATTCCTCCTTATGCTTGTGTGGGTTTCCTCTCGGAACCCTGGATTTCTCCCTTTGCTTGCAAGGATTTTCTCTGGGTTATCTGGGTTCCTTGCATGGATTTCATCCCTGTTTTGCTCCTTCTGCTTGCTTTTGGCTTCCTCTGGGTACTCTGGTTTCCTCCCTGTGCTTGCATGGGTTTCCTCCTGGTACCCTGGCTTCCTTTCTGTGTTCCCTAGCTTCCTCACTGTTTTGCATGGGTTTCCTCCAAGTACCTTGGTTTTCTCCCTTTGCTTACATAGATTTCCTCTGGGTTATCCGGGTTCCTTGCATGCATTTCATCCCTTTTTTTGTTTTTTTTGTTTCTCCTTTTTGTGCTTGTGTGAATTTCCTCTGGGTTATTCAGTTTCCTTCATGGATTTCATCCCTGGTTTTCTCCTTGTGCTTGCTTTGATTTCCTCCAGGTACCCTGTTTTCCTCCCTGTGCTTGCATGGATTTCCTCTGAGTTATCCAGGTTATCCTTGCATGGATTTCAACCCTGGTTTTCTCCATTGTGCTTGCTTTTGTTTCCTGGTTTCCTCCATGTTTTGTGTGTGTTTCCTCCAAGGTACCTTGCTTTTCCTCCTGTGCTTGCATGGATTTACTTCTACTTATCTGGGTTCCTTGCATAAATTTCATCCCTGTGCTTGCTTTTGGCTTCCTCTGGGTTCTCTGGTTTCCTCGCTCTGCTTGCATGAGTTTCCTCTGGGTTATCCGGGTTCCACGATTACATTTTATCCCTAGTTCTCTCCTTTTTTGCTTGTGTGAATTCCCTCCGGGTATCCTGGGGTCTTCCCTGTGCTTCTATGGGTTTTCTCCGGGTATCCTGGTTTCTTCCCCGTGCTTGTATGGGTTTTCTCCGGGTATCCTGGTTTCTTCCCCGCGCGTGTGTATTTGCTATGGACACCCCAGTTTCCTGCCTTTTTTGCTTCTTTGTATTTCCTCCTGGTACTCCCAGTTTCCTTAAACATGTTGGTAGGTTAATTGGATCCTGTCTAAATTGGATGTAGATGTGTAAAGGACCTTAGACTGTAATCTCATCGAGGACAGAGACTGATATTAATGTACAGTATGTAAAGTCTTGCATAAATTGCCAGTGATCTAAAAATACCTATAATTAAAAATAAATGTATTTATTACATGTACTTCTATAGCGCCATCAATTTACGCAGCTCTTTTTATTTATTTATTTATATATATATATATATATTTTAATACATTCACATCAGTCCCTGCTCTCAAGGAGCGTACAGTTTAAGGTCCTTAACCCACATTCATGGGCCAATTCAGGGCTAATTTAGACAGGAGCCAATTAACCTACCAGCATTTTGAGTGTTGGCTGAAACTGGAGTACCCAAGGGAAAGCCGTGCAGGGAGAACATGCAAACTCCAAGCAGGTAGTGCCATGGTTTGTATTTGAACCAATGACCCTGCTGCTACCTGTTGGAAGTGCTAACCACGTAGCCATGAATATTGCAGAGATTTAGTACTTCTTTTTTTCCTTTTTTTTTTTTTTTTTTTTTTTTTTTTTTTAAGGTCCAGGCATACACATTTAGGGAAAAAGAGACTACCTAGCAATACTAATTGTAGAAATGCTTGGTGGTTTCTGGTCTGTCCCAATCAGTTTGTGTTTCTGCTTTCTTGTGTCACTGCACCCCGTGCTTTTCATAAGAAACATCTTCTACAGGAAATGCAGCTTTGTGGTTATCTACAAGTGAGTAAAAGATAACTTCTGCACTAACTAATTTTGGCTGTTTTAAACATGTCAGCAATTTAAAGCCCAACCCTGGCCACAATAAGCTTTTAAAACACATTTAAAAGAGTAACTAAGGGACTAAATTGGGGTCCAAATCTACATGTCACTCATGACAATCTACTTGTCCTGATTAAAAAAAAAAAAAAAAGGAAGGGTTGATGTTTTTATTAGACAGAGGTGCTTTTAGCAATATCCGGGCTTTCAAAAATGAATGGGGCTTTATAGCGACTTCAATGTTTTCAATCACTTGCCCTCCACTCTATAGCAGATGTACTGCTACAGGGCGGCATGGCTGCGCAAAAGTCATGTATGTAAATTTTTGGGTAGGGGGGCGCGCGCGTGCCGCTATTGACTTCTCGGTGATCGTCTGCAAAACTGACAGAGAGACCTGTGTGTAAACCGTACAGGTTTCTCTCCTGTCAGCATGGATATGCTGCTTTGTTTCTTTCTGCACAGCAGAGAGATACAAAGCAGCATGTAAAAAACATGCAGCATTATTTTCGCATAGGATTACTATTCACAGGAGTTTTTGCATTAATCAATGGGAGGTGTTTTTGCCTCTGAAGTCGATGGGAGGTGATTATGCATTGAAATCAGTGGATGTGTTTTTGCATTGAAGTCAACGGGAGGCAGTTGTGGAGAGAGGCAGCGAAATCGCACCTGTGCTGAAATCACACAAAAACCACAATGAAATTGCGATTTCAGTAAACATATGTGAGAACCCAGGCTAAAGAAACTGCTTGTCCATAATTAAAAAAAACAAAAAAACAAACCCACCTGCCCAGCGCCTGGAACTCCATGTCCTGGGCGTCGGTCAATATGATTTTGTGCATCCCTGTTTTAGCTGCTGGCTTTTAACAAAAAGACACTTACCAGTCCAGGATACCAGTGCTGTCTTTACTGGAGCCAATCCTTTGCCGGGTTTTGAATCCCCAGCACCCGCATCCTGGATGTGGGAGCTGGCTGTGAGTTCCAGCTGTGTCAGAACCAGAAGTATCACAATCAAATAGATGAGCTTATGAAGTCAGTAAAAGCAACCTAGCACAAGAATAAAAAATGTATGCAGTATCTACAGTAATGCAAATTTTTTTTTTTTTTAATTTTTGGAAGACCATATCGCCAAAGAGAGAGCCTTGTTAACCATTTGCCACCCGCCCTATGGCCGAATGGCGGGCGGCAAATGTCATCAGCATTCCAGGTGGACGCCATATGGCGTCCTCCCGCACATGCGCAGATTGCGCTCCTGCAGAGCGGCGCAGCGGCGCGATCTGTCACCGGCCGTGTACCTCTGACACGGCCGATGACAGATCTGAGTATCGGCCACGTTGCTGGTACCATGTGACCTGCTGTGGCCAATCACAGCAGGTCACATGACCGTTGTATACAATGGATGGCTTCATTCATGCCATCCATTGTATACTACTGCCTAGTTGTGAATGGTCACAGCTAATCACATGCACATGATTAGCTGTGGCCAAATCACAGCTAAGCACAAAAGAAAAAAAAAAAAAAAAAAACCCTGAATGAATCGATGTCATTCAGGTAAATGCTTGCTTATAGCAAAGTAATTCTTTGCTATAAGCAAATTGTGTAAAATAAAAAAAAAAAAATGATCACTTCCCCAAAGTAGTACAATGTTACTATGGTAACATTGTACTACTTTGGTCATAGTGAAATATGAAAAAAAAAATCTTAAAAAAAAGAAGAAAAATTTAATAAAAAATAAAAAAATATATAATTTTTTTTTTCATACTGTCACCAGTCAGTGTCCCTGATCACCGCCATGCCAGTTATATGATGACGCTGTACTGCACTGGTGACAATATGTAAAAAAAAAATAGTGACACCAATTTTTTTAATTTTTTCATTTTCCGAAAAATTATGACAAAAAAAATACAACTTCAAAAAACTCGCCATGCCTCTTATGAAGTACGTTGGACTGTCTACTTTGCAAAAAGGGGTCATTTGGGGGATATCTGTACTGTTCTGACATTCTTGGACCTCAAGAAATTAGATTGGCTGTCAGTACTTCAGGATTGATCAATATTCAGATCTATACCATAGTTTGGGAACTCTATAACTTTCCTACAAACTAAATAATACATCCTAATTTGGGTTATTTTCACCAAAGACATGTAGCAGAATACATCTCGGCCTAAATTTCTGAAGAACAATTATTTATTTGTAAACTTTTATAAGAGAAACAAAGAAAAACATTTTTTTTTTTTTTTTTAATTTTTGGTCTTTTTTTGTTAATTTAGCAAAAAATAAAAACCCCAGCGATGATTAAATACCGCCAAAAGAAAGCTCTAGTTGTGTGAAGAAAATGATAAAATTTTAGTTTGGGTACAATGTTGTATGACCGCGCAATTGTCATTCAAAGTGTGAGAGCGCTGAAAACTGGCCTGGGCAGGAAGGTGTAAAATTGCCCGGTATTGAATTGGTTAAAAATGTATTTTTTTTTTATTACTTTTATCTGTAAATTATTATAATTAATGATAGTTATTTTGGATGAGAATAGAAATGTCGATGAGGAAGAAGGGGAAGGAATAAAGGGGGAAGTTATGGATATGGACTATAAGAACATAAAAATAGTAGAAAGGAATTAAATGTCTAGGTGCTAATTTATCTACTTTGTTATATATCTTTTATTTCTGTGTTTTTTTTGAGTTGTGCTCAGATCTCTAGGTTATGGTTCTGTGAATTATTTTATCCCTATTAATGTTCATTCCTGTAACTTTAGCAATGTTTTTTTTTTTTCTCACAACAGAAAACTCTATGTGACGGTTTCCATCGTTGTATGTTTACTGCTTTCTGGCCTGGCAGTGTTTTTCCTTTTCCCACGTTCCATCGACATTGAGTACGTTGGTGTTAAGGCAGTCTATGTGGCTTACCAAGAATCCACTAATACTGTGTTTCTCAACATCACAGTAAGTCAGCTATGGGTTTTAAAGTAAATCTTTGCTATGCGGCTTTATCCATGCCAGATCCTGATAAAATCTTCCAAAATGTATGGGAATGTAAACTGTGTATTGAAATGCTGGAAGGCTCTGGATAGGGTTTGGGTTTCACTGGTGGTGGGAGGGACAGTGTTGTGGAGTGTGTTAGGGGACAGAGACTTGGCAGTCCTATAAGGGATGAAGTTTCTGGAGGGGGCTAGATTTTCTCCAGAAAGCTGGAGGCTTTGCAGGGGTTAGCAGGCACTATGGGACACTGTTGGAAATTGGGGCACAATAAGAAGCTAGAGGCTCTGCATCAGGCTGGGGGGCACTGGAGACTCTGCAGGAAGCTAGGAGGCACTGGAAGCTCTTCAGCAGGCTAGGAGGCACTGTGGGACAAGTTTAGAGGTTGGAGCACATTAGAGAGATGAAGGTTCTACAGCAAACTGGGCACTGAGGGGGCCGAGGGCTCTCAGGAGGCCAAGGGACACTTGTCGTGGGGTTGCAAGGTACTGCAGGCAGTTTTGGGGAGGTTGGGGTCGCTGTGAAAGCTGGGAGGCTCGGGAGGAGGGAGGCCGCAACCCAGCACTGGGCCACAGCCCAGTGGTTGAGGACCATTGATCTACGCCATTACTAAATTTTCCCTTTTTTTTTTAATACATTTTTTTAGAATACACTGAATATAACCAACAACAATTTCTACCCGGTAGAAGTTGACAATGTTACCGGTCAGGTTCAGTACTATAAAACGGTTATTGGGAAGTCGAAATTAAACAACGTGACGAAGATCGGACCGCTGGATACAAAACAAGTAAGCCACACAGCTTGTATCTTACGATGCTTAGTGAAGAATCTGTTCTGGAGAATTGTTCTTTACTTCTTCTTTCTAACTCCTACTTCTAGATTGACTACATGGTGCCGACCAAAATAGGAAAGGAATTTGACTACATGTAGTAAGTATTCATTTTCTTGCCCTACCGCTTCTCTGCTTATGCTAGGGTTGGATATACGTAAAATAAAATTCTCGCAGATTCTGTCATCCTACTTAACATCCAAGAACCATACATTTATGTTTAAATACACGTATTAACCTCTCCAGTGATACCGTATATAAATGTGAAGCAAATCCTTTTATTCCTTGCTTTCCAGCTTCTCTGCTCCTCCTTAGACAAAAGCCCAATTTGTGAGCATTTCTAACATTGAGCTCATTTGCCACCACACCTTGTTCATTGAGCGGGAGGCACTGTGGCACACTATTGGAAGCAGGTTCATTAGTTCACCTTCTCTGTTTCTTTGATGACTAGGATGCAGGTGGCCAGGGTGTACAGTGTCATTCGTTGTTATGGTGCAGACAGCCCAGCTGCTTGCATCTTAGCAACAGTGACACTGTGTAGCTCATCTGCCTGCATTCTAGAAACGGGTGACATTGTGTGGCCCTGCCTTCTAGCAACCAATAAAAAGATAGAGGGGGTGGAAGAGGGGAACTGACACACCCCTCCCTCTGCAACCCTAGTGATGATATTTGACCTAGTGAGAAACATCTGGTTCTTAAGACCAGTCATATCAATCACAGCCATTTAAACATTTTGTCCTCTTAGATAGATGCATGATCAGACGGGTTGGGGGAGAAGGGCATTACTAGTATAAAAAAAATAAAAATTCCATTCTATATACCGCCATTTGTAGACGCTATATCTTTCACGTAAACCAATTAGTATAAATTTATTGGGGTTTTTTTTTAGCAGACATGTAGCAGAATACATTTTGGCCTAAATTATGAAGACATTTTATTTTTTTATTGAATGTTTTATAGTAAAAAGTAAAATATATATATATATATATATATATATATATATATATATATATATATATATACAGTGGGGATCGGAAGTTTGGGCACCCCAGCTAAAAATTTGTATTAATGTGCATAAAGAAGCCAAGGAAAGATGGAAAAATCTCCAAAAGGCATCAAATTACAGATTAGACATTCTTATAATATGTCAACAAAAGTTAGATTTTATTTCCATCATTTACACTTTCAAAATAACAGAAAACAAAAAAATGGCGTCTGCATAAGTTTGAGCACCCTGCAGAATTTATAGCATGCACTGCCCCCTTTGCAAAGCTGAGACCTGCCAGTGTCATGGATTGTTCTCAATCATCGTCTGGGAGGACCAGGTGATTTCAAGCTCAAAGGTTTTAAATGCCCAGACTCATCTGACCTTGCCCCAACAATCAGCACCATGGGTTCTTCTAAGCAGTTGTCTAGAAAACTGAAACTGAAAATAGTTGACGCTCACAAAGCTGGAGAAGGCTATAAGAAGATAGCAAAGCGTTTTCAGATGTCAATATCCTCTGTTCGGAATGTAATTAAGAAATGGCAGTCATCAGGAACAGTGGAGGTTAAAGCAAGATCTGGAAGACCAAGAAAAATATCAGACAGAACAGCTCGCAGGATTGTGAGAAAAACAATTCAAAACCCACGTTTGACTGCACGATCCCTCCAGAAAGATCTGGCAGACACTGGAGTTGTGGTACACTATTCCACTATAAAGAGATACTTGTACATTCTTTTTTTTCTTTTTTTTTCAAAATTGTTGTTTTTTGTTTATCGCGCAAAAAATAAAAACAGCAGAGGTGACCAAATACCATCAAAAGAAAGCTCTATTTGTGGGAATAAAATGACATAAATTAAAATTGGATGCAGCGTTGCATGACCGCACAATTGTCAGTTAAATTAACGCAGTGCTGTATCGCAAAAAAATGACCTGGTCAGGAAGGGGGGTAAATCCTGTTGAGGACAAGGGGTTAACACTGCACTGTTTATCTCCACCTCACCTCCCTGCCTGTCTTCAGAACCGCAATTGGGGACTAGCAGGGAGGGGGAGACCCTGCAGTGTGATGAGCACTCATTGGTGCTCCTCAGGCAATGGAAGTGTTGGGCTCTTTTAACGCTCATCCGCTTAGTGAATAGATGAGGCGCCGGCCCCAATGAGGGGAAAAAAAAAAACTTTATTCCTTCAGGTTACCCTCACACTTGGAAGCACTTGAGTGCTCAATACTAGCGCCTGCTGGGCAGCCAAATGAAGCTCCAGTATCCGCTCCGTTAGGCCCCGTTTACACCTGGGCATTTTGCGGAATCACTCTGATTCTGCCGGCAATCTCAAAACGCAGTACAATTGCAAAATGCAGGGTGTCCTCTTGTTAGATGCATGATCAGACGGGTTGGGGGAGAAGGGCATGTTGTTGACCATGCTATCTCAGCCATTACACAGCTTTAAAAGACGGGACAAAGTGCTGCATACTCTTTATTGTCTGGGGGACGGGAACAACATTAAATTCATCCAAATCTGTATAACTGTAAGACCTGTGTGGGGGTTCTGTAAACTTCAAGGCTGTTGCTTTTCTGAGCTCACTGGGCTTATGTTATATGGCCAGATTTTTGCTACGCATGACGCTATGGCTTCTGGGCCTCTGGACCTCATCTGCAGAGGGAAGACGAATTACTTGTTTTTGCTGCCAAAAGTTATGGTGGATTAGCAATGCTCATTATCAGGGAGAACTGGCCTGAGCGCTCTCACCATCCTGGCCGGGTTTATTAATGCATTTTGTATTTCTTGTTACATACTTGTTGAAACTTGACTTTTTTTTGGTCCATTGCACAATGCATTTCATTTATAGAAGAATTCTTTCTCGCTTCACAGCACCTACTGCACCCTGCCAAGCATCAAAGTTCACAACATAGTGGTGAATATGCAGTAAGTATCTCTCCAGCATGCTCGCTGTCTTGCTTGCTTATCTCTTGTTCTCTATTGCTCGCCCCCCCCCTCTCGTTCTCTGTTGCTCGCCCCCCCTCTCGTTCTCTGTTGCTCGCCCCTCTCTTGCTCTATGTTGCTCGCCCCTCCCTTGCTCTATGTTGCTCGCCCCTCCCTTGCTCTATGTTGCTCGCCCCTCTCTTGCTCTATGTTGCTTGCCCCTCTCTTGCTCTATGTTGCTCGCCCCTCTCTTGCTGTATGTTGCTCGCCCCTCTCTCGCTCTATGTTGCTCGCCCCTCTCTCGTTCTCTGTTGCTCGCCCCCCCCTCTCGTTCTCTGTTGCTCGCCCCCCCCTCTCGTTCCCTGTTGCTCGCCCCCCCTCTCGTTCTCTGTTGCTCGCCCCCCCTCTCGTTCTCTGTTGCTCGCCCCCCCTCTCGTTCTCTGTTGCTCGCCCCCCCTCTCGTTCTCTGTTGCTCGCCCCCCCTCTCGTTCTCTGTTGCTCGCCCCCCTTCTCGTTCTCTGTTGCTCGCCCCCCTTCTCGTTCTCTGTTGCTCACCCCCCCTCTCGTTCTCTGTTGCTCGCTCCCCCCTCGTTCTCTGTTGCTCGTCCCCCCCCTCGTTCTCTGTTGCTCGTCCCCCCCCTCTCGTTCTCTGTTGCTCGCCGCCCCTCTCGTTCTCTGTTGCTCGCCCCCCCTCTCGTTCTCTGTTGCTCGCCCCCCCTCTCGTTCTCTGTTGCTCGCCCCCCCTCTCGTTCTCTGTTGCTCGCCCCCCCTCTCGTTCTCTGTTGCTCGCCCCCCCTCTCGTTCTCTGTTGCTCGCCCCCCCTCTCGTTCTCTGTTGCTCGCCCCCCCTCTCGTTCTCTGTTGCTCGCCCCCCCTCTCGTTCTCTGTTGCTCGCCCCCCCCCCCTCGCTCTCTGTTGCTCGCCCCCCCCCCCTCGCACTCTGTTGCCCCCCCCCTCGCACTCTGTTGCTCGCCGCCCCCCTCGCACTCTGTTGCTCGCCGCCCCCCTCGCTCTCTGTTGCTCGCCGCCCCTCTCGCTCTCTGTTGCTCGCCCCCCCCTCGCACTCTGTTGCCCCCCCCCTCGCACTCTGTTGCTCGCCGCCCCCCTCGCACTCTGTTGCTCGCCGCCCCCCTCGCTCTCTGTTGCTCGCCGCCCCTCTCGCTCTCTGTTGCTCGCCGCCCCTCTCGCTCTCTGTTGCTCGCCGCCCCTCTCGCTCTCTGTTGCTCGCCGCCCCTCTCGCTCTCTGTTGCTCGCCGCGCCTCTCGCTCTCTGTTGCTCGCCGCCCCCCTCGCTCTCTGTTGCTCGCCGCGCCCCTCGCTCTCTGTTGCTCGCCGCCCCCCTCGCTCTCTGTTGCTCGCCGCCCCCCTCGCTCTCTGTTGCTCGCCGCCCCCCTCGCTCTCTGTTGCTCGCCGCCCCCCTCGCTCTCTGTTGCTCGCCGCCCCCCTCGCTCTCTGTTGCTCGCCCCACTTCTGGCTCTCTGTTGCTCGCCCCTCTCTTATAGTGTATGTGTTGGCCAGTAAGAAGGTCACCTTAACAGTTAACATTAACAGTCAGCTTATCATGTGTTTCTATATGTAGAACCAAGACTGTCTCTTAATTAGCCGCTTATACAAGAACACACAGACCCTAACTCATTAAAGCACATGTATTTGCTTGTTGTGGTTTCTATGGGCTAGGATTTGTGTGCTTGTGTCCAAGGAGGTTGTTTTGCCAACTCTGAAACATGCGACTGGCTAATATTTTCTTTGGACAGGCCGCCCCAAAACCTAATGCGTTATAAGGTCAAAAGTAAGTGGACATCCCTCTAAACTACTGAGTTCAAGTGTTCCCATTGTAGGGTACTGTTCATGATATAGCAGACATTTTAGACCATTGTGCACTTCCAACCTAATGGTAATGCTTTGGTGAAGACCTTTTTCTGCTCCAGCATGACCGAGCCCCTGTGTACAATGCCAGCTCCATAAAGACACGTTTTGATGAATTTGGTGTGGAGGAACTCAAGTGTCCTTCACAAAGCCCCCAAGGTCAACCCTACTTGAACACCTTTGAGATGAAATGAAATGCCGATTGTGAGCCACGTCTTCTCATCCCGCATGGGTACAAATTCCAGCAGATACACTCCAAGATCTTGTAGAAAGCCTTCCCAGAAAATGTAAGGCTCTCTAAGAAGCTGATAACGGTCTGATGGTCAGGTCTCCACCAACTTTTGACTTTACAGTGTACGTGTTATTTCAGAGGATATAATTACTGCCCTTCTCTGGGTCAGCTGCAGAGAGAAACTCTGATTTGTCTGAGGGGTGAACTTCTATTTCCCAAGTCATTTTCTAGGATACACTATGAAACGTAGAGCTTCTGCCATCGGGACAGGAAACATGTTACCCCTGCTAAAAAAAAAGGTGGTCTTCAAGGCCACTGCTTCAGGTTTTTAGTGTTTTTTCCTCTGGACAAGATGAGGGGGGCACATGTTTTCCAAGGAACCAAAGGAAGGTCCCACTGGAATTCTTCTTGGGAGAACAGGTTCATAGAACGTGGTTCTGGATAAGGATTGTAGAATTTGTTTAGAAAAGACAATCAGAATTTTTGAATCTTCTAAACATGTTTTTTCATCTTCTACAGAGTGACTGTCACCATTTCCTACTTGGGGCACCCGGAGCAGCTCTCCCAGGAAGTCTACCAATACGTAGACTGTGGGGGCAACGCGACGTACCGCCTCGGCCAGTCGAATCTCCCCATTTTCAAACAGCCGTAAGCTTTTCGAGGCTGCAAAGGAGGGGTTGTGCTAATTTTTGCTTTGCCGTCTCACACAGGATGGCGGGCAGTTCTTTCCGTTGTGAGCACACTGCTTAGGGGAACGGTCTGCGCTGTTATAGTAGGCTCTAACTTAGAAAGAAGGTTTCCATTTACCGAATCGCTAGGCGTGGTTCACCAAATTCAATGTGTAAATACTTCTGTACATAATAAATTAATGTACTGTATATGTCCAAGAATGCAGGTTATGTAATATGTTCTACTCATTGGCTGCTTTAAAGGATCAGCTCATCCATAAAAGTCAGTTTGTTATCATTTTTTTCTCGAGACTTCTGGATTTGGGATCTCGATTTCTATTGATATAGAAAGGGGGGAGAAAAGGCTCCCGGGGAGGTGGGGGTGGGAGAGGATGTTATATCCTTCATACCGGTGTAGGAAGAGATTATTAAAAAAAAAAATGTGGGCACTTCGGCGCCCCAATCACCCATCCTGTTTTTAAGTGGACTGATCCTTTAAATCAGGCCTGGACAACTCAGACTGAGCATATCATTTCGATTAGTGAAAAGCGCACCTCAAAGCGATCAGCGGATAGAGATACCAGCAGCAAAAGTTATGTGCTAATCTTGATTCTCCCTGTATAATCATCTGATCTTGCCGCCACTACCTTTCCACCACCCTCCATGAGCCTCCATATTGGTCAATGAGGCTGAAAGTATATTAATATATTGCTGACCATTTAACGCTTACTTACGGCAGCATGGAAGGTGGGCTTTAACACCCAGCTGTCGCACATATGCATTTATGATGGCATGAGGTTTGTGTGCTGAGACTGGGATCCTAGCACATCAACTGAGCTGTCACTAATAGCTCTCAATCGTGGCTTCAGATCGGAGCTAGTGTGATGGGCTCACAATAATGTGACTGTTGTCAGAGCCAATCACAGCAGCCACACAATGCAGAGGCTATGTCACCTCCTAGACATTAAAGCCCATTTAAAGGCATTGTCATTTTCATCAAGGGCCGCATCAGCATTATGGTTTCTCTCAAAGGGACCAGTTGCATCTGTAAGACTAGATGTCCTGAGCAACCCCCCTCACCATTAGATGTTAAGAGTCCCCCACCCTCCCTTCCAACACAGTTCACCCTCCTTACCTTTTGCTGCTGCTGGGAAGCAGAAAGTGCAGAGTCTGGAGGAGGACCAGGGGGTGCTGCGGCTACACAGAGAGAGGCGCAGGATCCGTAGAAAGAGTTTTGTCCTCTCTGCTGCCAACTGCTAAGACAAGGTGGGGTGGAGACTTGGGGGGTGCTTCAGCTGTAGAAGTGCGAGGGGCACATGAAACAGCCTGGCTGGCCGGATTTGGCCTGTGGGCCTTGCGTTTGACACGTGCGTTTTTAAAGAACTGCAGTTTCCTCATCCATTAAAGGCTGGTGTGAGTGTTGACCTTACTCCCCTACCTTGACAGCACATGGCCCAAGTGCTGCACACTGCACTGGAGGAGATAATATGCCCCCCCATAATTGGAAGCACAAGGTATTTTTCAGTGGCGGCCACAGAAAAAAAGAGGTGGGGGGGGGGGGTGAGCAGTTGAGGCACGAGTATAAAGTTGTGGTTTGGCTATACCAGGTATAGTATTTGTCCTGATTGGACAAGGTGACAGGGCCTCTTAAAATGACCATTGTGACAAAGTGACAGGGCCTCTTAAAATGACCATTGTGACAAAGTGACAGGGCCTCTTATAATGACCATTGTGACAAAGTGACAGGGCCTCTTATAATGACCATTAGTAAGGCTCTGTAGGCAGGTGTGGGTGGTGCTAAATTATACTAAAAGCAAATACAAGACTTCTACTCGCTCAGATTCCAGCTACTATAGATCATTTTGATGTGCACTTTTCACTCTGCTTGTCCAATTGTTTTCCACATCTGCTCAGTCTGAGTTGCCCAGGTTTTTGCCAGGTTCACTTTAACACGTTCCTGCTGCCTGTATATAATAGAGGAAGTCATGCTGTAGCCGGGGCATTATTCAGACCGTTCAGCCAATCCTCTCACTAGGATGACCACCATAGGTTGCACTAAGACCTGGTGAATTAAAGTCGATCGAAACCCAAAAATGTTATATATTGCAGCTTACCAGTCCTTGGATGTGGTAGCTGCATTAGTTTTACGTTTTCAGGTGCGTATTGGTCAAGTACAGAAAATCTGTTGATCTTGCCAGAAATGTGGTGTCCTCGTCACTTCCTGCCAGCTGAAAAAGAACAAATGTCCGTTGGTTTTTTTTGTTTTTTTTTTGTGTGTAAACTACTAATCTCATCAGTCCATCCTGTGGCAGAGGCAGACATGTTTAAAGTCCAGCCTGTGTGACCTCCATGGCTCCCTCTGTAGATACAGTGGAGGAGTGAGCATAGCCACTCAAAATAGGTGTGCTATTCACAGGAACTATTCACAGGATCGCATTAGTGAAAATAAAAGTTAGAAAGCCTGAAAAATCTAATGCAGAAACCACATGAAAGCGGAACTTCACTCTCCCAATCAACATTGGCTATTTTTAATCCTGACACTGCTAGTATTCGTAAATAGTTAGGAAAGTATATCATATTTGCTTGTGTTTTAAACTTTTTTTTTTTTTTTTTACATTTCTTTCGTTACTTCCTAGTTTTCATACATCCCAGCAATCTTCAGAAGGGGAGGGAGGGTTCTCAACTTAGCCTATGCCTGAGCTAAGGGCAGATGGATTCCAGGAAGTAAATGATACATGAATACACGAATCATGTTCTCTTACTCAAGATGGCGATGGCCAGAAATGCCAGGGGGTTGTTTTCAGAATGATTTCTCAGCAAAATAAAGCATAGAGACATGGACGCATGGGGGAGTTTGCTTTGAATACATAAAAATGATTTAAATAGCAATTTTGTGTGGTGCTCAGATGCAGTGCAGTTCCACTTTAACCACTTCCAGTCTGGACACTCCCCCCCCCCCCCCCCCCTCCTGTCCAGCCCAATTTTCAGTGCTATCACATTTTGAATGACAATTGCGCGGTCATGCAACACTGTACACATATGAATTTTTTAGCATTTTTTTTTTTAGACTGATCTAAAACTTTATTTTAGTGGTATTTATTCACCACTGAGATTTTTATTTTTTTTTGCTATATAAATGAAAAAGTCCAAAAATTTTGCAAATAAATAATCTTTCTTCATAAATCTTGGCCAAAATTTATTCAGTTATCTTTTTAGTAAAAAAAAAAAATTAGTTTATAACCAAAAATTATAATTTGTTCAAAACTTTTTTACATTTTTATTCTATTTTTTAATATTTGTTTTTTTTAACACTGTCACCCTAGCAGTACATTGTCACCATAGTGACACTGTACTACTTGTGGGGGGTGATGATTTTTTTTTTTTTTTTTTACACTGATAGCTTTTACACCCATAAAGTCTGTAAAAGCAATAATTTCTCCTTCTCTCTGTCTGCATTCCTGCAGTCTTTGAGAAATACTGTGTGAGCTGTGATTGATCACAGCTTGTCACATGGTACAAGGCTCTTGTGAATGGCCTTGTACCATGTGACCTCTGTGATCATTCACAGATTTCACACTTAGTAAGCAATGATGTCAGAAGTGACATCTTGCTTACTACTCTTCATGTGATCACTGATTGGCCGATCAGTGATCACATGATCGGGACCTCACACAGAGGTCCCGTACAGCGATCGTTGTTCCACTGTGTCCGGAGGACACAGCAGGCACCGGGTCGCAGTGCTGCACGCTCCCAGAGAGTGCGCACAAGCAGGGAGGCCGTTTATAAACGGTCACCCGCCACTGCACTGCTCCTGTCCGGCCATTTATGTACATTGGTCGGATGGGAAGTGGTTAAGGACTTAACTGTAATATATTACATTTTTGGATTTCGATACATTACAGCTAACCAGTCTTTAGATGTGGTTTCTACATTAGGCTTTCTTCCTTTCATTTTCACCAATGTGATCCTGTGAACAGCACATCAGTTCTTGGGTGGCTACGCTCACTCCTCCACTGCATCTATGGAGGGAGCCATGAATGTCACACAGGCTGGACTGCAAACATGTCTGCCCCTGCTCATTCCCAGTACACGATGGATGGAAGAAAAATAAGGACGTTTGTTCTTTCCTTTCAGCTTGCAGGAAGTGACTAGGACACTGCATTTCTTGCAGGATCAAGGGATTTTCTGTACTTGCCGAAAATGCTCCTAAAACAAAAGGAAAGCAAATGCAGCCAGCACCTCTAAGGACTGGTTAGCTGCAACGCATTACATATTTGTCGTTAGAAATCAGCCTATTAAAGTGTATCCAAACCTCAGTGACTTCCTCCGCTGCCCATGGGTGACAGGTACATTTTATTTTTAAATTAGGCTTCCTATACCTCCTTTTTTTTCTTTTTTTTTTTTTTTGTTTTATTTTAGCATGTAATTTAACATTTTTTGTGTTTTTTTTTTCCTTTTGTGATGCATACAGTACTCAGTGCTACAGTCTTTTCATTTTCCTTTGTGCATCATTTGGTGTGTTACAATAAGGATTTTAATAAGTTCTGATGTTGAGCAGATAAAAGTTGTTTTAATGGGAGTTGTTCACATTTTATATACTGTTTTGGTGTGCTTAGCTTGTTTTACAGGGTATTTTTATCTTTTATTGGATTAACCTTTTAAGTTCCTTTTATCCCACAGTGCCTGATGAGTGTAACAGCTGGTGTTTTTGTGAATACTTTCCTTATAAACTAACAGGAGACGGCGCTGTCTTCACTCAAACACCGACTTTTAGGAAGCAGCGGAACATTTGATAGAAACATCGCCATCTTCAGGCGATAATGCAGAACTGATACGATTTATAAATGGGCCAATCAGCACAGCCATTAAAATCAAAATAAACAATAATTTAGTGGTTGCAAGCTAAACACCAAGAAAGTGATTCCACCACACCTTCAATTATATATCAAACACTAGTATAGCACAACCAGGGGCGGACTGACAACTCATGGGGCCCCTGGGCAATAGGGTATCATGGGGCCCCTGTGTCCTTGCCCAAACTCAAAAAAGCCTATGAAAAAGGTACCAGGGGCATCTCATGGGGCCCCCTACTGACCCCGGGCCCTCGGGCAGTGCCCGAATTTCCAAATGGTCAGTCCGCCCTTGAGCACAACCACTAAAGTAAATTATCAAGATACAAAAAACAAATCTGTGTTCACATCTACACTCACCGGCCACTTTTTAGGTAACCTTGCTATTGCCAGGAAAATCTCCCCCACACCATTACACCACCACCATTCGGAGCCATTGATACAAGGCAGGATGGATCCATAAACTATATAATCTCAATCACAAATTATAAATAAAGTGCAAATTTAATCATATAATAAAAATAAAGTCCATAATGCGATCCACAAAAAATAATGGAATAAATGTAGAATATATCCACCACAGTGCTTCTAAAGGGATATTTTTTCTGAAATACGTGCCTCCACCAACTAGTGAATTATAGCCACTCATCTCCAATATATGACTGCTAAATAAATAGTAAGGTCAGCAAACTCTCCACTCAAGGGGGTCATCCTCTGGTGTCTTTAAAATCCTCCTTTCCCCTTCATCATCGGGCTCCAAACATGGAATAAATAGCATGTAAAACAAGAGTCTCCAGTGTTCTCCATTTAAAAAAAAAAAACTTTTATTATTCCCAATAATAAAATTACACTTACAAAATCACACACTTTTCTTCAAAAAAGCAAAAAAGTGCTACGCATAAAAGTTGGCTGACAGCCAAAAGCAAGATGGCTGCGGAGTCTGATCCTGCTGAAGGATTCCCTGCCCTGGGACGTAACACGTAAGGGGGAGCAGAGCCAATCTGATGTCAACCCATGGTCATCTTACTTTCAGCTGACAGCCAACTTGTATCAATTATTTTTTGTGGATAGTATCGTGGACTGTTTTTTTTTAATTATATGATTCATTTTGCACTTCCCCGATAATTTGTGATTGAGATGATATGGTTTATAAATATTTAAACACTGTTTTGTTTTTTGTTTTTTTTGTGTTTTGATAATTTTCCTTGTTGCGCTGCACTGTTGTCTGATAGATAATGCAGAACTACAGTCCTGACACTGAGCTGCATTTTCAGGATATACCAGAGATGCGGCACTATGGAGCCCCCACATCTTTTACCCCAAAGGACATTTCCACTTTTACAGTCAAATTTGAGAAAACCCCACTATATGTTTATTATGTGTTCCCATTCACACAAAAATATAAAAAAATTTCTTATCTTTTTAATTGTTTCTAAGGAGAGGTTATGGCGGATTCTAAGAATTTCTGGACCCTCTCACAGTGTCTTTGACCCCACACAGACTGAGCTATCCCTCATTAACATATACAATGTAGGAGGGGGGTTTCTAAATATTTAACCCCTTGTTAGGACAGTGTTCAAATCTAGTTTAAAGTGGATAATCATGAGCTTACAGTATGAACAGTATTAATTATGTTAATCCTTACTCCACCACCTCCTGATAAACATTCATGTTATACTTACCTTCTCTGTGTAATGGTTTTGCAAAGAGCAGCTCTGTTCCTCTTCTTTTTTTGCTCCCCCACCGGTGGTCCTGGCTCCTTTACCCTGCCGAGTGCCCCCAGTAGCAAACCTATTGCTATGGGGGCACTCAAGCAGGCTCGCTCCTGTGAATGACATTGTCCATTCACACCCAAAATGTGTCTCAGCCCCTCCCCTGCTCTCTCCTCATTGGCTCACTGGATGTGACTGACAGCAGCAGGAGCCCAATGGCTCTTACTGCTGTGTGAGCCAATGAGGAGAGAGAGAGAGTTGTGTCTGGATCAAGAGGGGGCTCAGGTAAGTATAAGGGGGCAGCTGCACCCAGAAGGTTTTTTTTACCCAAATGCATTCAGGTAAAAAAACAAAACAAAAAAAAAAAACTTTCTGCCTTTTTAGAACAAATTTAAGCAAGTAAAAAAGGCACCTAAAAAGGTAACCAGCAATTTTTAAATATTTTTAAGTTCTGTTACTTTATTGGGAATATGTAACAAATGGAACCTCTTGGTATGGGGGCACTCAAGCAGGCTCGCTCCTGTGAATGGACATTGTCCATTCACACCCAAAATGTCTCAGCCCCTCCCCTGCTCTCTCCTCATTGGCTCACTGGATGTGACTGACAGCAGCAGGAGCCCAATGGCTCTTGCTGCTGTTTGAGCCAATGAGGAGAGAGAGAGAGTCGTGGCTGGATCAAGAGGGGGCTCAGGTAAGTATAAGGGGGCAGCTGCACCCAGAAGGTTTTTTTTACCCAAATGCATTCAGGTAAAAAAACAAAAAAAAAAACCTTCTGCCTTTTTTAGAACAAATTTAAGCAAGTAAAAAGACACCTAAAAAGGTAACCAGCAATTTTTAAATATTTTTAAGTTCTGTTACTTTAATGGGAGTATGTAACAAATGTAAAGTAGGCATTATCCCAATTTGGCTACAAAACTGGAAATATACTTTAAAGCAGATCTGCACTCCAAGCGTCCTGCTCTTTATACGTAAAATACATTTTTTTTATATCTCATTTATATATATATATATATCTGGTCTATTATTCCTTTTTATTCAGAGTTGTGCCTCACACCAAATCTAAAGAAGTGGCCTACTCTCCTTTTTGGGGATCTCTCCTATGAAAACCATCAGGGGGCTTTTTGACGCACCTTCCCAGGCGTTGAAATGATATAATCTACCCAAGGAAATTCCAGGAACGTGCGCAGGTACAGGGAGACCCCCAACAACCCCAGTATTTTTTTTATATTCAGTTGCAAGTGAACATTGATGACTCCTATTCCAGCTCCATTGTTTATTACAGAAATG